>NC_080676.1:48116916-48717834 GCF_030445035.2 Dasypus novemcinctus
TGCTGATTATCCCAGATGAATGCAAAAAGGTTTTTGCTCTCTGGTGAAAGCTTTAAAGAGAAGAATGTACTACAGAGGTCTACAACAAATAAAGAATTTGACCTCAGGGAGGACTAGATTAAGGAGTATGTGGATTGGGAACAATGTTTAAGGTATAACAATAGCATTAATGGTTGTGAGATTATGGACAAGCTGCCATCCCCATTGTTTGGTTTTTGCAAAGGGAAGATGGGGTATTACACGAACTGATGCAAGTAGTGATAAGACCTTTAGCACGTAAATTTTTAATTGTGGGTCCTGCTCCCTCAATTGCCACTGGACCTAGGGGGTATTGTGGAATGGAGGGGAGGGAAACTGAGAGCTTTATTTGGATAATAATGGGGGGGGGGAGGTGCTGAGGATGTGGCCAATATTGGTGGAGTTGGTAGCCCACAAAGTGGACGGTACAGAAGCAAGAGAGCCGGTGGGTGGGGTTGGGGAGTCTAAAAGTGTACAGATTAAAGAGCAAGAAGGATTTTGTGATAAGTCCACAACTGTTAGTGAAATCCTTCCCCTTGTTTGAAAATTGATAGATGCATGAAACCTGGAAAGGAAGTCTCATCCTAAATGACAGATATCAGAGTGGGAGGAGAAGAGAGAGGGGTGAGTTCCAGTAAGACTTTAAATACAAATGGGAGAGGTTTAGAGAAGGGGACAGAGAAAGGACAGTTGGCAATTCCACTATTGTATAAAGCTCATACTCTGGTGTGGCTCTCAGGTCAATAAAGTGGGGTTTAGGACAGACAGGGTAGCCTGGGAGTCAATGAGGACAGAAAAGGGGCTACTGCAAATGGTCATTTGAATGAGCCTGAGAGGAGTGGCTGAGATAGTAGTAGCTGCACAGATGTCAATTTTCCAAAGCAGGGTTGAAGAGCAGGGAAGTCTGACTGATTTTTGGTGGAGGATTTTTGAAAAATTCCTCTTGGTGATATTTATGGGGACATTCATTTTTCCAATGCCTAGAAAGTTTACATTAATGACAGACTCCTGCTCTGGGGGCAGGATGGAGGTGGCCCTGAGGGTAATTAAAAGAGGAGCTGGGTAATGGGCATACTCCTGAAACTGGAGTTGACTTAACTGTAGCTCTAGGACTTTAGTTTTTGTCTCTCTGACTTCAAACTCGGGGAGTCATGAAATCAGGTAATGGTTCAACAGAGGGTTTCAGTATCAAATGAGTTTGCCAGTCAACAACATTGCACATCTCCAGAGTAGAGAGTTAAGGAAGAAGGCCTTCTAAGACAACAGAGTGATGATTAATGATTGAGTCCTGAGTTTGCATCATAAGCTTCAGTGAATCAGGTATAATATTCATAAACAAATTCCCCTTCCTTTTGCTTTATGAGCCAGACATTTGAAAGGTCAACAGGTAGAGGGAAGACTTTGGAGATGGAGTCTAATACTACTTTTGTGATACATTGAGCTGCATCCCAATGGTCCCCAGAGATCCACTGTTGTTTAAGGTAGGATTGAATGTCAGATATGCTCCCAGTAGTGAACCAGTGGCGAGCATGTCATTGACTTTGAGTTGGACTAATTGAAAGAGGTTGGGGATTCCTAGCTTATACGTGAGCCAAAGAATTCCACACTGCCGGCAAAAACTAACTGGGTCTTCAGCGGGTTGGGGAGGCTTTTAGTGGAGCGCATCTATTCACTTTGAGTCCATGGAGCATACATATAAAAGGGCACTTTAATTTTATTTTCTTCATCCCAAATAGTGCAGGATTTGATTTTAAAGGGAAACTGAGGAACAGGATTAGGGCAAGGAGGGTTAACTTTGGGGATGAAATGAGGGGGGAAATGATCAGGGTTAGGTAAGGGGAACATAAAGTGCTTAGAAGTTTTTAGCATGGAATCCAAACCACAGATTTTACTTTCAGTCTTTTCACAGAGGTCTCAGTTTCTGTTTTAAAATCTTTGACGAGGTTGTGAGTTTCTGTCTTAAGGTCTTTTACAGATCATGAGTTTCAGGTTTAAGGTCTTTCATTTTCTCTTTAATAGATTGTAATTGGCCTTTGTACTTGTACTCACTGGTTTCTAAAAGCAATTTCATGAATGTATCCTGTATTAGTTAGCCAAAGAGGTGCTGATGAAAAATCCCAGAAATCTGTTGGGTTTTATAAAGGGTATTTATTTTGGGGGTAGAAGCTTGCAGTTACCAGGCTATAAAGTATAAGTTACTTCCCTCACCAAAGTCTGTTGCCATGTGTTGGAGCAAGATGGCTGGCAAAGTCTGCCAGGGTCCAGCCTTCCTCCTTCTCTTAAGGCTCCATGGTCCTAGCTTCTTCCAATACCAGCTGTAGGCTGGGATAAGTCTCATCTCTCTTCCAGGGCTCGTTCTTCTCCAGGCTCAGCTACTTTGTTCTCTCCACAAGGTCAGTATAGATTATCAGGCTCCCTCTCTTCCAGGGGCCTCTGCCATGTCTGTAGAGCTGTCTCTATTCCTCTGTGTTCTTCTCCTGTGTGTTTATTTCCTGGGGCTCCAGCATCCAAAACTTCAACCTTCCTCCTCTGCCATGTGGTTTTCTCTGTGAGTCCCTACCCACCAAGGGGGTGGGAACTCAACACCCTACCAAACCCTTAATCATAATTTAATTAAGCAAAAGAGAAACCTCTGAAATTAATACAATCTAATATGCCCAGAGGAACAGAGAAATTCACAAACATAATCAAATATCTATTTTTAGAATTCATAAATAATATCAAACTGCTATACATTCCATTCAGGGACTTTTGTCAAACCTTTTGATGAGCTCAACTTTTCCCTAAGATAATTCAGTTTAGAGTGATCAAAACATCCCCACTGAGGCCCAGGTAAATTTGGATCATCAGAGTTTAATTTTGCCCATTTAGTTATAAAAGAACAAGAATTGGGCCCAAAATTAGAAAACAAAATGAGCATCCATCCTTTGTGGAAGCCCTTCTCAAGAATTAACCTACTGACTGTTTTCCGTAGCAAGATTTGAGAAATAATAAAGAAATAGAAACAGAAGAGAATTCTCTTACTGATGGCTGAAAACAGAGGCTATGACAGAGGGCCCAGCCAGACTTTGGCTCAATAAATGGATTTTGACCTCAACTACAACATGGTGAGAGTTCAAAGATCCAAGAAGTGCTAGCCAAATAAGCCAGGCAATGAACTCAGAGAGGATGGAATGCAAAGGATTCTGCAGTTACTTTGCTCATTGCCAAAGCAGCAGAGGCATCACCCCATTGTTCACCTTCAGATCCCACTTCTGACACCGAGGACTGTTTTGCAGAAAAGAAAACAAACAGTCAAAAAAACAAGATACAGAGTAAGTTTGTTGAGCTAAAGCTGCATTAATGCAGGAACAGCACCGAAAGAGGTTTCTGTTCAAAAGGTTGAGTTGGGGGGCAGCTTATACGGCTGCTTGAGACAAAAGGAAGGCATGAGGGGGTGAATGGGGAAAGATAAGGGTGACATGAGTTATTCTTGGTATGTTTTTTCGTGCTTTAGGAGACTATGGGGCTGTTTGAGCAAGGTGTCCTTGAGGCCCAGTTCCTCAAGCAGCAAGCAGGCCTTGCTGGTGTCAGCAAAGCCTGCCTTTGTTAAGTTCTTTCTCAGTCTAGGGCATGGGGTTTATCACCCCCACAAAGGATTATTGGTATATCAGCTTGCTTCAGTTAACCTCTGTTTCTTTTTAATAACTCCCTAGGTAAATTGTAAGGTCAAGCAAATCAAGACGGTTAGTTAAATCATTTATCATTCGAATTTCACAATATAAACAATGGTTTTCCATGAAGTCAGTACTGCCCTCTAAGAAATGTCTAGAAGTGTGTGTTGAGGTAGGGGTTGGAGCAATTAGTGCTGTTTGTCACAATGATTAGTAGATGCTACTGTCATTCATTGGGTGGAAGTCAGGAAGCCTAGATGTCTTTCACAACCAAGAATCACCCCACATCCTATATTACCTAATAATGTCCACCAGACATTCAAGAAGATGAAAAGCATAGCAATCTGAACTTGAAACATGAACCCTGAAATCAAGCATGTATCTCTGCCATTATGTATCACAACTACCCTTTAAGTGTCTCTCAGGCCTCAAGTGCTCACACTCTCAAGACAGATAATCCTTAGTAGGGACTTAACCCAGGAAGCAGGACATGCCTCTATGGAATCCCTTCACTTCTCTCTTCCCTCTCACCCAGGAATTATTTTTCTAGTTAGAGTGTGGCATTGGATAAAACTTACTCTCCATTGCTTGGAGTTCTCACCATTCCCCAAGGCTTACTGTGGAGCAAGTCGCTCTATGGTGTATTGTGGGAACATAGTCTCACACATAACAGAAACTTCAGTAAATGACCACTTTATTACTGACACAGAACAAAGGGTCCAAAAGAACGAAAAAGTTCCCATCATGACTCGTCTCTCGAAAAGGTCAATTGCTTGGGTCAGCATTGCTGGATGGCAGCTCTGCATGCCCCACTTTACAGACCCACTTTAAGTTGGAAAGGAGAAACCCTGTGCTGTTTGAGTGTGGAGTTTTTATACAATTGCTTGTTTCCAGTTTCCAGGCTCATAGTTTGGGCAGGCCTTTCATTAGACACAGTAGTTTCCCCAGACTGCAGAATGGAAATATACTGAAACATGTGCACACAATAGGAAAGGAGGGTGGGGTAGGTTAGAGTTTGGAGATGGTTGCTAGTTGTGTCCCTGACTTGCCCAGCACTTAACATATACCATATTATAGATGGAGAAAAATGAAGTTTAAAAAAAGTCCTTTTTCCAAAAGATGTATCTAGTAAGTGGTAGAACTGGAATTTGAACCCAGTCAGTCTGATTCCAGAACCAGTACTTTTTGATATATGCTTTCCAGTTTTCCTATGCAGATAGCTAAAATATTTTTCACAGTGGTAAACACTGGCATATAACTACATCAGTGGATATATTGAAAGCAACATAACACAAATTGTCTCCTTCCCTCAATATGTCTTCAAAAGATGCTAGTAGGTGGAATGATCCCAATGGCACGTCATTCAAAAGAGGGAATTTTATAAATTGTGTTGTTTTTGGTTTTTTAAAAGGAGAGAGAATATAGAATTGGCAAAGGAGCCAAATAGTGACGACAGAGTATTGCAAGACACAATTATAAATAGGGGATATGTTTTCCTACCTACAGAGGCAACCCTAGAACGTACAGAGACTGTCACCACATAGAGAACTAACAAAGCAGTGATAGATTTTGCAATTGCTGAATAGCTTTAGTGAGTATACTTCTAGTTACCAAGAGACGTGTCCTTGTTCAGTATAAATGAAGAAGCCTAGGAAAAAAAACACAAATCTTGTCCATGGGCAAAGTAAAGATGTCCTCTTCTAAATGTTTGAATTTACTCATAAATATTATCTTTATATTAGAGCATACAATAAATACCACACTAATGGGATAATTATAATAATGGCTACTGTATTAACCACTTACAGGCACTGTTCTCTTTTGTTTCATTCATATTACTGAATTTTATTTTATTTATTTAATTACTGAAATCTAATTTCCTTGAGAGCAGGAAATCTGTCTATCTTGTTTATTGTTCAGTGTCCAGAGGAGTAGTTGACACAGAGCAGAGGCTCAAAAATTAAATATTTATTAAATGAGTGAATAAAGATGGTTGAGGGAAAAGTGTTCCAAGGTCTTGTCCTGGGCCTTGGGAGGAGGCAGGTAAAGCAGAGGGTGTTAGCAGTGAAGAAAGTCCTGATGCCTATAAAAGGGGAGAGAGGCAGCCTTACCTTTGCCATGGCGCTGAGATGGAAATGAGTATGAACAGTTTCACTGTCCTGAGAAAAAGGAACACATAGCCCTGCCACACAGTACAGTGGCTGGGACTAATTTACCAGGCTGGCAGGAGATTGGCTATGTCTTAAGCCAGAAACTTAAGAGGGCTTGATGAAAAACTCATTGATAGCATCAGTCACTAAAAAGAAACCCTTAGGTGACCCTGCCCAGGGATATGCTGTCATTTGGGCCTCACAGAGAGACGTTCATACTGATAGCGGCAGATGGGATTTAGATCACTGATTCAAATCTCATGAATGGCTTTATAATGGTAAGTTTTCTTTATAATGGTAAGTTTTCTTTATTTTCTTTCTTCTTTTTTTTCCCCTTGACTTTTAAGTGCATGTGTAAAATAGTTCCACAGGATATTAAAAATGAGAAACTGAAGGTATTTTGGTAAATCCCTCCAATGCATCTAATCGACTCATTTTCAAATAAGTAGACACAAGCTTCCTTTTCTCTCCATTTAAAATTAGCTGCGAATTCTAGTAACCATGTGAAATATTGACCCAGGCTATTATGGAGTAAAATAGGGCTTTTTTGAAAATATGAAGTAGCCCTCACCTTCTGAAACCAGGAAAAATTTTAACCAACAATCTGGGAGTTACACCAAGCTCAGACTCAGTTACTGTCTAGGTCAGTGTCCTGGTACTATTGGGCCTCAAAGGCATTTCCCACCCTTCTCTAAGGACAATAATGCATAGTCTGTGCTACCTATTCTAGACTCAGCAATGTCTAGGAAAACTTAAATCAAAGGTGAGTGCCTACAGATAAGAGTATTTCATTCATACTTCTCATCTTTAGTAAAAAGCACCACTCAAAATGCAAACTATTCTACTATTCCATTCTCTCATTTGATGTTCTATACTATACACCCCATCATCTTGTTGACACCTCTCCAAACACTTTCTACATTGATTTCTGGAGTCTTATTTCACTGTAAACTATCTCTTCTGCGTCATCAAATAAAGTTCCCTTTATCTCAGAGCTTGAAAGTAATTTTTCTCAAAGATGAGTTCAGGCTGCCCATGGATAATTTTTAAAATTTAATTATTTTATTTTATTTTAATGTGTATTAGAAAAAAATATGTATATACAACCACACATAAGAATCATCTTACACTCATATTATCACTTAGGTTAAAATTAAAGAAAGCACTTTGATTAAGGAAAAAAAGAAGGGAGGTATGGGAGTTGACTTAAAGAAAAACATGGAGAAAATATTGTATATGTAGAAAGTAGAAATGGCAAAAATCCTAAATAACTGAAGTTTAAGAAGTGCTATTAGTACATTAGTGTAAACCTGGTTTTCCACTGAGAACTCCAATTTCAATGTTGCTACCTCAAGTATGTGCTGTACTTTCTCTTACATCTCATTTACTATAAGGCTAGAACATGGTAGCTATATTATCCTCATCACCTCCTCTGGATCTTGACTTTGTTTGCCTTCATTTGACAACTGTCCACCCCTGAAGCCCAAATCTTTAAACTACAGCACTGTAAGCTCCATCTTTTCTCTGTGGACCATTACCCTTCAGATCAGTCTCTTATAATCATAAAAAGCTTGCGCATCCAGCGTTCAGGCATATATTTATGTGGTTGCTGTGTGAATATTGTTAATAATAGTAATATATTCCCGTTTGCAAAAATTTGGAAAACACAGAAATTACCACTGTGAACATTGTTAATATTTTGTTATGTTTTCTTCATATACTTTGTTTATCACTTAACAGTGTGTCTTAAGAGTTGTTAGATGTTATTGAAATGTCTTTATAGCATAATACAACTAATCCTTAATAGCCCAGTATAAATATGTGCTATTATTTAATTATCCTTTATTGATGAACACTTGGGTGGTAATCAACTTGCAATATTATATATGTCAGTGGAAAATGTTGAAATAAACATCTTCGTGCATAATTCATTGTACTAGTTCGAACTCCTCCTTTAGAATAGATTCCCGGGAGTAGAGTTTCTAAGTCAAAGATCATGAAAAAAATTGAAGTGTGACTGGATAAACTGAGGTCTCCCCAGGAACATTCATAAAGAACAACAGATGGTTGGAATGTGGCTAACAACCAGAGCTTTGGGGCTTTTGTGGTCTAAATCTATCCCATCAGCTATTAGACTTGTATTACGCTGAGTGGACTATGCACAATGAATGGACTTACTGAGAATCCCACAGAGTTAAAGTCACTGGGAGGAGTAGGAGCAAAAACAGTAAGGGAGAGAAGCCATAGGAACCAGGGACAGAAAACCTGTGTGAGAGAAAACAGGGATGGTTAAACTGAATATAATGGGGATTTAAGGAAAATATTTTATGTGGAGCCTGTATTCTCTTTTACAAAAACCCTGTAATGTTTGTTCACACTCTGTCTTCAAGAAGTTCAGACGAGTCACATGGAAATTTACAGAGACTGATACACAAAGGCTTATAAATGCAAACTTCAAAAGGATATCTGCAAAGCTTGCATGCTATGAATCTATAAAGTAGGTATCTGGGTTAAGGTCATAAGCTTCTAGAACACAAAAAGCCATTAAAGAGGCTTTTAGCTAGTACCTAGTAGTTTTGAATTTCAGGGGTAGGTGTGGGACTTACACAGAGCCCTGAACTTTTTACAACTTTACATCTTAAGAATTAGTTATAAAAATATGTAATTTTCAACCACAACTGCCCCCAAGAAAAGGTTTGATAATTTCTGACTGGGCAGTTTCAGTTTCACATTTTGTTTAAGACCACAGAATAGGGAAAGAAACTACCTGGGTTCAAATCCAAAATCCAAAACAATAGAGGGTGAAAAATAAATAAAAATGGTTTATTTATACAAAGAAAGAAGAGTAGAGAATAAGAGAGACAAGTTTGGAAGCTAGCTTTGACTTAACAACCATGCAAAATACATAATTTTGGGGGGAAAAAAATCAAAGGGTAATGAACAAACCTTGCCAAAAACTTGAAAACAAATTAACCTCAGTATATCTGGTTATCATAGCTGCATGGAAGAGAATTATTTCAAATAAAATTAGAACAATATATTAACTCTACCTCCTAAGTGGAACTATCCAAAGGCCAAAACAAGCTACTTAGAAACATACCGAAATTGTATTTAGGAGTACTGTTGTTAGTAGTAATATTGATATTGTTATTTTGGTATTTGGTATAATGGTATTATTTTGCAACTTTATATAATTATTTTATAAATGATACACTCACATACATATGGTATAATAAAGCAAATAAACTATTAATATAATTAGGAAACAAGATTTATGAAAGCAAGAGAAAAGAAATAGAAATAGAAAATCAAATAAGTAAAATACATCATAAATTTATGATTTATTTATTTATTTCTAGCACCGTGGACTAAATAGACCAAGAAATAATGACAAATCAGTAGAAATTAACATCCCAGGCAACCAGAATTTGATCTTTAAATACCTATTCCCGGAGTTCATTTTAGAATAATTACTTCCAGGTCTGGGGTGAAAAATACACTATTTGATTTGAGCCTGAAAGCGAGGAAAGTATGAGAGGCCACTTGGGTCACATCAAAATGATACCAAAACCAACTAGAAGAGCCTTCCACTTGCCAAAGATGTAACAAATTGAGTAATAGAAACATAATGACTGCAATAGGTCCAAATATGTCAAAATACATATATACATATATAATTAAGTTAATAATAATATTGAAAAAGAAATTCAGTGATCAGTTTTGATGATTGCTAAGACATTAACTCATTATTATAAAAATAAGAGAAAAAAGTGAACATTTACCCGATCTTTCCTTTTCAGACTATTTATTATGCATTTTAGAACACACAAAAATTTGCTGAAGGAACTATTTCTTTATAGAAGAATAATAACTAATAATTTCAAAATTCAATAATATTCAAATTGGAATATTACTGTTTGCAACCCCTAGTGAAATAATAAACACAAAAACTATTAGGGGAAAGATTGATGGGAACATTTTTTTATGGATGGATAATAACACCTGAAATATATTAGTGTAGTAAAAGTGAGATAATCACATTTTGGTTTTCCTGATGAGTTGCATTAGGAAGTATATATCATATCACCTCTCTAAGGTTTATTATTATATATATATTATATATATTATATACAAATATTATATTTGTATATAACATTGTATTATATATTCTATATATTATATACAAATATTATATTTGTATATAATATTGTATTATATATTCTATATATTATATACAAATGATATGGTGTCTTCAACGAAAAATGCATAAAAGGGAGTGAGTGGAATGTTAGAAATCCTCATACTTACCACACCTATAGGTCTTAACACTGGATGATCTAATTGAACCGATCTTCCAATCTTATTCCTTCTAGACTTATTCCTTCTAGGCTTCAAGCAGCTTAAGTATTCACCATTGCCCAAGAATCCATGTACACCCTTAATTTGAATCACTTATCTTTCTACATAATGCCAGAAGAATTGGCAGATGCTTTGCCCTTTGGAAGGAATTCTCCTCACCACTGTCTTTCAGGGACTTTCTTAAGAGAGATCTAGTTGAACAGCGATCCATTTTCAACTTGCAAACTACGTATCAAGCCATTTGCACCCATGAATCAAGCTCAACTTTATTCCTCCATTAGCTGGTAATGAAGAATGCCTTCCCATGAGGCTTTAGATGTGAGCTGAGAGAAAACTGTTAATGCAAGTGTTGTAGGTAAAATGGAGGTCTGGGCCACCTGTTGCAGCTTACTCTTGCAGCTTACTTGTGTTCTCTGGACTTATTTGAGCCCAATCCTCATTATACCACGTCTCTTTTACAATGAATTGCTGCTGGGCTTGCCCAGTGTTATGACTTGGTGGTCTGGCTCAGCTCAAGATAATTCTGAATATATGGTCATTTTATATTCTAGGGTCAGAAGTTCAGTTTCTATTTGGGTCCAATAGAATGCCAGGATCTCTTTTTGAATTGTGTATTATTTTCTGTTGCAAATGTTTTATCAATCTGAGTCCTATCAAGAGAGAGAAATGACAGAGTAATTTGAACAGGCAAGTTTAATATAAAAAATTATTAACTATAGGATATTGGAATAATGAGGGGTTGAGTAGTAAGAGGTAAAGAGAATTTAAATAGAAATAGGAATAGCAGATATAAGGAATGGCAGTTATCCTTAGAGATGAGATAAATCACCCAAGGAAAAGCTTCACCCCTCCACTCCAGGGGTGAGAACCACTCATGTCAGGTACTGTGAAGCAACCTCCTGTGAAGTTAGGCTGACACAGATTTGTAGATGCCGGTAGAAAACATGAGAATCCAGGATAAATGGCAAATGACTTTACTACTCACATCACTTCCAGTAAGTCTGGTGTCTTACTAGAAACAATCTGTGAGAAAACCTCCTAAGGATGGTTGCTAGGGCAGCTGCTGGTGCCTGGGAGGTGCTAGCCAGCGTGCATTGAAGGAGCCAGGCACTGTAGAAGCTGTAAGAGCAGTGTCTTGTGCTAGAGAAGCTATAAGATCCAGATCTGAAAAAGTTGTGTAGAAGTCATTCATGGTGCAAGATGCTGCCTAGCAGCCACAATGGAACCAGGAAGCACACAACTTTTGTCCTAGCAATGTCTCTCCAGTGCCCTCTAATGACAAGATTTCAGTGCCAGTTTAAAAAAAAAAAATTAAGGGTTCATATCTGTCTAGCAATTAAAATGGATAAATTTGTATCTAAGGACAAATAAATTTAAATCTAGTGGAGATGGTATGACTTTGTTACAGAATTTTAGTGTCTGCACTATAACTCTCTTAATCAGACTGGCTAGAGGTACCACAAAGCATTTTTCTCTACCACAGAGAACTCTAGTACCATGCTGGGTACTCTACCCATACTAGATAACTCTACCATACTAGTCCAATACTAGATAACTCTAGTATGCTGCATTGTTGGGCCCAAGTGGCACATCTACAAGAACCTGCTAGGACCTTCTGTAAAGCCCTTTCTTTTTCTAACTAGCTGATATAATAGGCTTTCATTATACCAGTTCACCATAGATGAAAGTTTTCAATCACATTGTTGTAGAATATTCTACCTTCCATCAGCAATGGGGTTCTCTTTGCTACTAACTATTGAGTGATCTAATTCTAGAATCCCATATTTACTGTCTTCTTTGTAGGACAATTCCTGGTGCTGGCTTTATTCAGGTTAGAAGTAAAGCACAGAACAGAGATTCTTGTTCAAGTAATTTATTGAACAAGGAGGGAGTGCTTACAGAAGAATGAGGGAAGCAGGATAGGACAGGGGAAATCGCCAAGCAAGAATATTGTCTCAGCTGGAGACTAGCTTCCATCTAACCTTGGAGAAACTTTTAATTCCATGTGCCAGTAAATCATTGGATCAATCAAGGTCTTTCCTCCACTTGGGAGGGTGGATGAGTTGGCCAAGGGCAATTCTTCAGAAATGAGACAACACTACAGTTGGAAACTGAGGCACAGTGGTCTCACAAGGAGAGATGTGCTGTCTCCATGGCTATGCTTGCAACATAAGGAATGAAACCGTGGAATGCTTGATGGCTATCAGGATGATGCTACAGGCAGAGATAAAAATGAGCACATATATTTTATAGTAAACAGAACACTTAGACTTTGCACCTTGGAATAAGATTTTTTGAATTCCTTAGATCATGACTAAGCTACTAGTTAACTGCATGTTGCTGTTTGTTCTCATGTAGACTGGGGTATATAGAGAGCCCCTCATAAACAATCAAGTTGTCTGATGAGTCTGTACTTGCAGACCTCCTGATCTCAGCTCTCTTTCTTTCTCTTTCTTTCATTCTTCTTTTTCTCTTTCTTCCATTCCCAATACCCTTTGGGCCCAAATCTCCAACAAGCTATAAGATATCAGCCAAATCTCACTGCACCTAGAGTATGGGTGCACCAGCTGGTAAAGGGCATATGGGCAGAATTCAAACAAGGAAAAGATGATATCTGAGATTGTCTCTGAAATATCTGAATGAGGAAAAGAAGGGGAGGAGAACAAAAAAGAAGAAGGGAAGGGAAAGGGAGGGAAGGGAAGGGAAGGGAAGGGAAGGGAAGGGAAGGGAAGGGAAGGGAAGGGAAGGGAAGGAAAGGGCTAACTTAACCATAAGGGATAGTAAATAAAACAAAAATTATAGAAATTTGTCAGTTCTTGAAGTAGACTGAAAGGTACATTGGGGTCACAGTACCATTTCTTTCTTTGAGTATATTTTTTAATTTCCATAATAAAAAAGGTTACCTTTTTTTTTTTTTTTTGCCTTTCTGAAGCAGGTTTTGATATTTCCTGCCTGCATAATTTTGAGCAAGTAAATTAACCTCTCTGTGGATCAACTTCCTCGTCTGTTAAATAAAGACAATAATAGGAACTATCTCAGAGGGTTATTTTTTAACTTTATTTTTAAAGAAGCTTTAGATTACAGAAAAGTTACATCAAAATATAGGGGGTTCCCATTTATACCACCCTCTCCCAATTGTCCCCCTATTAATAACATCTTACATTCATGTGGTATATATGTTACTACTGATGAACAAATATTGAAGCACTGCCACTAACCGTGGTCCATAGTTTACATTATGATTTCCACTTTGCACCACACAATTTTATAGGTTTTGATAAAATTTATAACGGCCTGTATCTGTCATTGCAATATCATGCAGAACGATTCCAATGGCTTTAGAAAGTCCTATGTTCCACCTACTCTTACCTCCTCCTCCCCTCAGAACCTTGGAAGATTATTTTTAAAAGTAAGTCAGTTAACACAGGTAAGGTGGTTGGAATAGTTCCTGATATGTACAAAGACTTTAGCTTTGCTATTGTTTTTAAAAAGCATGTCCCAGGGAGTTATGTCATCAACATTGCAATGTAATACATCTCATGGAGAAGTTTCCCCTCAGAAACAACTAATGAAAGGACAAATCTCACTTTCTTAGAACTCTAGGTCACAATAGAGACTAGAGAAGGACTCCACAAATGCTGAATCAAAGAAAAGGAAAATCAGAACACTGAGAAAAAAAGTAGAATATTTATACCCCAACCTGCCAGTCTGGGCCCCTCCCCTTCATTCAGTCCATTAAGCTTAAGAGTTAGCAGAGGCAGCATGGCCTGGGGACCTCCTAACATGGATTCGGATCATAGAGCCCCTCAGAGCAGCAAGTTCGAACCCCAAGCATATGCAGGTAGAAGGACCCAGGTGATACATAAGTGGTTGCTTGCATACAAAGGGACTTCTAGGAAATAAATCACAGCCAAACTGTTGGCAAGAAGTGCACACACTCAATGCAGTCTCTGTGCCATCACCTAAATGAAAAAAAAAGGATTTTTTAAAACATTGACCCAATTTGGCTCCCTAGGATAGGATGTCCTAACAGGGAAGTAACCTGCAGCAGAAAAGCCTCACAGGAAAAAAAAAAAAAGAAAAAGTGGAGAGGAGCTGCACTTCTGTAAGGCAGGAGGGGGTCCCATAACTGAAAAGTGTAATGAAAAGGGTCATTGAGTTAGACAGATAAGTTAAACAAATCATAGCTGCTGGGGGTAAAAATCTGCACAGAAACAAAACAGAACAAACCTGGATTCCAGGAGAAGGAACAGAGGAAAGGATGCTTTCTCCTGGAGTTGAAACAGTTGCATGTAAAAGAGCAATCTTAAGAGTCATTCAGTATTTCTGGGGCAAGAATCAGGCAGAGAAGACCTGAAAAAATCTGAACTGTTAAACATGGGCTACTCTAAAGGTCCAGTAGAAGTTGGACCAAGTGTCAAAGAAGAATCTTAATATATAACCAATCTACAATAAAACCCTAGACAGTGGGGAGCAGATGTGCCTCAAGCAGTTGAGCACCTGCTTCCCATGTGGGAGGTCTCAGGTTTGATTACTAGTGCCTCCTAAAAACAAACAAACAGCAACCACTAAAAACACAACAAACAAACAAACAAATAAAACCCATCTCAGGGAAACCGATGTGGCTTAATGGTTGAGCACCAGCTTCCCATCTACAAGGTCCTAGTTTCAAACCTGGTCCCAGTACCTATGAAATAAAAACCCCTAAGCAACAGGGAGAAATTGACCCTCAGAGTTAGGATATCAAAATAATCAGATGCACAGACATCAGCAAAAAACTACAAGTCATAATAAGGAACAGGAAGCTATGGCTCAGTCAAGGGAATAAATTGAAACTGCACAGGAGACCCAGTCCTTGGAACAACTAATCAAGGATGTTCAAACAAATCTCCTAAATCAATTCAAAGAGATGAATAAAAATATGGATAGAAATAAACTAATGGTGGATATAGAGCTAAAGGATATTAAGAAGGCAATGGGTGAGCATATTAGTCAGCCAAAGGGGTGCTGATGCAAAGTACTAGAACTCTTATCTTTTATAAAGTGTATTTATTTGGGTTAAAAGCTTACAGTTACAAGGACCTAAAGAGTCCAACCCAAGGTACCATAAGAGGTATTATCCTCACCCAAGTCTGTTGCCACATATTGAATTAAGATGGCTGTTGATATATCTGTGAGGAATCAGCCTTCTTTTTCCTCTCAGGACTCCATGGCTCAGCTTCTTCTGATCTCAGCTGTAGACTGAGAGGTTGTTTATTTCCAGCTCAACTGCTTTGCTCTCTTCTAAAGGTCAGCTGTAAACTCTCAGGTGAATGGCTCATCTCTCCTCAGGGTGGCAGGATCAGAGACCTCTTCTCTGTCTGTGGAGCTCTCTCTCTTCTAGCATATCTGCTTCTGTGTTCTCCTTGAGTGAGTGTCTGTTTATATAGTCCACCAAGGGGACAGGGACTCTGACTGAGTTATAGTCTATTGATGTGGTCAAATCAAAGCCCTAATCTTAACATAACTTAATCAAAGGCATCTCAGCTGAATCTAATACAATCAAAAGGTATCAACCCTAGAGGAACAGACCAGTTTACAAACATAATCTTTATCTCTTTGGAATTCATAAATAATATCAAACAGCTACAGTGAATAAAAAGAAGACTTTGAAAGTTTAAGAAATAACAAAATTATGGGAAGTGGAAAGACACAATAATGAAGGCTAAAACACTAGAGGCATAAAACAGATTTTATTAGGCAGAAGAAAGAGTCAGAGAAGTCAAAGACAGGACAAGTGAAATCATATAGTCAGAGGAATAAAAGAACAGAAAAAATTGAGCATTGTCTAAGGGACTTTAGTAACAGCTCACGAAAAGTACAAACAGACACATCATGGGAATCCCAGAAGGAGAAGGGAAGGGAAAAGGGGGCAGAAAGAATATTTGAGGAAATAATGGCTGAAAATTTCCCAACTTGTATGAAAGACATCAATGTATATGTCCAAGAAACACAACATACTCTAAACAGAATAAACCCTAATAGACCTACACTGAAATACATACTAATCAGAATGTAAAATGCCAAAGATAAAGGGAGAATTCTAACAGCAGCAAGAGAAAAGAGATTCATCACATACAAGGAAACCTCAATATGACTAAGTCCTGATTGCCCATTAGAAACCATGAAGGCAGTGGTATGATATACTTAAAGTACTGAAAGAGAAAAAATGTCAGCCCAAAATTCTTTATCTGACACAACTGTCCTTCAAAAATAAGGGAGAGTTTAAAACATTCACAGGTAAACAGAAACTGAGAGTTTATCAACAAAAGACCTGCTAAGTGGAATTCTTCAGGTTGAAAAGAAAAATTGGGAGAAAGTGGCTTGGAGCAGTGTGAAGAAGTAAAGCTCTTCAGTAAAAGTAACAGTATTGGGTACTATTACCCTTCTCTTTAATTCCTATAAGAGTTAGAATACATTTGAATAGGAAATAGTCATATTTACTGATAGTGGACACAAAATGTAAAGAGGTAATATGATGAGAACAACATAAAGAGGGGGAAGGAGGTATATAGGAGCAAAGAATGTGTATGCTATTGAAGATTAGTTGGTCTCTTTTCAAATTAGCTGCTTATAGTTGTAGGTTGTAAAATACAAAGCCCAAGGTTAAAACCAAAAAAAAGTATTAAAAATATATACAGAAACAGAAATGAGAAAAGTATGAATCAAATACATCACAAAAATTCAACTCTACAGAAAAGGAGGCTGCAGTAAAGGGAAAGAGAGACAGAAAATATATAAGACATATAAAACCCAAAAGACAAAATGGCTGTAGTAAGTATTGCCTGTATAGCAATAACACTGAATGTTAATGGATTATATCCCCCAATCAAAGGACACAGATTGGCAGAATGGATTTTTTTTTAAAAGGATGATCCAACTATAAGTTGTTTACAAGAAATTCACCTTGAACTCAAATAGTTGAAATTGAAAGTATGGAAAAGATAATCCATGTAAATATTAACAAAAACAGAGCTAGGGAAGATATACTAATATCAGAAAAAAATATACTTTAAGTTAAAACTCATTACAAAAATCAAAGAAGGGCACTATATATTAATAAAAGGGCCAAACCACCAAGAAAAAATAATCTTAGCTATTTATGCACCTAATCGTGGTACTCCAAAATACATGATGCAAACACGGGCAAAAATGAAGGAGAAATAGACACTTCTACAATAAAGTAGTTGAAGACTTCCATATATCACTTTCATCAATAGAACATCTATACAGAAGATCAATAAGAAAACAGAGAACTTAAGTAATGTGATAAATGAACTAGACCTAAGAGACACATACAGAACATTGCACCTCAAATAAATAGGTTATACATTTTTCTCAACTGCACATAGATCATGCTCCTGGATAGACCACATGTTGTGTCACAAAACAAGTTTCAATAAATTTTAAAAGATTGAAATGATACAACGCATCTTCTCTGACCGTAATAGAATAAGGCTCGAAATCAATCACAAACACAGAACTGAAAAATCCACAAATATTTTGAGGTTAAATAACACACTCAAACAATCAATGGGTCAAATAGGAAATCACAAGGGAAATCAGTAAATATTTTGAGATGATTGAAAATGAGAGCATAACATATCAAAACTTATGGGATGCAGAAAGGGCAGGGCTGAGAAGGAAATGCATAACTCCAAATGCTTACATTATGAAAAAGAGGGCTCAAATCAAAACCCTAATGCACATCAGAAGGACCTAGAAAAAAACCCAGCAAATTAAACCCAAAGCAAGGAGAAAAAAAGAAATAACAAAGATTAGAGCAGAAATAAATGAAATAGAGTAAAAAAAAAAAGAGAATGAGAGAGCACATTAACAAAAACAAAATTTAGTTCTTTGAACAGATCAATATCATTGTTAAACCTTTAGCTAGACTGACAATAAAAAAAGAGAGAAGATGCAAATAAATAAAATTAGAAATGAGGGGGGAAACATTATTACTGAAACAAAAGAAATAAAATGGATTATAAAAAGATATAATGAACAACTGTATGCCAAAATATTAGACAACCCAGAAGTAATGGATGGATTTCCTAGAAACACCCAAACAACCTACAGTGATTCTAGAAGAAACAGAGATCTCAACAGACCAATTATAAATAAAGAGATTCAATCAGTAATCAAAAGGCCTATCCCACATGGCCCTGTGTGCAGAGCTCTGGATTTGTCTGGTGATGAGGGAGAAAGTCTCAGGCTATTGTCTGTGTCCACTAGGTATGTTGCCCATGAAGGTCAAGAGTTCATAAATGAGCAGTCTGCCTACTTATATGAAGGAAAAACCATATATTGGGCATATGATGGTTATAGATCTTCTCTTGAGTGTAGAGCTATTGAAGACTTCAAAAATGGTGTAGGAGGTAGAAATAAACATTGTATGACTTTACTCAAACTTTCCTTTCCTTTATATTTATAAATTCATAAGATCCATAACAAATTTAAGGGGCATTAAAAGATTGGTCTAAGATTTTCCTTTGCTGCCCCCAGTACAGAAAAATTTTAGGAAGTTTTTCAGTATGAGTGCAATCCTCGTCAGTACACTCTACATTTTTCACTAATGCATCTGAAGTTGCACTTGTTATTTTTAGACTTTAAAATTATGCTATGACTGCCTTCATGTGGGTACAGAGATTGACCAAGAGTTATTTTCAAGTTACATTAGGCTTTTGAAGGAAATTGCCATACTACTATCAGAAGAGCAGACAATTTATATTCCCTTCACCAATATGTAAGATACCAGCATTTGTTTCCTCTTTTTGCAACATTCATTTCCTCTCCATATTCCTTAAATATTAGTGACCTTTGCTGAGCAGCTCTTTTCATTCTATACTCACTGACTAGTCACTCATCCACTCCTGTATATTGTACTCTAAAGTCCAGAACTCATGTAAAATAAGAATGAGCATCTTCATCAGTTTTCCTTTGGGATAATCAATGATTTCACAATTTCAGGGGCCACAACAACAAAGATTTATTAGTCACTTGAATTTCATGTCATCTGAGGGTTGTTAGAGTTGGATATCAGTCTAAATTCTTTTTTGGGATATACTGTTGTGTGATGGTTTGAAGCTGTATGAAACCAAGAAAAGTGTATTTTAAAAGTTAATCCATTCCTGTGGATTTGAAACCATTGTAAGGAGAATCTTTTGATGAGCTGGATTTAACTTAAGATGTAACAGCCTCATTCAGGTTGGGTCTTAATCCTCTTACAGGACTCCTTTATAAGAGAAGGAAATTCAGGCAAACAGAGAGAAAGCCATAGAAGCAAGAAGCTGAAAGCAACAAAACCCAGAAGAGAAGGGAGAGACCAGAAGACTCAGGCATGTGACAGAGGAGTCCAGGCTCACCATCAGCCAGTCTTCTTTTTTTTTAAAAAAGAGATTGAAGGGACAGGTTAGGTTTAATATAATCCATTGTAAAAAATAGATAGCATAGAAACATTTTATAAATGTAAATAATAATTGAAATATAATAGAAATTAATTATAATTTAATTCTAATTTTTATATTACACCTCTAACTATTGGACATAATAATCACTAAGAATGAAATAAATTATTGGTTTAGTTGTTTATTTTCCATTTAGGCCATAAATCTTTCTAGATAATCAAATTTCTATTTCTGTTTTAGATGTAATTCACATCTTATTATAATGAATTACAGCAAGTAACAATTTGCCAACTTATAATGGTATGATGCAGAAAAACTGAAAATCTTGTTCAACGTTAGTCATGCTAAATTATTACTTTTTATGTTTTTACATTTTTAATTTTTAATTATTTTTTCTCCTTTTTTTTTAAAATGTTACATTAAAAAAATATAAGAGGTTCCAGTATACTCCCCGCCTCTCTCACCCCACTCCTCCCAAGCATCCCTTGATGAAGTCTTGATCTGGACATTTTTCTCAGCTTCAAGACTTTATTTAAGCTTGTAAGTTAATAAATCCCCATCGGTAAAAAAATCTATCCAGTTTTCCTAACATCATTTATAAATAGTTAATTTTCCTAACTGGTTTACATAAAGTTTCTGGAATAACCCATTTCATGATAGTTGCATTTCAGCAGCCTAGAAAACTAGAACATGTTGTGATACGGTTCTTAAAGATTTTTTTTAGCTGTGGTATGTATCACATGTATGTCATATGATCAATGAGTGGGACATGGTTGTATTATCCTCCCATGTGAGGTACTGAAACTCATCTGGTAATGAGCAGGGAAGTGTAATTTTCCTACAGAATTAGGAAATAGATATTAGGAAAAGTAATTCAACCTACCACAATATTACTAATTCAAGACATTTCTGGTCCTCTCACAAAAAAAAAAAAGAAAAAAAAAATGGGAAGGTGTCCTGAGTCATCTAGGAAGGTACTGGAAAGATAAAGTAGCCAAAGGAAAATTGTGGCTTGCTCACCCCTGTGACTGGAAATGGCACATACACCCTGCCCTCAAAGCAAGTAGTCTTGGTGGAGCCCCTGGCTCACTGCTGCCAAGGGACTGGGAAGTGGTGTTCCCTGGGAGGAAGAGAAATCTGACAAAGCGTGGAGAGTGGTTTCTTTGCAGTGAGTTTGGCCAACTGAGCCCCCTTTGAATCTTGGAAGGGACCTGAATTTATGGGGAGAAGGGAGGAGGAATCACTCAGGCAGGCTGTCATGCCCATTTGCCTGGAGGAGTGACAGGCACCTAATCAGCAGGAATCTAGCAAACTGTAGAATTCTAAAAAGTGGGAGCAAGTAGGCAGAGAGCTTTCTGAAGACTATTAACCTAAGAAGACAATTTTACTCAGTGGAGGAATTCCTGCCTTGCATATATGAGACCCCTGGTTTGATTCCTGGGCCTCCTTAGAGAAGTGATTAAGACAGTGATGGACCAGGGTATCAGGCATCCAGATGATACCTTATGACAGGACACATATAGACATTCTTTTTGTTTTAGACTTTCTTGGATCTGTTTTTCTTTTTTTTAAGGTACCCCCCCCCCCTTTTTTTTTCTTTTCTTTCCCTTATTTTACTTGCAAAAACCTGTTTCATCCCCTGCAGATGTCAGGGTGCAGGTTGATTGATTGATGAACACCATCAGCCTGAGAAGCAACTTAGGGACCTAAGAGGGAAAGCTGTTGTGACTTGCTTGTTTGTTTGTTTTTCCTACTCATACTATTTCTTTCTTTCCTTAATTTTTCTATCTTCTGTTTTCTGTTGTTTTTATTTCATTCTATCTCTTTGTTTAGTCTTCAATTTTTGTGTTTGTATTTCTGTCTCTCACTCCTTTTCTCTTTTCTTCTTTTCTCTTCGTTTCCTCTCTTACCATCATTCTGGCTTGTTAATTCATTCTATATATTTTTCTCTATTTTGTTTCTCATTTCAATTTTTCTATTCCACTTTTTTATTCTTAATCCCATACTTTTTATGGTTTTTTACTCATGTTAATTATTTATTTTCCTAGGTCTTGAATGGCTCCTCTTCTACCTTTTATTATTATTACACCAATTATGCTTTTTTCTCTTCTTATTGCCTTCCTCCTTCTCATCCTAATTTTTTTTCCAATGGAACATAGACAAGAGGAAGGAAATAGAATAAGAGGAATGAAGTGCCAAAGTGAAACCTTAGGTCTCACACAAAAGCAACAACAAAATAAAACCCTAGAGTAGAAAGAGAAGCTAACTAACCGAATAAACCCATTAAAATAAACAGATACCTGGGCACAAAAAAAAAAAAAAAAAATTATAAGCCATACTAAGAAACAAGAAGACATGTCCCAATCTAATGAACAAACTAAAAATCAGGAGGAGAAGCAGAACATGGAACAAAATATCCAAACAAATATCATGAATCACCTTAATGAAGTGAAGGTAGATATTAATGATATTAAGAAGACACTGGGAGAACATACTGAAGAAATTGTAAATATACCTAAAAATAACAGATTTAGTGGTGATGAATGGCACAATCCAAGAAATAAAAAATACACTGGAATTACATAACTGCAGATTTTAATAGGCACAGGAAAGAATCAGTGACATGGAAGACAATACATCCAAAATCAGATAGATAGTAGAACAGATAGATAAAAATTAAAAGATAGAAAAAACCCAGCAGGGCCTTAGACACATGAATGACAACACAAAATGCAAAATATATGCATTACAGGCATCCCAGAAGGAGAAAAGAAAGGAAAGGGGACAGAAGGAATGTTGAGAAAATAATGACTGAAAATTTCCCAACTATTTTGAGGACACGGATGTACATGTTCAGGAAACACAGCACAACACAAATAGTATAAATACTAATAGGCCTACCCCAAGACATATACTTATCAAGTTGTCCAATACTCAAGCCAAAGAGAGAATATGAAAAACAGAAAGAAAAAAGAGAACCATCACATACAAAGGAAGAGCAATAAGTTTAAGCACTGATTTTTCATCTGAAACCATGGAGGCAAGAAAACAGTGGTATGGTATAGTTAAGGTACTAAAAGAAAAAACTTACAGCCAAAAAATTCTTTACCCAGCAAAGCTGCCATTCAAAACTGAGGAGGAGTTAAAAATATTCATAGATAAACAGATATTAAGAGAGTTTGCCAATAAGAAACCTGTCCTTTAAGAAATACTAAAGGGACATCTGCAGGATGAAAAGATAAAACAGGAAAGAGAGTTGCAGGAGAGTGTAAGAATAGCTAAAAAGATAAAAAGATAAAAAGAGAAATAAAAGCAACATATGGCAAACATAAACCTAAAGAAAATATGTCTAATGTAAGTAATTCCTTGACAATAATAACATTGAATGTTAATGGTTTAACTCTCCAATCAAGAGACACAGATTGGCAGAATGGATAAGGAAATATGACTCACTGTTATGCTGTTTACAAGAAATTCACCTCAGATCCAGGGACACAAGGAGGCTGAAAGTGAATGGTTGGAAAAAAATTTCACACAGAAGCAATAACCAAAAATCAGGGGGGGTGGGAGGTGAGTAGCTGTTCTACCATCAGAAAAACTACACATTAAATGCAATGCTATTGTTAAGAGACAAAGAAGTCCACTATATATTAATAAAAGGGGTAATCTATCAAGAAGAAAGAGCAATCATAAAAATTTATACACCTAATCAGGGTGCCTAAAAATACATGAGGCAAACAATGAAAAACTAAGTGGAGAAATTGATAACTCTGCAATTATAGTGGGGTAATGTAGCAGTTTGATATTATTGATGAATTCCAAAATGAAATATTGGGTTGTTTGTAAACTGGTCTTTTCCTCTGGGCATAGGAGATTATATTGGATTCATAGGTTTACTCGATTACTTAATTTTGTTATCAGTAGGGTGATGAGTACCCACCCCTTGGTGGGTGAGAACTCACAGATAAAAGGCATGGCAAAGGACAGAGTTGAGGGTTTTGATGTTGGAGTTTTGATGTTGGAGTTTGATACTGAAGCCTTAAGCTGGAGCCCAGGGAAGTAAGCTCACACAGGAAAGAAAAGCAAGCCCCAGGAAGAGATGAACCCATATCTCAGGAACAAGCAAGTCCTGGGAAGACAGGAAACCTGAACGCAGAGAGAAGCAAGACCCTGGAAGAGAGGAACCCAGAAAACCTGAACCCTAGCAGATGTCAGCAGCCATCTTACTCCAACATGTGAAAATAGACTTTGGTGAGAGAAGTAACTTATGCTTTCTGGCTTGGTAGGCTTGGTATCTGTAAGCTCCTACCCCAAATAAACACATTTTATAAAAACTAACCAATTTTGGTATTTTGCATCAGCACCACTTTGGCTGACTAATACAGAATTTGTTACCAGGAGTGGGGTAATGCTTTTGCAATTACCAGAATGCTGGAATGGTTTTATAAATGGGCAAGGAGTATTTTTCAGAGGAATTGTGAAATGCTTGATGGAAAAGGCCTAGATTGCTTTCAAGAGACTGTTGATAGCAATTTGGATGCTAAAGAGACTTTTTATGATGCTTTAGAAGTAAATGATGAAACTAATAGTGGAATCTGGGGGAAAGGTGATCCATGTTTTAAAATGCAGAGAACTTACCAAGATTAACTCCTTGTGTTTTATGGAAGGCAGACTTTGAAAATGGCAAGCCTGGGCATTTAGCTGAAGAAATTTCTAAAGTAAACCCAGAGAAAGTGTCTTGGTTTCTGCTTGCAGCTTATAGTGAAACGCTAGATGAGAGAAATATGCTGAGGACTGAATGGTCAGGCACAAAGAAAAGGGAAACTGATTCTGGAAATTCCAAGCTTCTGGAAATCAAGATCTCAGATGAAAGTGCCCTATTGGAGGTGTTAACTAAACTTGGAACTAGTGAAACAAGATTTGAAGATGCAGTTATCTAGGAAAGACTTGTGGAAAGTCTTACTGTCTGATGGCTTGGACCCCTGCTTCCTGCATGCTAAACCAACAAGGATTTTGAGAGAGTTGTATGAATAAAACCACTGTCAGCCTGGAACAAAATGGACATGGAAAGGAGAAATTGAAGGGGAAAGAGCTTTAAGAGGAAAACCATGGAAGCTGAGATCTGGAATTAGGACATCACCTTGGGCCAAGAGGGGAACTCCACCAATGTGTATAGAGAGGGTGAGTTTGCCCCAGCAGTTGAAGAAGGTGGGTGCTCCTGTCCAATGTTCTGGGAGAGTTTTGCTGCCCCAGGGTACAGAGAAGGTGGAGCAACACATTCCCCAAGGATTAGGGTGGTTAAGGTTAGCACCCCACAGGTCTAAGAGGGGTAGACCTGTTCCCCCAAATTTAGGGAAGGCCAGATGGTCAATTCTGCTCTAAGAGGGTAAAGCCTGTATGCCAAAGTTAGAGGGAGTGTTGTCTTCACATCACTGTACTAGGGAGTTAAGACTCTAACCCAAATATTGGGTGAGGTGTGGCAATCAACCTTACACTCTTTGAGGGAGAGGTCTGGAGCTTGATTGACACCTAGATGCTTGATGAGGGTGGAACCAAGAAAATGCCCTTTGGGACAGTTACCAGACACTGTATGTCCTCCCATGGCCCACTGGGTGGAATGTGGGAGAGTGAGGGCTATGATGTGGACCATTGACCATGAGGTGCAGCGGTGCTCAGAAATGTATTCACCAAATGCAATGAATGTCTCATGATGATGGAGGAGAATGTTGTCATGGGGGGAGGAGTGGGGTGAGGGGTAGGGGGTATATGGGGACCTCGTATTTTTTTAATGTAATATTAAAAAAATAAATAAAGACAAAAAAATAAAAATAAAAAAATTAAATTAAATAAAAAAAAGAAAAGAAAATGCCCTTTGGACAAGCTGTTGAAAAGGGTGGGTCCATCCCCATATGGCCCCAAGGAGAAGACACCATCATCTTAAGAATGACTCTCAGACTGAATTTGAATGGAGGGTGCCCTACAGGTTTACTGAACTGTAGAGGACCCATGACTCATGTTTCCATCCCTATTTCTCCTTATTGTGATGAAAATATTTATCCTTTGTCTGTCCATTTGTGTATTGGAAGTAGATTGTTTTGTAAGTTTCCCAGGTCTATAGCAGAAAAGCCTTTGCCCCAGCACAGACTGTATTTCTTTAAATTGATTGTGATATCATTTAGTACTTGCATTGTAACTGATTTAAGGGTTTTTTAAAAAATATTGTAATGTCTGTTTGGAATTCAGAGGGTGCAGTGTAGCAGTTTGATATTATTGATGAATTCCAAAAAGAAATATTGGGTTATGTTTATAAACTGGTCTTTTCCTCTGGGCATTGAGATTACAGTAGGGCATTGTCAGTAGGGCATTGAGTATCTGCCCCTTGGTGGGTGGCGACTGCAGATAAAAGGCATGGCAAAGGACAGAGTTAAGGGTTTTTGATGCTGGAGTTTGATGTTGAAGCCTTATGCTGGAACCCAGGGAAGTAAGCTCACAGAGAAAAGAGAAGCAAGCCCCAGGAAGAGAGGAACCCTTACCCCAGGAAGAAACAAGCCCTGGGAAGGGAGAAACCCTGAATCCAGAGAGAAGCAAGACCCAGGAAGAGAGGAACCCAGGAAGAGAGGAACTCTGGAAGCCTAAATCCTCACACACATTGGCAGACATCTTGCTCCAACATGTGAAAATAGACTTTGGTGAGGGAAGTAACTTATGCTTTATGGCCTGGTGTCTGTAAACTCCTACCCCAAATAAATACACTTTATAAAAACCAATCAATTTTGGTATTTTGCATCAGCACCACTTTGACTAATACATGTAATTTAATGTACCATTCTCACAATTAGACAGAACATCTCAATAAAGAAACTAAGACCTTGAGCAATATCTTAGAAGATCTGGACCAAATATTCATACACAGGAACATTACACTCAAATACAGGGAAACATACATTCTTCTTGAGTGCACATGGACCATTCTCCAGGATAGACCACATGCTAATCCACAGAACAAATGAATTCAGAAAGATTGAAATTATATTATACAAAGTAATTTCTTTGAACACCATGGAATAAAAATGGAAATCAGTATTGGGAAGAGAAGCAGGTTAGGCACAAAGATATGGAAGTTAAACAACATAGCCAGTCAGTGGGTCAAGGAGGAAATTGCAAAAGAAATCAGTAACTACTTTGAAATGAATGAAAATGACAATACAACATATCAAAACATATGGGATGCAGGAAAAGCTGCACTGAGGGAAATTCACACCCATAAATGCTTATATTAAAAAATAATAAAGAGCTAAAATCAAAGACATGACTTCACACCAGCAGGAATTAGAAAAATACAACAACAAATTAACCCAAAATAAATTAGAAAGAAGGAAATAACGAAGTAGAGCAGAGTGAAATGAAACTGAAAATAAGAAAGCACCAGAAAAAATAAACAAAACCAAAAGCTGGTTCTTTGAGATTAATAAAATTGACAAACCCTTAGCTAGACTAATAAAGAATAAAAGAAAAGATGCAAATACATAAAATAAGAAATGAGGAAGGAGATATCTTCAATGAACCCACAGAAATAGAGAATATCATAAGAGGATATTTTGAAAAATTGTGTGCCAATAAATGGATAATTTAGAGGAAATGGACAAATTCCTAGAAACACACAAGTGGCCTACATTGATGAAAGAAGAAATTGATTAACTCAACAGACCAATCACAAGAAATGAGATAGAATTAGTCATCAAAAATCTCCCACCTAAGAAGAACCCAGGCCCACTTGGCTTCACAGGTGACTTCGACCAAACATTCTGGAAATAACTGACATCAGTCCTGCTCAAACTCTTCCAAAAAATGCAAGTGGAGAGAACATTGCATAACTCATTCTATGACACCAACATCACCCTAATACCAAAGCCAAACAAAGATGCCATGAGAAATGAAAACTATAGACCAATCTCTCTAATGAACCTATATGCTGAAATCCTCAACAAAATACTTGCTAATCATATTCAACAACACGTCTAATGAATTACACACCATGACCAAGTGGGTTTCATCCCTGATATTCAAAGATGGTTCAACATCAGAAAATCAATCAATGTAATACACCTCATAAACAGATCAAAAGGGAAAAAAAAACACATGATCATCTCTATAGATGCAGAAAAAGCATCAACAAAATACAGCACCCTTCCCTGATAAAAACACTTCAGAAGAATGGAATAGAAGGAAACTTTCTGAACATAATAAAGGGTATGTATGAGAAACCCACAGCCAACATCATATTCAATTGTGAAATGCTGAAGGATTTCCCTTTAAGCTTTGCAAGACAAGAATGCCCATAGTCACAGCTTTTATTTAGCATTGTGTTAGAAGTACTTGCTTGAGCACTTAGGGAAGAAAAAGATATAAAAGGCATCCATTGGAAAGGAAGAAGTAAAAATTTCACTATTTGCAGATTATGTGATCCAATACTTTGAAAGCCCTGAAAAATCTACAACAAAGCTTCTGGAGCATATAAATGAATTTGATAAAGTGGCAGGTTATATGATTAATATGCAAAAGTCAGTAGATTTCTGTACACCAACAATGAGCAATTCTGAGGAGGAAATTAAGAAAAATGTCTCATTTACAAAGCAACTAAAAGAATCAAATACCTAGGAATAAACTTAACTAAAGATGTAAAGGACTTGTACTCAGAAAATTACACAACACAGTTAAAGGAAATCAAAGAAGACTTAAACAAATGGTAGGCTATCCCCTATTCATGGATAGGAAGACTAAACATCATTAAGTTGTCTATCTTACCAAAACTGATTTACATATTGAACTCAATCCCAATAAAAATTGCCACAGCAGTTTCTACTGAATTGGAAAAGCTAAGAATGAAATTTATATGAAAGGGCAAAGGGCCCTGATTAGCCAAAGACATATTGAAAAAGAAAAATGAAATCAGAGGAATCACTCTACCTGACTTCAAAACATACTACAAAGTTACAGTGGTGAAAACTGCATGGTATTGGCACATACTGACCAATGGAACTGAATTGAGAGTTCTGATATAGAGCCTCACATAACAGTAAAACTGATAGCCAACAAGTCCACCAAACTCATTCAACTGGGAGAGAACAGCCTTTTCAACAAAAGGTGCTTGGAGAACTGGATGTCCATATCCAAAAGATTGAGAGAGGAATACATCTCACACCTTACACAAAAATTGATTCCAGATGGATAAAAGATCTAAATATAAGAGCCAAGACCTTAAAGATTTTGGAAGATAATGTTGGGAAGATAATGTAGGGAAAAATCTATTAGGAAATGGTTTCAGAAACTTTATACCCAAAGCACAAGAAATGAAAGAAAAAATAGATAAATGGGGCCTCCTCAAAATTAAAAACTTGTGCATCTCAAAGGAGTTTGTCAAGAAAGTGAAAAGGCAGCCTACTCAATGGGAGAAAATATTTGGTAACCGTATATTTCTTATGGGCCTAATATATAAAGAAATCCTACACCTTGTAAATAAAAAGCCAAACAACCCATTTAAAAAATGGGCAAGTGACTTGAATAGACACTTCTCCAAAGAAGAAATACAAATGACTAAAAAGTACATGAAAAGATGCTTAACATCACTAGCTATTAGGGAAATGTAGATCAAAACTACAGTGAGATATCATCTTGCACCTATTAGACTGGTGGCTATTAAAAATACAAAAGACTACAAATGTTGGAGAGGATGTGGAGGAATGGGTACCCTTATCCACTTCTGGTAGAAATGCAGAATGGTGCAACCATTGTGGAGAACAATCAGGCAGTTCCTGAGGAAGCTTAATATGAAACTGCCATATAATCCAGCAATTCCACTACTGGATACATACCAAAAGAATTGAAAGCAGGGATACAATCAGATATATACACACACCAATGTCCATAGCAGCAATATTCACTATTGCCAAAAGTTGTACACAACCCAAATTTCCATCAACTGATGAATGGATAAACAAACTCTGGTATATACACACAATGGAATATTACTCAGCTGTATAAAGGAATGCAGTATTAGCACATAGGATAACCTGGATGAACCTTGAAGACCTACGCTGAGTGAAGCAAGCCAAGCACTGAAGGACAAATATTACATGGGCTCAGTGATACGAATTAAGCAAATTGAACAGACTCACAGAGCTAGAGTCTGGAAACTAGGTTTATAGGACACAAAAAGGGAGTAGAATGTTGTGAACCAATTCCCATATGGGCAGAATCTATGATAAGGTGGCAGGATGTAGTTGAGCAATGGATGGGTGTGAGAGTGGTGCAGTGATGCTATTGGGATTGGTGGTGCTGGGATAAAGTGTGGGGGGGTGCATTGTACATGGCAGTGGGGGGAGGGAAGAGATGAAATCTTGGGATTTGCAGATGTGTAGTTAAACTATAACATTGGGAAATTTTTTTGGCAACTACAGCAGGGGAGGTTTACTGGTTTAGGGTGTTGGATGTGGGGGGCATGCAGGAGAGTGCGCACCTGGATCAGGCTTCTAGGGAGTATGTGAGTGTTCATCCTGTCATAGTGTATTGTATCAGTGGGTGGAGACCCACACAATGAAAGTACTGTGTTGGATACCTATCCTGGGGAGTCCTGTTGTATTCTTAAATAGAGGGGCAGGAGTCTTTTGAGAGCATAGGCAGTGCATAGTTGGGGAGGACAGGCCAGTATGTCAAGGCCTCAATGTTGTTGCAAGTAACTATGAATCTTGTTCTTCAAGGAGGAAAGCTTAGTGGTTGCCATGGGTCCTGAAGGGAAGGGAAGGAAGGAAATGAATAGATGACACACATGGTATTTTTGGGGTTTTATTGTTCTGCATGATCTTGCAATTACGGATATAGGCCATGTTAAATTTTTACAACATTTATAAAAGTGTATGGTCCTAAATGTAAACCATAATATAAATTATCGACCATGGTTGGTAGCAATGCTTCAATATTTGTACGTCAATTGTAATAAATGTACCACCCACATGTAAAATGTTATTAATAGGGAAAAGGGGAAGGAAGTTAGGTACATGGGAATCCCCTATATTCTGATTTTTCTGTAACCTAAAGCTCCTTTGATGATAAAATGAAAAAAATAAGACACTAGGGAAATAAATGGAAGAAAATGTCACTGTACATATAAGACAATAGATCTTACAGTGATGAAAGACATACTGCCAAAATTTATTTAATTTTTTAATTTTTTTAATATTTCAAATTCTCTTTAATTCTTTTGTATTTTATTTGTCATTTTAAAAAATATCATTATTATTTCATTTTCTTATTAATTTTATTTAGTTATTTTGTTGGCTTTATTTGTGAAGAAATTTTGAGTCACAAAAAGATTACAACCGTGGCAGGGAAGGGTTATTAGTATGGAGTGTGATGGGGGATGTGGGGAGGAGGGTCACCTGGGGCACACCTATAAGGCATATGAAAGAGTGCAAGTGTTCATGGGGCATTGTCACAGTGGGTGGAGATCCACACAATAACCAAAAGAATATCAAATTCCTATCCTGAAGAGTTCTGCCACATTCTTTAATGGGACAGCAAGAATCCCCCAAGTACAGGGGCAGTGACAGTGAAGGAAGATGGACCACTGACGGACTTCTTAGTATTGATGAATGTACTTATGAAACTCTTTTTATGAATTTGAAACTTATCCTATTATTATAGGTTGCCCAAGAGTTACCTCCTGAGAGCCTCTTTGTTGCTTAAATGTGGCCCCTTTCTAAGCCAAACTCAGCATATGTATGTGTGTATATATATATATATAAAATGCCTTACCTTCTCCCTGGCATGGGACATGACTCCCAGGGATGAGTCTCCCCAGCACTGAGGGATTACTACCAAGAACCAACCAGCAATGCAACTGGAAAAAGACCTTGACCAAAAGGGGGAAAGGGTAAAGACAAATAAGTTTATATGGCTAAGAGACTTCAAAATGTGTTGGGAAGTCATTCCAAAGGTTACACTTATGCACATCTCAACAGGATCTCATTGACTGCCACAGTAAATATTGCCTCGTATAGTGGGCTCCTGAGGGCTCTAGAGACATCCAGATACTATAGGCAGGGTTGACAACTCAGGAGTTTGTCATCCTGCCAGTGGGCCCTACTTTGGAATTTATGCTTTTCAGTGTGAGAGAGTTGGACTCAGTTGTAGTTTACTTACACAGGGCTCTTCTGCCCCATCTATTTGAAACTATAGTTAGTACTGGAGTTGATAGGTGTATGTCCAAGAGACTTGGAGCATTGGGTTTTCTATGGGCCAGTTGGGTCCTGAATCTCAACAGAGTTGCAACACCTACTCTCCAGTTCATTGGACTAACCCAGGACAAATAACAAGGAAATGATGGTGGACAACAACCACCCCAAGGAACAGAGAGAGTCTGCAGTTGCAAGGAATATAGCCCCATCCATCTGCCCCATGAGATCTAAGTCCCCTCTCAATTGGAGGTGGAGTAGGCATTACCATCCCATTATCCTCAGGATTGGGGAATGAACGATGGACTAGAGTAGACCTACTGTTATTCTGCTATAGACTTATACTTATTCTCATGACGAAGGAACTTTTATCATTGATGTATAGGCACTGGTCACCAGAGGTTCTGAGGGGAGAGAGAGGGGAAGAGGTGTTGGAACATTGGTATTGTCCTGAATGATGTTGCAGTGACAGATACAGGCCATTATATATTTTGTCATAACTTACAAAATTGTGCAGGAAAGAGTTTAAAGTATAAGATAAACTATAATGCACACTTAGTGGCAATGCTCCAATACATGTTCATCAATTGTAACAAGTATACCACACTAATCAGGGATGTTGAGGTGAGAAAGTGTGGGAGGGATAGGGATTGGAGTATATGAGAATCCCCTATGTTTTTTATGTGTTATTTATGTAATTTAAGAATATTTTAAAAACTGAAAAAAAATTACTGCTAGTCCAATCTACCACAATACTACTAATAATGAAACAATAAAATTCTAGTTTTACCTCTACGGAAATCTTCAGGACACTTTTTATGTATTATTTTATTTCTTTTGTAGAACAGAGATAAAAAGATTACAAAATTAACCTAATGACCTACCTGCCATTTCCCTCTCCTCCATTTCCTACTTTAAACATAAAGCAATTAGTTGGATAAGCAAGTGGATGTTGGTGAAGTCTCTGACTCTAGTGAGATTTGTAGCAGATTGCTAGCTACTAGATCATCTGTTACTATCCATTCTCTTCTTTCTGTGTAATAGAATGAAGCTGCCCAGCTAAAGACTATATTTTCCAGATATCTTGCAATTAAGGGTGGCCACATGGCACACTTTCTGGCTAAGGGAATATAAGAAAAAGTAGGGTGTATGTACCCCTTTTCTGTCTTGTAATAAATCAGGTTGGGTCATTAAATTATTCAGGCATACATACCCCTGGTCCTGGTGACTTTTCCTTCTGGTGGGTGGGACATGGCATTGGAACATCTCCCTGAGTTGAGTATATTTAATAGAAGTATAAGCCATAAGTCGAGAATGGCAGAGATGACTACCAGGTTGGAAAAGCTTGCTTTCCTTTGGATTGTTACATGAGCAAGAAATAAACTTCCACATTGTTGGAGCTATTGCACTTTTTGGTCTTTTTGTCACAGCAGCCTAGATTGTACCCTAAATAATACAAGCATAGTAGAAAGCACTAGTGTGATGTATTTCTTTAACCATTCCTCCATTTCTGCTTATCTTTTGTTAGGCATCTCTGGAACAGCCTGGGAGTTAGGACCAGAAATCTCTGGATCCTGTCAAGAGCCTGGCATTATAAATGTGTGGACCCATTAGGAAAATGTTACTATTGACTGCACACCAGCATGCTAGGTCTCAATTAGTCACTTATTGCCACAGAAATTCTGCATCACAAACTTCTCTAAAACATAGTAACTTATAGTAATGATGTTTGTTTTCATGCTGATAGGTCTGCCGGTTGATTGCAGTTCAGCTGATTGCAGTTCAGCCTTGCTAGGCTGGGTTTGGTTAGTGGATCTGCTTTAGGTTGTGACTCATCTGGGATTGTTTCCAAGTCATAGGTATGTCTGCTCCACATGTGTTCACTTGGAGGTCCAGGCTGAAAAGACAGCAACCACACAGCACATGTTCTTGCTTGACGGATCACAAGAATCTAAGAGGAAGCCAAGCTACATCAGCTCATTTAAGTCTCTTTTTGCTTCACACTCACTTTATTTAGCAAAACAAAATCATATGGCCAAGCCCAACGTCAATGGAATAAAAATTATACAGTGGAAGTGTGAAGAGAGTGAGTATTTGCTGAAGAATAATTCAAAATAACTCTGACTCCTTGATTTTCAAAAGGTCCACAGGAAGCTAAATGGATGATCTGGCTCTCTCTTGCTCTTTCAGGTAGTTGCCAAGGAATTTACAGCCTGCCTGCTTGGCTTTAAATCATGGAGGCGGTTACTCTTGACCTTCCACTCTCAGTGAGGTTACCACCATTTAAGACACTCAACAAACTTAAACCCCAGTTAGTTTATGAACTTGGTGAAGAAATACATGATAACCTGAAAAATACTAATTCTAATATTAATAGAAGCAAAGAAATTAAAATACGACAAGAAAAATACTTTCTAGAGCTAAAACATTATTTTACATTTAAACTATTCAGTAAATTACTTGAAGGAGTAGAGTCAGCTTTGATACAAAAATTAATGGTGTAAGGAAGTGGACTTGACCCAATGGATAGGGTGTCCACCTACCACATGGGAGGTCTGTGGTTCAAACCCCAGGCCTCTTTGACCCGTGTGAAGCTGGCCCATGTGCAGTGCTGATGTGCGCCAGGTGTGCCGTGCCACGCAGGGGTGTCCCCCGTGTAGGGGAGCCCCACACGCAAGGAGTGCGTCCTGTAAGGTGAGCCGCGAAAGAAAGTGCAGCCTGCCCAGGAATGGCATCGCACACACGGAGAGCTGACACAACAAGATGATGCAACAAAAAGAAACAGATTCCCGGTGCCTCTGTTAAGGATAGAAGTGGTCACAGAAGAGCATACTGTGAATGGACACAGAGAGCAGGCAAGTGGGGGGGGGGGAAGGGGAGAGAATTTTTAAAAAAATTTTTTTAAAAATTAATGGGGGAAACGGAATTTGGCCCAGTGGTTAGGGTGTCCGTCTACCATATGGGAGGTCCGCGGTTCAAACCCCGGGCCTCCTTGACCCGTGTGGAGCTGGCCCATGCGCAGTGCTGATGCACGCAAGGAGTGCCTTTCCACGCAAGGATGTCCCCCGCGTGGGGGAGCCCCACGCACAAGGAGTGCGCCCGTGAGGAAAGCCGCCCAGCCTGAAAAGAAAGTGCAGCCTGCCCAGGAATGGCGTTGCCCACACTTCCCATGCTGCTGACAACAACAGAAGCAGACAAAGAAACAAGATGCAGCAAATAGACACCAAGAACAGACAACCAGGGGAGGGGGGGGAAATTAAATAAATAAATAAATCTTTAAAAAAAATAAATAAATAAAATAAAAAAATAAAAAAATAAAAAAATTAATGGTGTAGAACATCAAATGCAAGAAAATCTCTAAATCTTGACCTACCACAAGGTGCAGGTTGGATTTCTTCTTTTCATTATCTATATTCACTCCCCAGATGATATCTCTTTGTTTCATAACTTGAAATATCATCTACATACTTATGATTACAAAACTGTTATCTCCCATTCGGACCTTCCTCTTGATTTCCAGATCCATGTATCCAACTTCGCACTTGACATCGATCGCTACTTGGATATCAATTAAGCAACATAAATATAGCATATCCCTCTGCCAAAAAAAAAAAAAAGAAAACCTAATTTTTGTACTGCCTCACTCCCAAATTTGATCTTCTTGCAGTCTTCTCTACCTCAGTTAATGGAAACTCCATGCTTCTCGTGGCTCAAATAAAAAACTGAGTCATCTTTGACTTTTTTTTGGTCTCAGAAACCACATCAAATTCATTAGCAAAATCTGTAGGGGCTACCCTTAAAATCTATGCAGACTGACCACTTCTCATCACTTCACAGCAGCTACTCTGCTCCAACAACTTTTCTCTAGATTACTGCAATAGCTTCTAAGTGCTCTCACTGCATATGCCTGTCCCCTCCCTCCTGTTGCTGCTAGGTGTTCCTTGTAAAACTTGTTGGTGTCACTACTGTTCTAAAAATTCTCCAGAGCTTCACACATCACTTTGCAAAGAAGTCCATTACAATGGTCTAAAAGACAAAACTATCTAGGCCTTTGGTTAACATTCTGACTTCTCAACTCTCATTTTCAAAAAAAATTTTATTGAAGTATATCATTCATACATGAATATACATAACTAATATGTACAGTATAAGTAGTAAACGTACAAAACAAACATGCATAACATAATGCAGTGGTCCTATATATCAATGTACCACCAATACCTTGCATTGTTGTGAGACATTTGTTACAAATTATGAAAGAATATCATCAAAATCTTACTAACTAGAGTCCATGTCTTATATTTGGTGTATTTTCCCCCAACCCACCTAATTATTTTTTTAAATATATTTTTATTTACAGAAGTTGTGAACTTACAAAAGAAACATGCACATGTGTAGAATTCCCATACAACACCCCTTCATCAATACACCACACCGTGGTGGAACATTTGTACAGATTATGAGATAATATCATCAGACTATTGCCACCAACCACGGTCCACAGTATACATTTGGCACATTTTTTCCATACTCCCCTATTATCAACATGGTACGTCTTTGGCATGGATGCATGATTATAGTATTGCTGCTGACCACAGTCCATAGGGCACAACAATTGTATTTTCCCCATGCATCTCAAGATTCCCACCACCCTGCAATAGTGATGTTTATCCACTCTAGCTCACAGAAGGACACTCTTGCAACTATACCATCAGCCACACTTCTCATTCACCTCTGGATTCACTGTATTATTCAGTCCCTAGATTATTCTCTAGCTTTCTTGCAATTGACATTTACATCCCTAGACTACCCTTTCCAGTCACATTCCCAATAGGCTACTAATCACTAAAATGTGTTACCATCAACTCCATACATTCCACACTTTTACAGTCAAGTTAATTTAAACTTCTACATACAGTAAGCATCAGTAGTACTTCTCAGTCAATTTAAACTTCTACATACAGTAAGCATCAGTAGTACTTCTCAGTCTTTCTCTTATCTCCTAATAACCTATATTCTATGTTTTAACTCATTGCATTTATTCTTCATATTTAATTCATATTAATGCAATATTTGTCCTTTTGTGTCTGGCTTACCTCACTTATCATAATGTCTTCAAGATTCATCCATGTTATCATGTGTGTCCTTTTGCAGTATTTGTCCTTTTGTTTCTGGCCTACCACACTTAGCATAATGTCTTCAAGCTTTATCCATGTTATAATATGTGTCCTAATTTCATTTCTTCTTACTGCAACATAGTATTCCACCACATGTAAATACCACATTTTGGTTATCCGTTCATCGGTTGATGAACACTTGTGTTGTTTCCATCTTTTGGCAATTGTGAATAATGCCACTATGAACATTGGTGTGCAAATGTCTGTTTGTGTCACAGTATTCAGTTTTTCTGGTTATATTCCTAGTAGAGGAATTGCTAGATCTTATGGCAGTTCCATATTTAGTTTCCTGAGGAGCCACCAAATTGTCTTTCACAGAGTCTACATTATTTTACAATCCCACTTACAGTGGTGGAGTGTTCCTATGTTTCCCCATACTCTCCAGTACTTATTGTTTTCTGTTGCGGTTTTTTTGTTTTTTTTTTTTCTTTTTGTAATGGCCATTCTATGCAATGTGAGATGATATCTCATGGTCATTTTTATTTGCATTTCCCTAATAGCTAATGATATGGAACATTTTTTTTCATGTGCTTTTTATGTATTTCCTCTTTGGATAAATGTTTGTATAAATCTTTTGTCCATTTTTTAATTGCATTGCTTACTCATTTATTGTTGAGTTGTATGATCTCTTTATATAGAAGGGAAATCAAACCCTTATCAGATATGTGGTTTCCAAATATTTTCTCCTGTTGAGTGAGCTGCCTTTTCACCTTCTTGATGAAGTCCTTTGAATCACAAAAGTGTTTAATTTTGAGAAGGTCCCATTTACCCATGTTTTCTTTTGTGGCTCATGCTTTTGGTGTCAGGTCTAAGAATCCACCATTTACCACTGTGTCTTGAAGATGTTTTCCTACATTTTCTTCTAGGAGCTTTATGGTTCTTCCTTTTATATTTAGGTCCTTGATCCATTCTGAGTTAATTTTTGTATAAGTAGAGAGAGAGGGGACCTCTTCCTTTCTTTTGGCTATGGTTATTCAGTTATCCAAGCGCCATTTGTTGAATAGACTGTTAAGTCCTGCTGGGTGGGTTTGACAGGCTTGTAAAAATCACTTGATCATAAATGTGAGGGTCTGTTTTTGAACCATGAGGTCTATGTTTCTGTCTTTATGCCGGTACCATGCTGTTTTTATCACTGTAGCTAGGTAATATGATGTAAAGTCTGAAAGTGTGAGTCCTCCAACTTCACTTTTAAAGATGTTTCTGGCTATTCAGGACCACTTACCTTTCCAAATAAAGTTGATAACTGAGTTTTCCATTTGTTTTTAAAAAGTTTATCAAAGTATATCACTCATACATAAACATATATAAACAATAAGTATATAGTAATAGCTGTGAACTTATAAGACAAACATATATAACATCATACAGGACTCTCATAACTCACCCAATCACCAAAACTTTGCATTGTTGTTAAACATTTTTAGCTAATTACTAAAGAACATTGTCAAAATATTACTATTAACTAAAGTATTTTCCCCAACCCACCCTATTATTATGTTTTTATCATTTATATATGAACATACATAAACAATAAGTATATAGTAAAAGTTGTGAACTTAAAAAGCAAACATGCATAACCTCTTACAGGGGTCCCATACATCAACCATTTACCAACACCTTACATTGGCATGAGACATTTGTTACAAATTATGAAAGAATATTGTCAAAATCTTACTACTAATTATAGTCCTTATCATGAATTTGGTGTATTTTTCCCCAACCCAACATATTGTTGTTTTTTAAATATATTTTTTATGACACAAGTTGTAAACTTATAAAACAATTATGCACATGCGCAGAACTCCCAAACAACACCCCTCCATCAAGACAAGCACAGTGTGGTGGAATGTTTGTTACAGATAAAATAATATCATCTGATTTTACCACATCCATAGTGTGCATTTGGCACACATTTTCCATATTGGCCCATTATTAATATAGTACATCTTTGACACAAATGGAAGAATATTATATTATTACTGCTAATCACAGTCCCTAGGTCACTCCAGTTGTATTTTGGCCATGCTTCTCCACATTCCCACCACCCTGCAGTAGTGATGTACATTTACTCTAGGTCACAAACGACACTCTTGCATCTGTACCATCAACTACAATTCTCATCCACCTCTTGGCTTACTGTACTATTTAGTTTCTAGATTATACTCTAGCATTCTGTCAATAGGCATTTACATACCTAGACTATCATTTTCAGCCACATCCTTGTTTATAAACTGGCTGTTACTCACTTTTGTTACCATCCACTCTATACATTTCCACACTTTTACAGTAAAGCTAATTAAAATTTCTACGTACATTAAACATCAGTAGTCCATCTCTGTCCTCCTCTTATCTCCATTAATAATCCACCACCTATCACCAGGTCTTGAAGATACTTTCCTACAATTTGTTCTAGAAGCTTTATGGTTCTTGCTTTATTTTTAGGTTTTTGGTCATTTTTGAGTTAATTTTTTTGGATAAGATTGAGATAAGGGTCCTCTTTCCTTCTTTTGGCTATGGATATCCAGTTCTTTCAGCACCATTTCTTGAATGGACTGTTCTGCCTGAGCTGTGTGGCTTTGACAGGCTAGTAAAAAATCACTTGACCATTCCTGTAAGGGTCTGTTTCTGAACCATTAGTTTGGTTCCCTTGGTCTATGTGTCTCTTTATGCCGATACCGTACTGTTTTTACCACTATATCTAGGTAATATGATTTAAATTCTGGAGATGAGGGTTCGCTTTTCCTTTTTATGATGTTTCTGGCTATTCAGGACCCCTTACCCTTCCAAATAAATTTGATAATCATATTTTCAATTTTAAAAAATGCTTGTGTAATATTTATTGGGATTGCAATGAAACTGCATATCAATTTGAGTAAAATGGACATTTTAATATTTAGTCTTCCAATTTGTGAACATGGACTGTTCTTCCAGTTATTTAGGGTTTTGTTTAATTTCTTTTAACATTGAGTTACATTTTTCTGAATACAAGTGTCTTACATCATTGATTAAGTTTATTCCTGACTATTTGAGTTTTATCTGTCACATATTATTTTTACCACTCTTTGAACAATTTCAGTTACTTTTATTGATATAATCTTCATTTCTAGACTCTCTTCTGGGTCTCATTCTACTGTCATTTCTTTTCAGGCTCTAGCACACCCTATAGTATTTCCCAAAAATCTGATCCCTTGGTTAGAAATTCTTTCAGTTTCTGTTTATCTGTGATATTCTAATCTTGCCTCATTTTTGAAAGACAATCTTGCCAGATGTAAGAGTCTTGACTGGAAGTTTTTCTCTTGTAGTATCTTAACTATATCAGACCACTGTCTTCTTGCCTCCATGGTTTCTGGTGAGAAATCAGCACTTAATCTTATTGGGTATTCCTTATATGTTATGCATTGCTTTTTTTCTTGCTATTCTCAGAATTCTCTTTTTGTATTTGGCATTTGACTTTCTGATTAGTATGTATCTCAGAGTTGGTCTATTCAGATTTTTTTGGAAGGGAGTACATTGTGCTTCTTGGACATGGATATTTATGTGTTTCAATCGGGTTGGGAAATTTTCTACCATTATTTCTTCAAATATTCTTTCTGCCCCTTTTCCCTTCTCCCCTCCTCCCAGGAAACTGACGACATGTATGTTTGCACATCTTTTGCTGTCATTTAGTTCCCTGAGACCTTGTTCAATTTTTTCCATTCTTTTCTTCATCTGTTCTTTTGTATGTTCACTTTCAGAGGCCATTTCTTTAAGCTCACCAATCCTTTCTTCTGCCTCCTCAAATCTGCTATTATATGATACCCATGTTTTTTAACTTTCATTTATTGTACCTTTCATTCCCATAAGATCTGCTATTTTTCAATGTATGCTTTCAAATTCTTCTTTATGCTCATCCAATGTCCTCTTAGTATTCTTAATCTCTTTAGCCATCTCATTGAATTTATTAAGGAGATTTGTTTGAACATCTATGATTAGTTGTCTCAACTCCTTTATGTTATCTGGATGCTTATCTTTTTCCTTTAACTGGGACATATCGTCCTGTTTCTGGGTATGGATTGTAATTTTTTGTTGGTGTCTTGGCATCTGGCTTACTAGAGTATTTATTCTGTGTGCAGTCTTTCTCTTTAGTTTAGGGCTTCCTGCCCTTTTTCCCTTGCTGGTTGTGCAGTAGGAGCCAAGGCTATAGTTGGTACTATAGGCTGTGGAGACTCAAGCTTCCCTCATTGCCCCATGAATCAATGAAGCTTCTCCCAACTTTCTCCTCTGCCAAGGGTAAGGACAGAGTCACAGCTATGTGGAATAATCCAAGTCATGCAGGCTGAGACTGTGGTTGCCCAGAGAGACTGATGAAATTCATGCCCCTTTATCCCCTGCCTGGGGTGGGGATGGAGTGGGGATTGCTGTGCAATCTATGCATTACAGGTCCAGAGTGACCAAAGTTGCCCCAGCAGACATCCAATTATTCAGTCTGTGCCAGCCAAAGGTAACTGCATTTACCTGGATAGGCTTGTGCAGGGCTGGCCAGGCTCCTACCTGCCAGAGGTGGGGCTGAAGCATAGCCTAGGGCTGTAGGCTGATCTGGGGCAAAGAAACCGGTTCCTACCATCACTGTGATTTTTGGTCAGCCTGGCTTCCCTCATGCTGTGGACAGAGTAAAAATGGAGGCCACAGGCCTCTTCCAACTCAGACAGATTCACACCCTAGCTGTTCCTAGGGTTATACCTTAGCCAGCCGAGTCTACTAATCAGTAGCCAAAATTGGTGACCAATTGTCTCCTCCTCCCCTTTTCTTGGGAAAAGAAGCTTCCAATTCCAGTCAAAGAATAGCTCTTTGGGCAGCTTGTGCTGCCAAAGTAGGATAATCACCATTCTCTGTGACTCGGCTGGTAATTTCCTGGAGAGGCTGGTTCAGGGCCCCCAGTTTCCTCCCTACCGGATTTGGGGTTGGGGCTTAGGCTAGAGCTGCAATCTGATCTGTATGGAAAGAAGCTGGTCCTACCAGCACTGATTTTCAGTCTACCCAGCTTACCCTTGTGCCAGGTATGGAGTTAAGATGGTGGCTACTAGTCTCTTTCTGATTTGGACAGGCTCAAACTTTAGCTGTACTTAGGATTATGCTTTAGCCCCCTGAATTTACTCATCAGTAGCTGAAGTTGGTGCCCAAACATCTCTTCCTCCCCCATTTTTGGGAAGTGGAGCTTTCCGTTCTAGCCACAGAACAGCTCCCGAGGTGAATCCTGCCTCCAATGGAGAATGGGCACCAGTCTCTGTGGCATGGAGGGCTCTACTCACAAATCTTCTCCGCAGATGAGCAGTCTCCATATTCCAATCCTTCAAGGATATTATAGGATGCTCTTCTGGTCTCCTGAAGCCCCCAAACAAGTACTCCAGATAGTGCCAGAAAGCTCTGGGCATTCACTAACTGCCCTGTAGCACAAGTTGACTCTAGGAGCTCCTTACTCTGCCACCATCTTGCTGGTTGTTCTGCTGTTGGATTTTTTATTGGAATGCATTGAATCTGCATATCTTTTTCAGTAGAATTGATATCTTAATGATATTTAGTTTCCCAATCCATGAGCATGGAATATTCTTCCAATTACTAGGTTTTTAAAAATATTTTTAACAATGCATTGTAGTTTTCTGAATACAAGTGCTTTACATCCTTGGTTAGTTTATTCCTAAATATTTGATTCCTTTAGTTGATATTGTAAATGTAATTTTTTTCCTGACTTCTTCCTTAGATTGTGTGTTACTATTGTATAGAAACACCACTGATTTTTGCATATTGATCTTGTATTCTGATACTCTACTGAAATCATTACTTAGCTCTAGCAGCTTTCTTGTAGATTTTTCAGGAATTTCTAGATATAGGACCATATCTTATATGAATAGCAAGGTTTTACTTCTTCCTTTCTAATTTAGATATCTTTTATTTCTTTTTCTTGCCAGATTGCTCTAACTACAAACTCTAGCACTACACTGAACAATAGTGGTGACGGTGGGCATCCTTGTCTTATTCTTGATTTCAATTGGAAAGCTTTCGGTATTTCACCATTGAGCACAATGTTAGCTCTGGGTTTTTCACATATGACCTTTATCATGTTGAGAAAGTTTCCTCCCTTTCTTCTGTAGTATTTTTATGAAGAAAAGTATTTTGTCAAATGCTTTTCTGCATTAATTTATAGGATCATATGATTTTTTTTAAATTTATAAATGTGGTTCATTAGGCTGATTGTGTTTAATCATCCTTGCATGGCTGGTATAAAACCCACTTGATCATGATGAATAATTCTTTTAATGTGCAGTTTGATTTGATTAGCAGGTTTTTTGTTGAGGATTTTTGCAACCTTATTCATTAGGGATATGGGTCTATAATTTTCATTTTTTGTAATATCTTTCTCTGACTTTGGTTTTAGGGTGATACTGGCTTCATAGAATAAGTTTGGTAGTATTCCTTCTTGGTAAATATTTTGGAAGAACTTAAGTAAGATTCATATTAAATCTTCATTAAATGCTTGGCAGAACTTACATGCGGAACTATCTGGTCCTGGGCTTTTAATTTTGGGGAGTTGTTTTGATGATTGTTTCAACCTCTTTACTTGTGATTGGTTTGTCCAGGTGTTCTATTTCTTTTAGGGTCAGTGTCCATACATTTTAGGGTTGTCCATACATTTCCAGGAATTTTTCCATTTCATCTGCATTGTCCAGTTTTTTAACATACAGTTGTTCAAAGTATCATCTTATGATCTCTTATTTCTGTGGGGTCAGTAGTAATGTTCCCATTTTCATATTTTATTTAATTTATTTGCATCTTCTCTCTTTTTTTTTTTTTTGTCAGTCTAGCTAAGAGTTTGTCAAATTTTTAAATCTTCTTGAAGAACCAACTTTTGGTTTTGTTAACATTTTCTATTTTTTTATTGTTCTCAATTTCATTTATTTCTGTTCTGATCTTTGTTTTTTCCTTCCTTCTACTTCATTTTGGAATAGTTTTCTGTTCTTTTTCCAGTTCTTTCAGCTGTATAGTTGGGCCATTGATTTTAGTTCTTTCTTCTTTTTAATGTAAGCATTGAAGGTTATAAATTTCCCTCTCAGCACTGCCTTCACTGCATCCCATATATTCTGATATGTTGTGTTTTTGTTGTAATTAGTCCTTATATATTTACTGATTTCTCTCAAAATTTCTTCTTTGACCCATTGATTTTTTAAAAGTGTGTTGTTTCATATCCATATACTTGTGAATCTTCCCTTTATCTACCTCTTGTTGATTTCCAAACTTTATTCCATTATAATCAGAGAAAGTATTTTGTAGAATTTTCATCTTGTTGAATTTATTGATCAGCTCCTGCCCAATCTTATTGGGGTGTGGGGATAGAGCTGCTGGTGTCTAACTATTCATTCTGTGCCAACTGTATGTACCTGCAATTACCTGTAGAGTATGGTGCAAGTTCTGCCAGCTTCCTTCCTACTGAAGGTGGGACTGGAGTCTAGGCTAGGATTGCAGTCCAATCTGGGTGGAAAGAGGCTAATTCCTACCATCACTTTATTTTTCAATCAACCCTACTTCCCCTCATGCCAGAGGCAGAGTTAAAATGAAGGCTACTGGCCTCTTTCCAACTTGGATAGGTTCAACCTTTAGTGGTTCTTAGGGTTATACTTTAGCCAGCCAAATATACTAATCAGTAGCTGAAGATGGTGGCCAACCATTTCTTCCTTCCCCATTCTAGGTCCCTGGAAAAGTAAGTATTCATAAAAATTCAATATATAACCAATGAAATACCTTTAAAATGAGCAAAAATGTAAAGATGGAAACCACAGTAGATAAAATAAGGGGCTTGCTTAGCAGATAGCTTTAGGAGATACAACATACAAATAATGAAACGTTACAAAAAGAAAAAAAGATTGATGGAGAAGAGACAGGAACTGACAAATAACAGGGGGAAAAGCTATGATTTTTTAAAAGACCTGACTATACAGATTGAAAGGGATCACAGGATTCCAGGCTGGAGTGCTAAAAAAAGATACACAACAAAGTATATCTTTAAAAGATATTTGAATTCCAGAGAAAAACACAAAGTTGTTATAAGCTTTCAGACAGAAAGAACAAGTTACTTAAAAAAACACACATAGAACAGCCTGAAACTGACTTTCTCTTCTGAACACTGGAAGCAAGAAGGTAGTAGAATGTTATGGTGGTTTGAACCTGTATATACCCCAGAAAAGCATGTTCTTAAAGTTCATTCAATTCATTCCCATGGGTGTGGACCCATAATAAGTAGGCCTTTTAATGAGGCTACTTTAGCTAAGATGAGACCCACCCCCTTCAGGATGGGTCTTAATCCTCTTGTTGGAATCCTTTATCAGAGAATGAAATTAAGATAAAGAAAGAAAGCCACAAAAGCAAGAAGCTGAAAGTAATGAAACCCAGAAGAGAAGGGAGAGACCAGGTGATACCACCATGTGCCTTAAAATGTGAGAAAGGAGTCCAGGATCACCAGCAGCTGGTGTTCAAGAAGGAAGAATAATCTTGACCATGTTTTGATTTGGACATTTTCAAAGCCTTAACACTGTAAGCTTATAAGTTATAAATTCCCATTGTTAAAAACCAACTCATTTCAAGGTATATTGCTTCCAGTAGCCTAGCAAACTAATATTATTGGCTTCCATAGAATCCCAAGAAGACACACAACCCAAATCTCATGCACAGCCAAGATACATTTCACCTGCTAAAGTAAAAGAAAAATATTTAAAGATAGGCAAATATTCAGAAAGTATAAGTATTGCACACCTACCACATCCAAGAAAACAATGAAGAAAACTTGAAACAAATTTCAAATGTATCAAACAAGTACCTCAAGACTCCAAGTGGTCAAAGAAAATGTGAAAGTCATGGAGTGGTGTGCAATAGATATCCAATCCTATAGATAGATAGATGCATAAATAAACGTAGTAATAGAGATAGATAGATGATAGATGACAGATAGATGGAGAGAGAGAATAAAACTATATGTAAACATAAAAACTGAGAAAGATTTACAAACTAGAAATGCAAAACATAAGTTTTTTAACTTTATTTCAACTTAAAAAATAAAATAACAGACCAAAGATCACTTAATAAATTATGAAAGAAATACTTTTAAATATCCTGTCCAGGAACATTTATATTATTTAATCCTAAAAGCAAACTCAATTGTTTCTCCAGTGTTAAGAAAGATGAATAAATGAGCACAGATTGGTTAAATGACATGACAAAGTCTCATAAATGAAGAAAATGAAAAAAATGCTTGATCATATTCACATCTCATAAAACTAAATTCCATATTCATTTTTCCCTTTAGCATTGATTTAATACCTTCTTTGCTTTTGCTACAAAATATTATATTGCTGTTAACTATAGTCTATAAGTTACATTAGTTGTATTTTTCCCATGTATCACTATACCTTATAACCTTGTAATAGAGAAACATTCTTGTATTTGTATTATTAACCACAATCCTCATTTACCAGTGACATCATTATATTATACAGTCCCTAGATTCTCCTCCAGCTGTCTTTCAATTAATGTTAACCTCCCTAGACTACCTTTTCAGCCAAATTCACATTTATAAATCAGCAGTGTTAGTTATACTCATTATAATTTACCATCAACTCTATTCCACATATGTATAATCAACCTTATTAAACATTCTATATACATTTAGCATCAGCTCCCCCTTCTCAACTCTACTAACCTAGTCTCTAGTTTAACTCCCTCAGTTTACTCATCATATTAAGCTTGTATCAGTGAGACTATAAAATATTTGTCCTTTTGTGTCTGGCTTATTTCACTCAACATAATATCCTTGACATTCAGTTCATTTCTTCTTACAGCTGAATAGTATTCCACTGTATGTATATATCACATTTTGTTTATCCACACATCAGTTGATGGGCATTTGGGTTGTTTCTGTCTTTTAGCAATTGTGAATAATGCTGCTATGAACATTGGTGTGCAAATATCCGTTCTCTTTCTTGCTTTCAGATCTTCTGAATATATTCCTAGTAGCAGTACTGCTGAATCATATGAAAATTCTATATTAAGCTTTCTGAGAAACAAAATTTTCTTGCATGGTACAAAAAAGAAAACCTATCTGCCTGCAAGAGCAACAGTCAAAATAAACAAGTCCATTTAATCCATAGAAGCCCGGAAAATTTCAGAAACTGGCTGAGTCAAGTTTCTTGGAATGTGGGGTGAAGAGTGGCATAAAAACTTGAGGATTCATTGAATATCAGTGTAAGAAAGCAAGTACCTCCATCTCCCTATTCCCCACTTGGGACCAACTACAAAATTTCTAGGACCTAGTACAAATCAAAAATGCAGCACTCATTGTCCAAAAATTATTAACAATTTTAAGAGGGTGACAGCAGAAGATTAAACTAAAGGTAGAGTCCTGAGCAACTATACAAATTTGGATATCCTTGAAGCCAGCCCTGTCCCACCCAATCTCTACCACATTCATACAAATACCATGCATCACGCAACCAGGCAAGTAGCTTTCCTCATCTTGGCAGTAGACATTGAACCATAGAAAACTCAGGCTCCAAATTGTAACATTTTTCTTCTGCTGTTGTTCCCTTTCCCATCCTCTTAGTTATTGTGTGTTGCTCTTAAATATGCATATATTGCCACTTTAAAGAGATACACAAAAAAAGAGAAATAAACACATACATTTAATCTATCAAGTTTATCCAAATATTTCATTCATTTTTTAAAAAAATGAGTGTGTCATTTATACTTATTTTTTGGGGTGTGGATCTTAGATGAAAAAGCAATTGGTTCTTAGCATATTACCACTGTTCTAAGTTCTATATTTATTTGTTTAATTATTTCTTCTTATCTCCAGTGTCCATTTCCATTTTTCCCTTTCTGTAGGTAACCATTCTAATTGCATATATATATACATATATATAACATTTTTATGTATATTGCAAGGTATATATTATTTGAAATGCTATCATTTTAATTTAGGTAAAAAGCATAGTTTCAGAGCTGTGTGTTTCTTATGTTGTTTTTTTTTTTTTTTTTCCACCTTTGTCTCATGCACTATCAATGAGAAGTACAGAAATGGGATGGCTTTTATAAGGGGAATTTATTTGGGGCAAAAGCTTACTATTCCAAGGCCAACAAATATCCAAATTAAAGCACCATCAGAGATGCTTTCTCACCAAAGTCAGCTACTGGCAATCCTGGGGTCCTGCCACATGGGCAAAGATAAACACTGATCTCTGCTGAGATCACTGCCTTCCCCTCCAGAATCTACCATCTTCCAGAGCTCAGCTGTGGGCAACCAGTCATAGGGCTTTTCTCTTACAGGGCCTCCTCTCTCAGCATCAGCTGCTCCACTTTCTTTCCAAGTTCAGCTGTGAGCTCTCAAGCATATAGTGTGTCTCTTCAGCCTTGGTTACTTTGTGAGCCCAGCATCTTGAGGGCTTGTGCTTAAGCTTTGGCTGCTAGTGATCCTCTAGTACTCCTCCCACATTGCAAGGTCAAAAATGGGACCCTGTGTGTGGCTTTCCCTGAGTCTCTGAGTCTCTGTTTATATCAGCTCCAGTAAAAGGGCAGAGACTAAACCTGATCATGTCTCATCAATATATTAATAGTCCAATCAAAAGCAATCTAGTCATCTAAAGTAAATCTAATGCAATCAAAGGGTACCATAGCCATAAGAATAGATTAGTTTAAGTACACAATCATTTTCTGGGATTCACAAAATTAAAATTAAAATTTTAAAAATTAAAACTGTCACAACTTTCTTCTGTGTTTTTGAGATTCATCCTTGTTTACTGTATTAGGGTTCTGTAGAGAAACAGAACCAACCAGATGTGTGTGTGTGTATGCGTGTGTGTTATTTCAGGGAATTGACTCACATGACGATGGGGGATGGCAAGTCTGAATTCCATAGGGCAGGCTACAAGCTGAAAATGTTTGAAAAAGGTGATTCTTAAGTCTGATTAGACCATATTCACTAGGGGAAGCTGGCTGAATAAACTTAAGGCAGAAATTCTTCTTTTCGATTTCTGAAATCCCCTAAATTCTGGTTTTTAAGACCTTCAACTGATTGGATTTAGAGATTACCTCCATTTCCAAGGGCTATTTTCTTTGTTGACTGTAGATGCAATCAATCATAGATGCAATCACCAATTATAGCTGCAAATTCATCTATAAAATACTCTCACACTTACAAATAGGCCAGTACTTGTTTGACCAAAAAACTGAACACCATAACCTAGTTAAGTTGACACATGAAATTAAACATCACATTTACTTGTATTTATCTGATCTTTTGTTTCTTTCTAACTGCTGCATTTTATTTTGAGGTATGCTTCCACTCCCCAGTGATTCACACTAAGATTGCCTTCATCCCCTGCTACCATAAAAAATACATCATTTTCCAACATAGTTTTAAATTTTTCAGTTAATTTCTTATACTTGTAGTTGCTTTATATTGACAATTATATTAACTAATACTTCTAATATCATATGAAATATTAGGAAAGATTGTGAACATCCTTATCACATTCCTGGTAATAGTAGAAAAGACTCTGGTTTTCCCCATTAGTTAAAAAGATGGCTTTTAGTCTCAAGGGATAGATGGTAGAGAGATGATAGATAGATAGATAGATAGATAGATAGATAGATAGATAGACAGAGAGATTGATTTTAAAAGATATTAACTCTCTATATTATGATTATATACCTAGTATATATATGCGTCACTTAATTTCTACCTTACCAAATGTTTTTTACCACATAAAAAACATCTATAGTGAAGATTATATAATTGTTCTCCTTACTTATATTAATATAAGAAATGAACTTAATGCAATCCTAATATAGAAACTTCCTTGCATTCTTTAAATAAGCCCCACAGGTTAATAATATTTCTTATTTTATTATAGGATTCTGTGTGTAATATTTTTAAAGTACTATGATATATTGGATTTATCTATAGTTTTATTTAGGTATTTTTAAATTGTGCTTTGTTAGGCTGTGTTCTCAGTGTTATGTTGGTCTCATAAAAAAGTTTCGGTGTTATCTTTCTTTTTCTTTGGCAAGGAATAGTTTAGGTAGCATTCAAAGGTTTGGTTGAATTCCCCTGTGATTCCATCTGGGCCTTATACTTTATTGTTAGGAAGTACCAGCAAATGATCCATGTCATAGTATTTCAAGTTTATTTGCTGAGTTTTACTAAGCATTCTCTTATGATATTTTAAAGGGTCTTTTCCTTTGCATTCTTAAATTTGTGAAATTATACTTTTTTTGACAGGTTAGCTGGTGGTATGCTCATTTTGTTTATCTTTATTATATAAAAAATGTTATTTGTGTATTAGTTCTTTTGTTTACTCTTTTCTCATGTATTACATTGTTTTTTATCACTATTAATTCCTTCAGGTTTGTTTTAGTTTACTTTTTTGTTCCTTTTCTAGCATTTATATTTAAATACTTAAGTAATTTATTTCCATTTTTATTGATGGGGCATTTCATATTATTCATTTTCCTTTAATAACTACTTTAGTTATTTCTAGTTTGTCTTTGATTCATATTTTCTTTGTTTTTTAGAGAAATTTTGTATTTCATTTTGTATCCCTTCTTTTATAAGAATAAAACCAAGAATTGCTTGATAGCATGTCCTGGTGGAAGGTCTGATTTGTTGTCACTGGTGGTGGTAGTTATTAGTTTTATTGCATTGTGAACATGGAATACTATTATATTATTTCTAATTTCTAACATTTACTGAGTTTTTCTTAGCTGTCTTGCATACGGTCCGTTTTCATTAATGTTCCATGTGCACTTGAACCTGAATTGCCTCTATTATCAGGGTTCAAAACTGTATATATATCCAAAAATCTACTTTATTATGTTGTTTAAATTTCCTATATCTTTACTACTTTTTTTATTCACTTGATATCTCTTGAACTGAGACAGGAAAGTTAAAGTCTTCTGTTATATTTGTGTTTTAATCTATTTCTTTGTGCTTCTCCTATAACTTCTGCTATATAAAAACTATTGCTGTATTATTAGTACATAAATATCAACAACTTATATCTTCATTATGAATTGTAGCCTTTAGCATTATAAAACATTTTTTATTTTTGTCTTTTAATAGTTTGACCTGAATTTTACTTTGCTGGATATCAGGTTGCAATATTGAACTTTTGCTTTCTTTTTGTTTACTGGGATGTCTTTGACCACACTTTCACTTTTAACCTTCCTCTGTATTTGTTTTATGTGTGTTACATCTACAGAGTATGAAATCACACTTTACATTTTAACCAGTCATAACGTTTTTAAAAAAATTAACAAGTGAGTTAAATTTATTCACATTTATTGATATGGCTTATATGATGGTTCTAAGTTCCATTATATTGGTATACAGGAGAGATTCTGTCAATTTCTGGTCTTTCTTTAATCTGTTTTTCTTATTTACTGTTTCTCATTTATGATATTTAAGAAGGCTTGATTTTTTGTTCAAATGAAATTTTACAAATTATATTTTCAACAATTTAATAGGTTTCTCTTTTTAAGCTACTTTCTCTTATTTTCCTAGTATAAGCAATGTCAAAATTATCTAATAACCCATTCTTTACCTTCTCTTGCATCTCTCCCAAAATATATTTTAAAGTAAAATATATATATATATTTTGCTCTAAGTTAATAAATATGTTAAAAAGAAACAAGTTCAATCTACTTTCCTTATTCTCATCTCTTGTCCCCTGATTTTTGTTCATTGTATTATACATAGGTAGATAGATAGATAGATAAGTATACATTGGTAGATAGATAGATAGGCAGATAGATAGACCAGAATAAGTAACAATTATATCATGGCATCATTACACACATTGTTACATAGCTAAATATTCATTGTTCAGCAGTAGACCTTATGCTGAAGATTTTCCAATGTATTTTCGATTGTCTTAACCTCAATGTCTAGTAGAATTTTGAGATTTTGCGTATTTACAACTGTTTGTATATGATCTTTATTTAGAAAGATATAAATTCCTTGACTCACTTGTTCTTTCCTTATCTAGCATAAAGGTATTATTGTGGAAAAGTGATATCAATTTAATTTTCTTTTCTTCAAATGACTTTGGGAGTGAAATCAGTGAAAAGGGTGAAGTAGGTAGCTTCAAGGGTTTATCCTCCTAAGGACACACTGAAAAATTGAGCAAAAACTGTCAGAATCAAATTTTCCAGAACTCTGGAAATATTCAAAGGTTTACAGCAACCTAGCAAATGCTGAGTCAAGAAAAAAAGCAACTTAAAATTGGTAGTAAATTTTTGTGCCTTTTTAAATTGTCCTTGCCCCAACTGCTTCCTGGCTCAGAGGCAGTCTTGAAGATGCTAGTCTGTGTGCCTTTTGTGGGACTCTGGGCCCCGACTGTAGAGGAAACAGAGCAGAACTTATTGTCAGAGAAATATGTTTGCCTGTTTTAACTTATTGGTGAGTACCTGGAAGAACTGGTAGGAGGCTCTTGCCTTTCTTGTGCCCAACTTACTACTCTCTCAGGGCAAAAAGAAGCTTTGGAGAGGGCATTTTTTGTAAACATTGTAAATCAAATGAACAAACTCTGGCCAACTGGAGCAAAAGATTACAGTTGAGGCAAGCAGAAAACACACCTTTGGAAAATTGAGGCAATAAAAATCATTACATAGGGGAATTTAGAAAACTACTGGCATGCCCAAAGCAAGATGCATGATCATTAAAGACTTGAGGATGCCAAGCTTTCACTTCAGGCTGATCTTTAGGCTCAGAATAAGGGCAAAGTGAACAATAAGGCAGAGTTGCAAATGACCTGCTACGTGTTCAAGGATAACAGGGATAATCTGCACAGTCTGCAAGCATTTGGGGGCTTTCATTCTAATTTATTTCTTTAAAAATTTTTTTTCCTTTTTTAAAATTTTTTTACTCCAAATGTGTAATGAATCTCAGTTAAAACACTAGCTGGCCACAAGCTAAAGAAACAGGGGCATCAGAGACCACACATGAGAAACAATACAGACTACAAAAAAAAACTGAGTGGAATCACTGCAAACACACAAGGAAATCACAGCAAACAACAAAACAAGCCCTGAGGAATTAAAAGAATCTGATTTTCAGAGTGACCACATTATAATATTCAAAATGTCTTGTTTTCAACAAAAAATTATGAAGCATACAAGGAAATGAACAGAGCCCTAAGACACCTGTGGGACACTATCAAGCATATCAAGTACACACATATATATATACATATACATATGTAGGAGGAGAAGAGAAAAGGAGGGGAGAGAGAGAGAAAGCAGAATGCATATTTGAAAAAATAATGGTTGAAAACTTTTAAATTTAATAAAAAGACACCAATCTACACATCTAAGAAATTCAACTACAAGAAGGATTAATGTTGAGATTTACATCAAGACTCCTTATAATCAAACTGTCAAAAGCCAAAGAGAAAATCTTGAAAGCAAGAGATGGAAATGATTTATCTCATAAAAGGAATGCTCATTAAGATTAAGAGCCCATTTCTCAGAAAAAAAAAAAAGGAGATCTGATGTTTTAGTTTGCTGAAGGGCTGCCGATGCAAAGTACCAGAAATGGGTTGTTTTTTTAATAAAGGAAATTTATTTGGGGTAAAAGTTTACAGTTCCAAAGCTGTGAAAAGTCCAAATCAAGGCACCAGAAGAGGTGCTTTCTCAACAAAGTCAGCTACTGTTGATCCTGTTGTCCAGGCATGTGCATAGCAAGATGACTGCCAATCTCTGCTGAGGTCTCTGCCTTTCTGCAGCCATTGGTAAATCTGACATAGGGCTTGTCTCTTATAAGGCCTCCTCTCTATATCTGGGCTTCAGTTCTTTGAGCCTCTTGTGGGGATTCTTTTTTTGCAGTTCAGTTGTGGGCAAAACCTTTCTCACATGGCAGGATCAGATAGGGCCACTTCCTTTTCCTGTGACTGTGTGTGTCTCTGTCTTCATATTTGTTACACCCAGCCAGAGGGTGGAGATTCAACTTGAATCATGCCCCCACAGACATAGTTAAATCGAAAGTCCTAAAGCACATTATCTTACTTTATTGGGGATTCATAAAGTAATCTCAAACTGCCACACCTGAAGGCAGTGTGATGCCATATTTAAAGTGCTGAAAGAAAATATTTGTCAAGCAAGACATATAGCAAAACTGTTCTTCAAAAATGAAGGAGATAACATGATCTTAAATATAGGAAACACTAGAATTACACACCAGAAAAACTATGAGAGCTAATTAGCAAATTCAGTAAACAAATTCAGTTTTAGGATGCAATATTATCACTTAAGTATCACCTATATTTCTATATACTGTCAATGAAGAGTTTTAAAAGGAAATTTAGAAAACAGTTTATTTATAGTAGCATCCAAAAGAATAAAATACCTAAGACTAAAACCAACCCAGGAAGTGAAAGATTCGTACACTCTAAATTACAAAGCTTTGCTGGAAGAAATTAAAGACCTAAATAAACGAGAAGATATTTTGTGTTCATGAATTGGAAAACTTTACATTGTTAAAATGGCAGTCTTACCTTTATTAGCTTCTTAAGCCTGCTGTTAAAAAGTACCATAAGCAGCGTGGTTTAAAACAATAGAATTTTTTTCTCTCACAGTTCTGGAGGACAGTGTCTAAAATTCAAGGTTTTGGTAGGGCCACACTCCCTCTGAAGGCTCTAGGGGAGGATTCTTTTTTGCCTCTTCAAGTTTCTGGAGGCCCCAGCTCTTCCTTGGTTTTTGGCACCATAATCTTTCTCTGTTTTCACATGGCATCCACTGTGTCTCTGTGTCTCCAAATCTCTCTCTCTTTATAAGGAAACCAGTAATTAGATTTAGGGCACACCCTAGTCCAGTATGACCTCATCTTAACTTGATTAAATCTGCAAGGACCCTTTTTACAAATAATTCGCATGTATTGTGGGTTAGGATTTTAGCATACCTTATTTACAGACAAAATCTAACCACAGTAAACAAAGCAATCTTCAGAGTCAAAGCAATCTCTATTAAAATTCCAACAGCTTTTTTTGTAGAAAAGAAAAATATGATTTTTAATTCATATGTAATTACAATGGTGTGAAACTGGCCCTCAGCAACTCCATGTCTACTGTCTTTTCAGCTTTGCAGAGGATTGCCACTCTCTCTCACCCAAGAATTATGATTTGTGCTTTTGGGTCATGAATTTATCCTTGCAGTGGTAGAGGCAGGGTCCTTTTCTAGATGATCCTGAGGCAAGATAGAATACGGACCTAATGCAGAAGGGGCAGAAAACCTAATAATTTACATAAAACACAACCTAGTAAGAGAAACTGAGGCAATGAACCTGCTGACTAGCATCAGCTGCTCAGTCACACAGGCAAATTAGGAAGGAGCAATTTATAGCACGCTCCCAAAGGTTGCATTACCAGAAGGCAGCCAGCAACATCGTTACATGGTGGGAAAGAGGGAAGGGGCAAGGGGGGCACCAGCACCACCTCCCCCCACTTTTAGGTTAACTCATGTCTTGTGGACAGTGGCCAGAGGCCAATCACCACCTATCAACACGCCCTGTTGTTTTCGTGGACAGCAGCCAGAAGTCAGCCACCACTGGACAGCAGCCCCTACCCCCTAAGAGAATCAAATCACCCAATAAAGTCCTCCTGCTTTGTCTTAAATATGCCAATCAGTGCTGACCCTGGAGTCCTGAACCCATAAAACAGAGGACTACAGGGCAAAACCTCCATTTCTTTCCCTTGAGAATGCCTGCCTTCATTCCTAAAGGTGTATTTCTTTATCCTACTTTACTGCTCCCCAATAAATTCTTTGCTTGTCTGATTAATTTGTAGCTTGTGTTTGAATTCTTTTTTTGTGATGAAGCCAAGAACTTAGACACAGACTCCAATTCATATGGCATGGAGTAAAATATTTTCCCAAAGGCGGGGATGTATGGCAAGTAACAAAATATGGCGGATGTCCATTACAAAGATTGGAAAGCTAGGATTGAAGAAAGAACAGTTTTATCAATATAGTCTTATAGATAAGGAAGAAAATCATGAAAGTGATGAACTGACAGAACCTCATATATATATCTATATATATATGACATATATATATATGAAGAAGGGTGGAAGAAAATTGCTATATAATATTTGGGATGGGTTAGTTTATCTTTACCTATCCAAGACATGTTAGGACATTAAAATCATTCTGTATTCTTGTAGCCTTCTATTTTTTAATCTTTAGAAATAATTTTATTTCTATATTGAAATGAATGAAATTAATTCTAAATCATATTTAGGTCTGTTTTCCTATAACTATTTAAGACATGCTTTAGTATAGAAAACTCTCACAGAAATTTATGTTAAATGATCCATCCAATATCATTTAATATTTTTTCTGGTTCATTTGTTATATTGACACAGCAGGGAAAAGGAAATTCTCAAGTCTCTTTTCCCTCTGCCGGTCTAGCCATGTATCAATAATTCTTTTTAAAAATGGATTTTCAAGATGTGATCATATTTTAAAGGCTTTGTAATTTGATGAAAAAGAAAATCAGCAATCGTACTATTCATCCTTTTAGTAAATAAACCACTTATTTAGTAAATAAACCATTCCTGGAAGACCAGAAATATAGTGGGGATTGAAGGAAATTATACTATGCATAAGAGCAAAAGAGAGTTGGAAGCAAAGAAAACTGGATTTTTAATTTTTTGTGAATAATTAAAACTTTGATTTTATGTGTAGTTTTTAAAAAATGGAATATATCTTTTAGATGGAAAGGTAAGAATAAATTCTTTGAGCTACTTGAAATAAAGAAAATATATCAATCATTGGTACCAACAGCAATAAAAGTAAAAGAAATATTATTCTCATTATTTAAGACATGGGAAATAATTTCTGTATGGAGATAAAAATACAATACATAGGTCAAATGTAGAAATATACGTAGTTCTTAATATTATATGTTAAAGTTAACAAGTTTTTGTGTAATAAACATTTATTTAAGCCTTTCTTAAACGTTTCTTCAGAATTCTTTTATTTTTTACTGAGTGGAAATTTCCTGCTTGAATTAGGAAAAACTAAATCCTATAAAAACACATAAAATCTCAGTGGCTTAATACACTAAAAGTTATTTCCAAAGTTGATATTCTGGGTTGAGTGACTCTCCTAGCGACTGCCCTATAAAGAGGAACTCAAGGCCCCAGAATCTTTTCATCTAGGGACTCCTCCATGGAGATTGACCTCACTGGAATGTACATTTATTCAGGATATGGTTTTGTTTTATCTGTCAGCAATGCATTAGCTACCAACACCATTCATGGACTGATAGAGCACCTAAATTCACCATCTTGAAATCCTACACAACATTGTTTCACAGCAAAAGAAATGGGGCAGAATGACATTCACCAGTCTTACCACATATGTGACTGGGATACTCTTTTATAGTATAATATGTTTTGAACACATGTGGTGCTATTTCTCCCAAAGCTAGAATACAAGGTTCTGGGTATCATGAGGCAGAAATAGGAGTGACTCCTTTCTTTAGTACACCTAATTAGACATTCTCAAAAGTTTGTTTTCCCTCCTTGCAACTTTGGACTCTGCTGATTTATTGCCAGGAACAAAGAAATGCTCCCAATAAGGGACATAACCAATATTCCATTGAATTGGAGTTGAGACTACCACCTGGGTATTTTGAGCTTTTCACACCTCTGAACTAACTGTGAGGGGGTTACTCTTTTGGCTGAAGTGATTAATCAAGGTGGGTGAAATTAGGTTGCTGCTATACAATGGAACAGTGAGGACTATATTTAGAATTCAGTGGATGATTATCTGGGTTACCTCTTAGTTTGTAAATAGTCATAGTAAAATTAATGAAAAGCTATAGCAACCCAATAAAGATAGAAAGATTGAGGCATTAGATCTTTCAGGAGTAAAGGTTGAGTTAATCTACCAGGTTAAGGAACCTAACCAGCAGAGATACTGACTAACTGAGGGCAAAGAGAATATGCAATGGGTAATAGGGGGAAGTTATAATGATCAATTTTCTTGTGACTATGTAAAGAAACAAGGACTATAGCAACTTTGTATATATTAATAATATTTTCCCTTTTTCTTTTCTCCTTTTTCCTTATTTTAAATAAATATTGGGGGTGATGGCTAGGTGGGGGTGTGACCAAACCAGAAGAATTAATCTAAAAAAGAGATCAATAGGATGGTGTTGATACTCTTACCTGCCTCCCCTTTATTTATGGAGAGGGTGTGAGTGGTTTTGACTAAATGCAGAAGCAGGAAGTTGTTATTGTTTCTATAGAAGTTCAAAAATACGTTGAAGCAGGAAGCGGATTTGGCCCAGTGGATAGGGTATCCACCTACCACATGGGAGGTCCGCGGTTCAAACCCTGGCCTCCTTGACCCGTGTGGAGCTGACGCACGTGCAGTGCTGATGCACGCAGGGAGTGCCGTGCCATGCAGGGGTGTCCCTGCGTAGGGGAGCCCCATGCGCAAGGAGTGCACCCTGTAAGGAGAGCTGCCCAGTGCGAAAGAAAGTGCAGCCTGCCCAGGAATGGCGCCTCACACATGGAGAGATGACACACAAGATGACACAACAAAAAAAGAAACACAGATTCCCATGCCGCTGACAACAACAGAAGTGGACAAAGAAGAACACACAGCAAATGGACACAGAGAGCAGACAACGTAGGTTGGGGGAGGAAGAGGAGAGAAATAAAAAAAAATATGTAGAAGCATGTGCACAGATGCTGAGATAACATGGGTGAGGATGGCGATGTTTACTGGCCCATTGACTCTGCTTCATATCTACCCTTCCATACTGTCTTCTGTGACGGTGGACGTGGGGCAGATATACATTTCTGAGACAGCAGTTGTCAATTTCTGCCAACAAGTAGCACTAAAAAGATTTGGAAGGTAGAGAGGGAAGAGCAGGGAGGTCTTTTTTTTCCTTCCAGTCATAATGTCTTGAGCAGCAGTAGTTAGATATCATTTCAGTTTTCCTTTGAAATTGTCCTTTGTTTCCCCCAAAAACAGTCTTGTCGCATGCTCAGAGGAATCAGCTATAGACAATTATGTCCCTGTTAAGTTAAGCGGTCTCCCCACCAAATACAGGGTCCTTTCTCTCGAATCTGTGAAGTTCTAACAGTAGCTTAGAGACACCCCATAATAATCTGAATCCATTTTTTTGAAATTTGATCACTGATTTCTTTTTAATCCTTGCCCTCCTCTTCCCTGATGGCCCCTTGTCTGGATGGGCTGATAGGAAAGTCCACTCATGTCTTCTATTTTGATAAAATGATGGGAAATTCAAGCCTTGCAAATCTCTAGCCTATGCATGAGAAGTTTTTCCCAGTTCCACCCCTTAGCCACTACACAGGTTCAACACATTCCCTTTGCCTCACTCAATTCATACTTGTTCTGCTTGTACCCACTCTGCTTCCCCTGGGAATACCTTGTGTAAGAAACTTTTTCTAAAATTCTCTTGGTGTATAGAGTGTCATAAGCCTCAACATCCTACCTATAATTGGGAAGTAGTCAATCCTACCTTTAAGGGTTGTAAGTAAAATGTAGCCTGTCCTCAGAGGACTGAGTACTGATTATATGTTCATTCTCTGAATTCCAAGGTTTGGTATCCAGCTCATCCCCTCTGTTTCCCTAGTCTATTATCTATTGCTGCATAAAAAATTACTCAAAATTTAGTGCCTTTAAACAAAAATCAAATTATTGTACAGTTTCTGTGTGTTAAGAATGTGGACACAACTTACCTGGATGCCTCTGGCTGGAGGTCTCTCATAAAGTTTTGGTCAAACTGTTGGCAGGGGCTGAAGTCTCATCTGAAGGCTTGATTGAGTAAAAGGAGAAATCAGCTTCCAATCTCCCTCACATGATTGTTGGGAGTCTTCAGTCCCTTGCCACACGGACTTCTCTTTTTAAAGGACTGCCTCATGACATGACAGCTAGTTTCCTTGAGGGAAAGTATTCCAAGAGAGAGTGAGGAAGGACACACCCAATATGGAAGCCATAGTCTTTTTATATACTAATCTTAGAATTGACATCCCATCATTTCTGCTTTATTTTCCTCATTAGAATCAAGTCACTAGGTCTAACCCATTCTCAAGGGCATGAATACCAAGAGATAGGGGCTATTGGGGACCATATTATATATTTTCTACTACATCCAGGTATAGGAGGGGGGGAAGCTGTTTTCTGCAATTATCTCTGAGTTACCTGATTGTCCTCTTTCTGCTTTTTCAGCCTTCGGCACCTATGGAATCAATGTCCTGAAATTGAATCTCCTCTATGTGAATTAACAGTGTTATTTATTTATTATTTTGGACTGGATGCTAAGAAAATCAATACTTTAGGTCCTCTGCTGGAGTTTATCCAATAATCCAGCTCATAATTGAAGAGAGCATTGCATTACTTTTGTCTACATTCCAGTGGCCAGAACTGAGTCCCATGACAAATTCAACTACTAGGGAGCTGAAATGTACATGAAGCACACAGATATTAGTGAGACTTAAACTATTTTTGCCACTTTACTTAATTTTCAAGAGTCATATACACTGACATCACCTCCTAGAAACCACTTTTTCAGCAAAATATCTTTTACACAAATTTCTGTGAAAACACAAAATATTCTGCAATCATAGGAATCAAATATATTCATTATTTTCATTGAGCACCTCAAACTGAGTCCACTAATTTCACAAAATCACTTGAAGTAATGTGAAAGTTTCATATAGTTAATAATTCAGAAAGAGTCTGTGACTCAATCACAAATTTAAAGTAGGAACTATTTTCTCTTAGCCACTATGGAATTTAAATATATTAACACTTGTTACTACACACTGTTGTCAGCAAAAGAACAGTAAATTTTTTGTAGAAATTTTGGGCAATTTATTAGTATAAAATACCTTGTATTTTATTGAAAAAATTCTCTAATTTTTGGAGCTTCAAAATCATTTAGAGAGATATGAAAATGAATTAAATCGGCATGTGGAGGTTCAACTGCTATTTTCAAATACTCTCTTAATAGTCAAAATAGAATACAAAGAATTTATAGTTTAATTAGTTAACAAGAATTCTTAATAGTAAATTTCAATACTTTTGGAGCTATGAGAGGGAGCATAGTCAATTTCACAATAACCATCTCTCTATACCTTATGTGACTTTTAGGTCTTTTTCTTTTTTCTTTTAAACTAATTTTCAACTAAGGAATATATTTATATGCCCACAAACTGAGAATTAAAAGTATGCAATGAAAAGTCTCCATTACACCAGTACATCTGACCTCCCTTTATATAAGTCACACTCTTTAAGTTCTTGTTTTCTTCCAGAATTTCTTTATGCAAGTACAAGTAAATATAAACATATCCTCCTGCTTTATACAAAGGTATTACATTATAATGTTGTTCCACACTTTGCCTTTTTCTCACCTAATATATTTTGTTGTACTTTCCAAAATTGTTTACAGAACTTTCCCATTCTATTTCTTTTCCTTTACAGATGCATAGTGTTCCATTGTACGAACTTCATATAATTTATTTAATTAGTCTCCTATGGATGAACTCTTAGGTTATTTCCAAACCTTTGCTATTATAATGAATGAAGTTCTATTTGTATTTTTTCTGAAGAATGAATTCCCAAAGTAATTTGCTGGTTCCGGGGGGAATATAATTTTGGTCTTTGTAATTTTGATTGTGTAAGGAAAGAGTTATGTTTAATTTTCACATAAAGGTGAAGCTCAGTAGTCTCTGCAGTTGGAGGAGGGAGGGAAAGGGGTTCTAGCAGCTTTGGTGCCAAGAATTTGAAAAGTGGTGCCAAAGTGAGGGTGGCCAATGGTGAGAAGCAAGGCCAGGGCCAATAGTGAAAGCAGTGCTGAATTTGAAAAGTGGTACCAGGAGTGAAAGTGGCGCTGAGCCCACCCAGCCCACTGGAATGTAGGGAACAGGGGAGCAGTGACTCAGAGCAGGAATTGCATAAGTTAGTTAGACCTCCTGGATAGGCTATAACCCCTGAAGTACCCAATTAACACTTGCTACTACACAGTGTTGTCAGCAAAAGAATAGTAAATTAGGGTATAAATGTCAGCGTTTCTTGCTGTTTGGCATGATGGCCATTTTATCCAGGTCAAGCACCCATTCTTGCAAGATCGTTAAGAAAATTCTTTTCTTCTCCATAATTAGGTGAGCTTTTGTTCTCTTACAGGTGCAGCTTTCTTTCTAACAACTTTGGGGGTTTATCCAGGTTCTGAAGCTTCAGAGGGGGACCCCCAGGGTGGACAAGGGGAAGGTATGCCCTGCTGATTGAGTGGTCTCAGATTCTGCCATTGGGGACCCACCTTTGACAGCTGGAAGGACACAAGACCAGACACTTGGATCTGCCAATTGTGGATGAGAAAAGGGCAGGGGAAAACCTGCCTCTGTCTGAACAGGCAACCCTGTGCATGGGCCAAGGTAAGAAAAGGGACTATTAAATATTGCCTTGGTGGTGGGGAAATTCTGATGAGTCTGGGCTTGAAAGAAACCCAGAGAGAACTCAGAATGCAGAATAGAGGCAGTCGGTCAACCAGGGAGTGGGTATCTGTAAGATTCCCTGGGGATGTTCCTCTGGATAGTTCATTAGGGTGGATGTTGGAACATTGGACCAATAATGATGAACCAAGGAAAAGGAAATGACCACTCGATGTATTCTGGTCAAAATACAGGGCAGATGAGGATTGGCTCTGTGCCAACCTTGCTTTCATAATTCTTTGTGTGTTTTTCTGTTTGTTCAGTGTATGTTTTAATACCTCCAGGTGGTAATATTAAATAGACAATAAAAATTCTTAAAAGAGCTATATTCAAATGGCTAAAAATAAAAAAAAACTTATATTACTAAATAAAGTATGGAAATCTTTGAAACGCCTAAGTTTAGATGAATAGCTTATTCTTTTTTTCACAGAACAGAATGAGAGATATGAGACTTAAGTAGATATAGAAAGATGTAAAATGTTGCTGACTAAAATTTAGTAAGTTTGCTTAAAGAAATGTTTTTTTTCCTAAGATAAGATAGTTGGTTTTCATAAATCAGATTGGAAGTACGTAGGACAAAACTTGAATGCATATGGTGAGTTGTAGAAGGCATTGTAGAAGGTAGCATTAAGTAAAGGAATGTGTTTTGTGAAGGTAGACTTGAGGTGAAGCAACTATTTCTTTGTGGCTAAGAATAGGTACATTTGTAGAAGCAATGTTTAAACCAAAATATTTGAATGGCTAATTCCAGTAAGTCATTATTAAACAGAAACTGAATTGATTTTAATATCAAAATGTGGTTTCACAACAGGAAAAACTGTCAGAGGCCACCTCAATCTGCATATTAAAATGGTGGTAAAGGAAGATAATCTTGATTCCATCAGGCGTCTGTATTGCTGAAGTTAAGTACTAGTTAATTAATGTCATCATGGGGAAGATGTAGAAGTAAAAATCTCCATGGTGCTGAAGGGCACTATGTACCAGGACAGTGGAATACTGGAGCCTACCATCCTAGCTTCTCTCTAGAGTCAATGGTGCTGTAGCATGCTGGCTGTGTGAAGGGCATGCTAAATGGAGCCATGATTACCAGAGTGCTGTGAATTGAACTTAAACATAATTCTCATTATGGCCTGCTTCCATGTAGAGACAACTTGTATGGTGTTGTAAACATGGACCTTAGATTTATTAATTTCAACTCAAAAAGAAACATGCATTTGTTAGTGCATCGATTGGTATTAAGTACTGTACCTATATCTCTCCTATTCTAGATACATGCTTGATGATGATGGTGATATCTTTTCTAGATCATATGCAGATGGATATTGAACATGCTAAAAGGTCCTGGTAATTTCATTTTCTAAGTATATAATGAACATGCTCAATCCAAGTCTCCCTTCTAGCCCTTATTCTAAAACCTGTCCCACTCATATCCTGGGGAGGACTGGCAAACCCACATGCCATCCTGCCAGGGCTAAGCATTTTCCCAGCAGGAAGGAAACAGCTAATGAAGCACCTGGCATCCACTTCAGTTTAACCCCTTCAAGATAGTCTATGGGTAACCTTTCCTCACCTAGGACTTGGAAACCAATTTCTGATGAAAACCTGCAAAATAAAGCCCATCAACTTTTAAAGATTCAGCCTTTAGGCTCCTGGCCTTTTCTGTTTTTGTGGCCTGGCATATTTTCAGTGAAACCCTATATCCTCAAAATTCTAATTAAGTTATTTCTTCCATCCTGTTAGCCACATAGAAATTTCATCCAGTTTCACCCAGGGTGCCATAGTCATCTTCCACCAACCATGATTGAATAGCAGAAGGGTTTTACATCTTGTCAGGTAAGGCCTACTTTTCCTACTACTTTTGTAACCAGCAGGAAGCAGTTACAAAAGAATGACCATCGTCCTTCAGAAGACCTTTAAGAATGAAGTGTAAGCTCTCAGCAGGTGATAGAGGCTTTAGAGAGGCTCAAATGAGCACTGGTGCAGGCCCATTCTAGCCCTCCCTTCCCTTGAGAAGCCTTTCCACCTGTTTGTTACAGTAAATAAAGGGACAACTTTGGGGTTTCTGACCCAAATCTGGGGAGGTCAAAGGAGACCTGTAGCCTTTCTTTCCAAAATCCTGGATCCCATCTCCAGGGGATGGCCTGGATGTGTTCAAGCTGTGGCAGCAACTGCTCTCCTGGTAGAAGAGAGCAGAAAGCTGACGTTTGAAGGGGACTTAGTTGTCAGCACCCTCATCAGGTCAGAATTATTTTGTCTCAGAAAGTGGGAAGGTGGCTGACTGATTCCCAAATTCTGAAGTATGAGGCTATCCTAATGGAAAAACTGACTTAGTATTGACAACAGACTATAGCCTAAACCAGGCCTCCTTCCTTTGGAAGGGATCTGATCAAATGGAGGCTCCTGAGCATGATTGCTTAGACCTGATTGAGTATCAGACCCAAGTCTGGTCCAACCTAGGGGACCTACTCGTACACTCTGGGGAAAAAATTTTCATAGATGGGTCCTCCAGGGTCCTAGAAGGAAGGAGGCACAATGGCTATGCAACTGTGGATGGACTAACTTGTTTGGTGAAAGAAGCTGGCCAATTATCCAATAACTGGTCAGCTCAAATTTGTGACTATTAAATATTAGATCTCAAATTATTAGAGGAAAACAATGGTACAGTCTACACTCACTAAGTATGTCACTGGGGTAGTCCACTCCTTTGGAAAAACTTGGGAAGAGAGGGGATTGATTAAAAGCAAAGGAAGAGGGCTAGTCCATGGGGAATTCATAAAACAAGTATTGGCCAATTACTCTTACCCAGGGAAATATCAGTGTTGCATGTAAACAGACACCAGAAAGGTCATACATTTGAAGCAAAGGGCAATAGGTTAGCTGATGAAGAGGCTAGGGAAGCGTCCCTTAGTTCCCCTTTGAAGTTGATGATCCTGATACCCTCCATTCATGAAGAGTGCGGGGTCCCCACAACCTCTGAAAAGGAGAATAAAGAGCTGGAGCAGTTAAGAGAAACCCTAGATGATGAAGGGATGGTAGGCAAATGATGAATAAATAAGTGATGAGAGAGGTATTAGCAATCTTACACCAAGGGAGTATAGGCCATGTGTGATCTGGTTCTTAAGTATTTTGCATGTGTGGGCCTTTATACTGTATCTAAACAATTAGTGAACAATGTGTAATTTGCCAAAAGGTAAATAAGAATGTCTTAAGGAAACAAGAACAAGGGGGAAGGGAGCTGGGCCTCAGGCCATTCCAGAGTATTCAGGTTGATTACACTGAAATGCCCCCAGTGGGTTGGCTAAAGTATGTTCTGGCTATTATAGATGATCTGACAGGAAGGGTAGAGGCATATCCTCTGGCCTCAGCTACAGTATCAGGAACTTCTAAACCTATCCTTTAACAGCTCATTCCTTATTATGGGTTAATGGAAAATATAGACCCAGACAATGGTAGCCACTTTACCTCCCATGTACTCTAGAATATTATGCAAAGCCTGGGTGTCACATGGAACTTCCATACACCTTGGCATCCACTGTCTTCAAGGAGACTGGAGAGAATGAATCAACCTTTAATGAAGCATCTTTCTACATTGGTCTTAGAAACAAAATTATCCTGGATTAAGTGCTTACCCACAGCCCCATTAAGGATTAGAACTGCTCCTGGGAAAGAACTGGGAATCTCTCCTTATGAAATGCCTTTTGGCTTGCCTTTTCTTAGGAGGACTGGGGACTTCCTTTCCTTAGAGTCGAAGGATCTCTTCCTTACGAATTATATACTGGCTTTGTCCTCTACTTTGTCATCTCTATGGCATTGTAGTTTGCTGGCCAGACCCTGCCTCTCAAATTCACTGTCCGTTATCAACACCAACCCAGCAGGTGGTCCTAATCAAGTCATGGAAAGAGTCCAAACTTCACCCTACCTGGAAAGGACCCTATGGAGTTTTGTTGAGAACTGAAACTGCAGTCCAGACAGCAAAAAATGGCTGGACTCACTATTCTCCAGTAAAAGGACCAGTTGAACTGGATGATAAGTACCCAACAACACCATCCAAGTCCTGGAAAATAACTCCAACCTTGGATCCCTTAAGGATTGCTCTGAGAAGGCAATAGTTGGGAGGGCATTATCAGAAAGGAGGAGGGACTGGTTGGACTCTCTATCAGTTAACAAAAATGTGGATTAGATTAACTATATATATTAAAATAAACAAAGATGTATCAGTTACACTAGGGATGCAGTTAAGGGAATAACAGAACAGTTGGATTCTACTAGCTGAATGGTATGAGAAAATAGGATAGCCCTGGACATGATGTTAGCAGAAAAAAGAGGCGTCTGTATAATGATTGGAGCGAAGTAAGGGCGGAGCCAAAGGTGAGAAGCAAGGGCAGGGCCAATAGTGAGAGTGGCACTGAATTTGAAAAGTGGCACCAGGAGTGGGAGTGTCTCTGAGCCCGCCCAGCCCACCCAGATGTAGGGAACCGGGAAGCAATGACTCAGAGCAGGAACTGCATAAGTGAGTTAGACCTCTCGGATAGGCTGTAACCCCTGAAGTACCTAATCAGTACCTAATCGATGGGGAACGGGGGAGGGAACTGTGTATTAGGTTTAGGGTATAAATGTCAGTGTTTCTTGCTGTTTGGCATGATGGCATTTTATCCAGGTTGAGCGCCCATTCTTACAAGATCATTAATAAAATTCTTTTTTCCCTCCATAATTGGGTGAACTTTTGTTCTCTTACAGTGCAGCTTTCTTTCTAACAATTGTTACCGAATCGTTCTCCACAGGGGTTGTACTAATTTACACTCCACTCAAAAATGTATGAGAATGCTTATTTCTTACAGTTTATTTTTCCAATGAAAATTTTGTTTAAATTATCTGAAAATTTCTAGTTGTGGTATCATTCAAAAATCAAAATCATGAACAATTCTTAAACTTGCCTCAAATGTCTAAAAGTCATATTCCTGTAGATTTGAGTATTCCTTTTTAAAAAATATTTATGACAGATTCCATGAGTGTAAATATATATATATAGTTGATAGAGAAGAACAAGTATCTGTATCTTTAAGATTTTTCTCTTTCATTGAGTTGAAATAGCTGGCAATATGGGAACATTGTTCCTAGCTAAAGCTCAAGTTGAGCTTGACAATCACACTTCAGCTTTGTTACAGCTTTGGTAGGATTACTGAAAATACTTTTCAAAACTATAAATTTGCTGGGGCTGTCTGGCTGTTCAACTATTGCTTCTGTTATGTAGTGACTTAGCAACAGGTAATGTGTAACAAGGTTTTGGAATGTGCCATGAATTCCTCTACACACTGAGGTTTTAAATTAGAAAGAACAATATGAGTTTTTGAAATCCAAACTTTTAATCCTTTTTGATATAATCTGATATGAAATCTTAAATGAAAAGCATGTTAGGGGGAGAGGATGTAGCTCGAGTAGTTGAGCACCTGCTTCCCATGTGTGAGGCCCAGGTTTGATCCTAGGCACCTCCTAAAAACAAACAAAAAACAACTCAGGGGAGCTGGTGTAGCTCAGTGGTTGAGGGCTGGCTTCCCACATATGAGGTCCTGCGTTCAATCCCTGGCCCTGGTACCTCAAAAAAAAAAAGCATGCTAGCACCCTAAGGTTAAATTCAATCAAGTAAAAGGATTTGTAATGCTATCATACAGATATAACATATTTTATCTATATAACACCTTGAAAAAGTGATCACTCTGTGCTTTAAATTATTAAGAAAAGGTGGGTTTAAGAGCTTTAAAATTAGTCAAAATTCACATTTGGATAACTTAACAATATACTCAAAAGACCACGAGTGAAGGTTCAGTTTACAGAATATAGTCCAACTGAAAAGTGTGTTCATTTGAATTCAGGTAACTGAGGTGTTAATGAGTACACAAAATCAGGTGGTGAGTTTTTGTCTCCACTAAAATGAATGGAATTATCTTCTTTTAGACCAAAACATTTCTGGCAGAAGAAGCTTTTTATCTGATTTTACCAAATCATCTAGGTCCGCAGCTTCAGTTTGCATTGTATATTTATCTAAAGCAAGGCATTCATTTTAGAGCCCAAAGTTCAAAGGTTCCTTTCAGAAAACCTTCGTAATCTCTTCCTGTGTTTTTAGCTTTGGCTTTATTTTCTAGCTGCTTTTAGTTTAAGGTTTCCCACCATTTAAGATTTCTCTTTGTTTCACGTTAATAAACATTTAATCTGTTTGCCTCAGCCTGAATTTAGCAAAGTTGAAACAAAGAGAGTGGAATTCTTATCTTAGGACTTTTTGCTAATGCAAAATAATCCTCTCAAAAGTTGTAGAAAGAGGTATCTCAGTTCTTTACACTGCAGGAGACCTCCCACAGAAATTCAAATCATCACAAGAAACCCAGTGTTTTTTTTTTCTCTTTTATCTTCTCTTATTTCTCTTTAAAGGGATGGGTGGTAGAGGGAGGCACACACATTTCTTTACTGTTTTTGATATCTAGTCAATTCTTTTTCTCTTCAGTCTACTTTGTTTTCTTGTTTTTCTAAAACAACTTCTGATTTCACATCTACCTACTCAACCTCCCTCTCATTAAAACTTCAACTGAAAAACCTTCCTTTCAAAAAGTTTTACCACTTAGAAATTCCATCCATTCCTTAGCATTAATTAAACCACTTTTCCCCTAGACGGTTCCACTGTATAAAAGTAATACAATAAAGGAGATAAAAAAGAAATAGTGAAAGCAGAAACAAATGGGAGGAAGAAAGTGGAAGACATGGTTACTTGCTTTGGAATTTTTATCTGTAAGCTCATGGTGAGGGATACTTCTACATTAACTAGTTTGGCTTTTATTTTCAGGTTACTCCTCAAACTTTATTCAGACTCATTTCTTCTAAAATTGACAGAAGTATAGAAGGGACCATCACACAGTCATTAAAACTAACCAGAATGCATCCATCTGGCATGCCTTTCAGGAATCCAGCCCACTAATTTTTGTTTTGGTTTTGATGACTCAACTCCTTAAGATGCAGTGAATTGTGTTTTGGTTTTGATGACTCAACTCCTTAAGATGCAGTGAATTGTCATAATAAAAGACATGTTTGCGGAGCGAAGTGGGTAGAAGGCCCCGAGGACCCGTGTTAAATGACGGGAGGCTCAAGATGAGGGAAGGAATTTGTTAAAAAGTGGGCAAAAATGCAAACTTGCCCTGTGGTGGGGAGATATAAGCTTCTTTTATAATTTAGATGTATTTTATAAGTACATTCACTGGAGCAAAAAGTCTCTCCAATTGGGGCTCGTTTTTTAGACAGTTGTTTATCTGTTGGTGTAGATTTAAAAAATCCCCCTCAACTAATGGAGTTTGTTACGAATTTGTAATTAGTGAGTAAACATACTCTTCTCACCCCTCATAGATGCTACAGATTTTTGTCTACTATGTCTAGCTTTATTCTTTTTCTTTCCCTTCCCATCTCAACTACATATCAACCCCATTTGCTCCCTGGAGGGTCCAATTTCTTCTCTGCCACTGGGACACTTTTCCAATTTACCCCACTTGAAAAAAAAATCCTTTATTTTTCTGTCTTCTTTTAAAACAGTTCATCTAGGCTACTTTTCACTTCCTGCCCCTTCCCGCTTTATTTCAAAATAATAATAATGAACGTTCAGTGAGTGCTACAAGGCACCATGCCTAAGGTGAGAAAGAAAGGCACGGAATTCAAGCAACTGGGCATAGGTCCTATAGCTGGAAGTAGTGAGACTGAGCAATATAGCTCCAGAGGCCATTACTTTAAAAAATACCCTTTTAAAAGTTTTATTCGATACAAAAACTACTTATAAAATACATCTAAATTATAAAAGAAGCTTATATCTCCCCACCACAGGGCAAGTTTGCATTTTTGCCCACTTTTTAACAAATTCCTTCCCTCATCTTGAGCCTCCCGTCATTTAACACGGGTCCTCGGGGCCTTCTACCCACTTCGCTCCGCAAACATGTCTTTTATTATGACTCAGCCCAGTCCGCTCCCTGCCAAGCGCCTGACGCTTGCAGCGGAGGCGTCGGGGCCGCGGCTCGGGTGAGACGGTTCGCGCCGCGACACGCGTCCGCTCCTGCCGCTTTACGGCTGCTGAAAACCCGGCCCGCGCCCGGCAGCCGTACCGCAGATGAGCCCGCACCCGCGCCGCTCAGGTAATCCGAGTCCTTCCCTTTTCAAAGTTTTGCCAAAACCGTCTCGACGCCCTGAGGCGGTGCGTCTTCCGCCGAGCCAACCCGGGCTCCTTACCCTTCCCTCCCGCCCAGGCTGGCGCTAATGCGGCACAGGCTGCATCCTCCCGCCCGCTCCTGGGGCGCCGACCAGACCTGAAGTACCCGGGCAGGGGCGCGCGGGCTCCCGCAGGGCAGTGCGTGAGGCTTGCGGCTCTGGCCGCCCCGGGACACATGCGGATCAAAGAAGCCCCCAGCCCCGCCTCGAGGCCCCCGCCCACTTCCCAAAGCTGATTGAGACCAAAGTCCTGCAGCTCCCGAGTCTTTACTTCTGACATGTTTACACACGCATGCTTGCTAGCGGGACGCCGGTAAAGACGAGCCGTGCAGCGGCTCAGTGCTTTAGGGATGGCTCACCCCGGAGTGACGCCGCTACGCGAGGAATGCAACTGCAGAGGACGCGGAATAGTTTCTCTCTAGAAGTTTATGAAAGGCTGTTGACATAACCTGTGATTAGCGCCTGCGCTGGTTTCTGATGTACTACCACATTTCTCCATGATTTCCCCATGGTTTCGTTCTTGCTTAGTTTATGAACCTCTAGTTTTCCTTTTTTTTTTTTTCTTTCTTTCTTTTTTGGTTTGATTTGTTTATTTTTGCTTTTTAAGTTTTTCCTAAATTTTTCCCCCTTTTATTGGGTATCTAATCCTTCACTATTTTGTGTTCTTTGTCCCTCACTGATAGAATAACAAATATAACACAGTATCCTTTGTATTTCTTTTCGATTGTCCTTAGCAGTTAAGTCTTACTAAACTTTCTAAGACTTGCATCCTGAGGAGTGGAGTCACTGTTGCAATTTGTCTTCCAGGGCAGAGGACATTGTTTTTTTTTTTAAACGGCTTAGAAATTTAGGTAATGTTGATGCTTCCGTGGACAAACAAAAAGTTTTATTGGGTTCCTGAAATATACACTCTGTTCACTTCAATCCAGTAAAAATTCTTTGAATGTTGACCATGACCTAGAGCCTTTGTTGACATGTGACAGGTTAAGAGAGAGAAGAGATTTTCTGTCTCTTTGCCTCCCCCCCCCCATCCTGTCTTCCAGAGACTCCATTTCCAGGAGAAGGGACCATAGAGACCACTAGAGTAGTGGTATAAATTGCTCTGGGAGAATGGGAAGGACAAAATAAAGGAAAGAATTGGGTTTTAAAATGGGCTTTGATGTTTAAGATTTTTTCCCATTTCTTCCAAGATTTTTTAATGGAAAGGGGAGTTCATTCAGTAATACCTCTTCTCCCAGCTGCTCAGACATTTTTTTCCCTTTACCATCAGCAGAAATCTCTGATCTTAACATTTCTTGAAAATATAGAAGTAACTTCTTTCTAAGAGTGATCTAGTGTGCTCCTGTTTCATACAGAGAATAATATAGACTCAATTTAGTACCTTTTTTTAAAATGTAGGACCAATAAGAGTTAAATGATACATTTATTAATTGCTTACATAAAGCATTATCATTTTCAAGTAGACAGCGTAAAGCTTATTTATTTACATAGTCAACAGATATTCGGTGCTATGTACTAAGCACTGTTCTGAGCCCTGGAATAAAGCAGAGAATAAATCTCTGCCTTCTTGGAATATGCATTCTAATGGAGCTAGACAGTATATAGAATCATTAAGAAAAATATAAAATGATGCTGTAATTAAGTGCTATGGAGAAACAAAGCAAAATAGGGTGTGTGTGTGTGTGATCAGGGAAATAGAATGATCAGGGAAGGCTTTGAAAGATGGGTTACATTTCAGTAGACTTGAAAGATGAGTGAGTGAGTCATGTGATAATTGGGGCAAGAGCTTTCCATGCACAGAGAATTCCAATTGCAATCATCCTGCATATTTGCATATTCAGGGATTAGCAAAGAAGCCAGTATGGCTGGAGTGGAGTAAAGAAATGAGACGTAGAATAAGTTATTTTAAAGGTGACAGGACCAGATAGTACTATATAGTCTGGTAATCTATTGTGATAACTCTGGTTGTTACTTGAAGTGAGATGGGAAGTGATGGATCATTTTGATACTAGGAGTTACATGATCTAGCACAATTGTTTAACACAGTTACTCTGGCTATTGTGTTGAGTACAAACTGAAGGAAGGAAAAGCAGAAGCAAGGGCCAGTTAAGATATTCTGATAATCCATTTGGCAGATAATGGTGGCATAGACCAGAATACTAAGGGAGGAAATAGGGAAAAGTGGCCAGATGCTGAATACATTTTGAGGGTACTACTCAGGATTTTCTGGCAGGTTGGATATGGGTTATGAGAACAAAAGGAATCGGAGAATTTCAATCTTTTTTGGCCTAAATAATTGAAAAGGTAGAATTTCCATTAAGTGAGATGGGGAAGACAGCAGGAGGAAGAGTGGTGGTGGGGATTAAGAATTGGAATTTGGACATGTTGATGCATTTTAGATATCCAAGTGAAGATGTCAGGCAGGCAGTTGGAAAGCTGGCTAGAAGATATACATTTAAGAATCTTCAGTATAGAGATTGGACAAATTCTTCAATAAATTCTGGGTTTAGAAAATTGAAGAGTGACCCTTGGGGCACCCCAACATTGAGATAAGGAGGAACCACAAAGGAGTCTGAAAAGAGCTGTAAGTGAGGTAAGAAGAAAAGCAGGAGAGTGTGGGATCCTGGAAGCCATCCGACCGAAGTGATTCAGGAAGTGGAAGTTGGGACTGTCATCTGTTTTAAAGATGAGGATTGGGAATAGATTTAGCAAAGAAAGTCATTGATGGCCTCGATGACAGCAGTTTCCTTTTGTGAAATGGGTTTGACAGAGCAGGAGGAGCGATATTGAAGAGGCTGATGGTATACAGTTCTTGAAGAATTTTATTGAAAAGGGAAGGAAAGAAATGGAGCAAGAGTTGGAAGACAATATAGGGTAAAAGGGAGTTTTAAAGATATGCAAAACAATGGTTTGTTGAATTAATGAGAAAGAGCCAGTAGAGAAGAAAAGAGTGATGATGCAGGAGACAGAGGGAAGGGAGCAGTGTTCTTGGGTAGATGAGAGAGGCTAGAATTCTAGTGTACAAAAAAGGTTGTTGCTAGAATTATGGGCTATTTATCCATAGTAATAAAAGAGAAGGAAGAATGTGTGGACACAAATGCAGGTAGGGAATCTTTAGATCACTTCTCTTTTCTCATGTGCATGGGTGGTAGACAGTAATGGTGTACAAGAAATTTGTTGGAATTGTTATTTTCCAATTTTGTCTGGAATACTTGATGAAAGAATACTTTGAGTTTCTGAGAATTGCTTGAAGCAAGGGACTTTGTGTTTTGCTGAATGAAGAAGAGGGAGAATTTCTACACTGGGTTCTGCTTGGTAGAAGACTAGGAAAGAAAGTTGAGATTATAAAATAAAAATTAGATAGGGAAGAAGTAGGAAATAAGGCATCCTCCTGGATCAAATCTGGGAAAAACTCTGGTGAGGAGGATAAGGAAATTGAATCCTATCTCCAGTGCCATGAAGAACTCCAGTAAAGTTCTAAGATTATTACCATCTTTTTCAAAGAGCTCATTGACCTTTAAGTGCCACGTATAATCTAATGGAGAAAGATGTTGTTTGCTGGTGCCGAATCTAATTATAGAAGAGGTGGTATTAGACCTAGGAAGAGATGGTTAGCTAGGATTAGATTTCATGTAGGATTTTGACAATGATATAAAGAAGACTGCATTGGCAACATAGGTCATAGGGTAAGGTTGCAATTTGATAACATGGCTCATGGCTATCTAGCAACTTGCCAAGTTTGAGAGAATTGTCAGAGTAGGAAATGATACCTTGTTTGAGATGTCTTTCCTTCAGTTATTTAGGGACTATTTGTTTAATGAAGTCTTATAAACAGGGTTCTGTATGACATCTTGGCAAGGGTGGCGATACCAAGATATAGATGACATGATCCCTGCCCTCCTGTTACCATTGACAGTAGTGAATGAAGAAAGTAATATACACTAACATTCTGATAAAATTAATAAATGCCTAGTGTAAGAGTACTGAATGCTTTGAGTTTTTAAAAAGCTTTTTATTATGGAAATCATCAGATATTCAAAAGTAGAAAATAGTATAATGAACTTCAATGTAATCATTACTGTTCAAATTCCATCAGTTTTCTGCTGATCTTGTATGTTCTGTGAGGGCTCAGAACAGAGATTTTTCCTATTGGTCAGGGTAGGAAAGCTTCATGGAACCTCTCTTGTATGGAGAGATAGAAAGAACATTGAACTCAATTGTAAAATTCTTAGTTTTAGTTCTCTCTCTACCAGTGGCTTACTGGGTAACTTTCTGACCCTCACTTCATCTTCTGTTATTTAATTTCATTCTTTGTAGAGTGTAGTTGTTAATTTTCCATCAGGGGCCAGCAAAGTGTAGTCCTCAGGCCAAATCCAGCTTGCTGCCTGATATTGTAAATAAAGTTTTATTGGAACACCTACATCCGTCAATTTACTTATTGTCTGTGGCTGCATTCCTGTTACAGCTACAGAGTTGAGTACTTGTGACAAAAACACTGTGTGTCCTGGGAAGCCTAGTATTAACTATCTAGCATTCGAAAAAATCTTTAGTAACTCCTATTCTCCGTGATTTCTGAGATTCATTTTGGCTTAAACATGTGCTGAATGAAAATTAGTTATAGAGTAGCTAATATTTTTATGCATTTTCTAAGAGCACTGTTCTTTTGCTTTATAAGTAATAAATAATTTAGTTTTCACTGAAAGCCTGTGAAGTAGGTACTATAATTTTTTACAAATGAAGAAACTAAGGCAAAAGGTTATTAAGTAACTTGCCCAAGGATATATGTTTAGTAGTAGAGCCAGGTCCTCCTTTTCCAGCATCCACATCCTTAATCATAATTCCACATTTTAGATACAGAAAAAAAAAAAAATAAATAAATGGAAAGCATTTTAGCCAACCAGAGAATCAACAGTAATTCATAAATCAGTGGTTTGCACTTAAGTAAGGCCCAAATTGTGATTTTAGGTGTCAAGGTTTTAAGATAGTGACTAATCCTAAACATACATTACAGTTTGAATGGTTTATGAAATCCACATATACCTGAGAAGAAATTCTAGTATAGCATCATGTTTTAGGAAGCCTTAATGGCTGTTTGACAGAACATGTCAATTAAAAAGTAGGGAAATATATAATCATATAGCAATAGGAACCTATTGTTTTTTTTTTACCGACAGTATTTGCCAGTTTTTAACGAGTCTGTCTCTTAAATATATGGCATGATTGTTTGGATTAAGAGCCAGAGTTCTATTCCTAGTTCTGTCCCTATTACCTTTTGTATCCATGTCTTCTCTGGATTTCAGTTTTCTTACTAAAAAGTGAGGAGGTAGCTCAAGATCATTTTTGAAGCCCCTTATAGCTCATAAATACTATGATTTTACATTTTTACATGATTCATTAAAAGAAATAAATGAAATGGCACTGTGGCAGAACTAGGTTTGCTATGGCAAGAATTTAGGCTCCCACTTTGCCTTTCTATTCATATAGGGACACATATACATATTTGTGAACATATAATTATAAGCATGCACATACTCTACAACTGAAATTAATGTGATTTGTTTTTATGTGTGGTTTATTAGAGTCTTTAGAGTCACATTTGGTACATAGGCAATTAAATAGCTGTCCTTATTTTGTGTGTTTTTATGCCCAGGGATAGGTAATTTTTTTCTCTGAGCCAAAAACATATATGGGAAGTGAGTCTTGATAAATCCCTTGACCTCTGTAATCTGGCATTGTGTCCCATGTTTTCTTTAGCAAAATCTGATTCATTGCTCAATTAGTTTGTCAAATCAAAGTAAACAGTACACCTGAAATCAGAGTTGTCTGTTTGGCATTGTTGCATGGGATATTGATGCCAGAAAAAATTGTAGTATAATTGTTTTGACATTTTGGTCCGAGCCATTCGGATAAGAAAGGTGATTTATCTTGCATAGAAACCTAGTTTCTTGAGCTCAGCTTGGTTTTTCCCTAACTACCTGTTTATGAATGTGATTTTGATTTTTAATAAGTTATGTTTAATCATAATGGGAATTTATGCTCTCTGTATTAATTACCAAATGTCGAAAGAATGGCTACTGCAAACAGAAAGAAGAGAGCTTTATTAACTGTATAACAATTTGTGAATTGAGTAATACCAAGTAAAAATAGGTGTTCCAAAGTATTCAGGTGGCATTGTGTATTTATAGTCTCCCTGAAAATGGGAAATAGTGGTTGTGAGGTGAATTCTACTGTCTGGTAGCTTCTTTTTTTTTTTTTTTAAAGATTTATTTATTTATTTAATTCTCCCCCCTCCCTCCAATTGTCTGAAGGTCAGTTTAGAGTTCATTTCACACAAAATATAATTTGATAGGGAGGTACTGTAGATATTTTAATTTTTAGATGTTCAGTGCTAAAACATTTTTGAAGTGCTAGGAAACTCTTGAAAACAATGAAAATTTCATTTTTTAAAACTTATTTTCATTGTATCTAATACCATGTATGAATGTTTTCTCTATTATAGGTGACTTTTTGCTTTTTTACAACCTGGCATGTCAATAAACTTACAAACCTTTTAAGTTTTTGGACTTTATTATATTGGTCCAGCCTTATCTATTGGTAAATTTATAACTCTGCATGGCTTTTCTTTCTTACCACTGTGCAATGAATAATGTTGTCTTTAGTGATAACAGTAACCTCAAATAATGCATTCCTAAATATACTTTGGGTCTCATTCTTTTACACTTAGAAACTAGGGAAAAAACACAAAGCAGAAACATTTTTTAAACAAATCATAAGCTTTCGGTATATAGAAGCTTTTTTCTCCTTAAATTTCATGTACTACTCAGTGATTTGACAACTTCTTGGGGTATCTCCTGGTTCTAAGAAACACTTTATATCTTAATTCCCAGGGGGAGACCATTCAGGTTTTTTTAAGCAAACCTGAAATGTATTCCGTGCTAGACTTCAGAGTATGCTCAAAAAAGTAAACACCTTCAGGGACACTGTAACACTGTTTTGAGATGTTGGTCATAAAAGTCAGCTTGAAATTTTTAATCACATTTAAATAATAAAAGATTCTTTTCTTTAACCTTCTCAAGTGATGAAGAGATGTGCATCTTATTGGGGCAAAATTAGGAAGCCTTGTGGTCTTATATTCTTTCTCTAAATTTAATTTTGCTAGAATTCCCCAGAATTTACAAATAAAAGCAGGTATTTCAAGCAAAATGGCTGTTAGTTCTGTAGGAAGCCTACTCTTGTGTGTGTGTATATTTGTGAAAATGCCTCAAGGTCTTTATTGGCTCCTGGTGGGATGAGATGGTATTTGAGTGATGCTTCCCAGAGAGACCCCATCTATAATAGGAACATGGTTCCTAGGGCAAGCTCTTTTCTATTAAGTCATAGCTTGAATCATAGAGAGTAAGCCTCATCATCTTCTTAGAATTTTCCCAAAGAGAGCCTAGTCATCAACGGACTACAGCCTCCTTCAGAAGAGGGCTTCTTAACCATTTTTTTTTCCATGGACCCCTTTGACAGTCAGGTGAAAACCACGGACCCCTTTCTAAGTCCACACTATACTGTGTATTACTTAATAAATACCTGCACCAACACATCCCCTCAAGAATCATGTTTTTTTTTTTGAGTTTCAATTCAAGCTCACAGACCCCTTGTTAAGAAAGCCTGACCTAAATGATTTGTAAGTTACTACTTTGGAGGTGGAAAATAAGATGCTTCTCTAACTGGGGTGCTCTGAGTTATATTGGAGGGCTCCAAGTCACAGATAAACATGGTTGTCTTCTTGGAATGTTAAATTCACTTTTCTTTTTGTAGAGAGAAATAATTTAACAGATTGGTTGAATATTTAAAATTAAATGGACATGAATATGACATCAAATGCAAAATTAAATGGTTTTTGGAATAAAACTCAAGATCTCAAAATAATTTTTTGCTTGTGGTAATTCCCATAGACTGTATTTTTTAGATCTCCAGAAACGGCTATAGGTAGAAATAAGATAGGTAATTTGGTTGTCATAGTCACATCATTTTTAATCCTGATACGTTTATCACATATCTTCAAATATTCATAGTATCATCACTATCCACTTCCTTTGATTTTATAGGTGATAACAATGTCTATAACAATTACATAAAGATCACTTGTTTCATTTCATTTAACCTATAGTGTATGAGGGTAATTGTTCTGTTACTAGTCTCTGAGAAATCCTTTTTGATAACTTTTGCAGAGATATTTTCCAGGCATTCATGATCTGGAATTTTGTTCTTATGTATTGTCATATAAACAGGGGAAATATATTTTTGAAGTACAGTTTACACATATCTTAGTTTTAATAGCTTAATTACAAGGTGTTTTAGCTTCATTTATTAGAAAATTTATGATTTTAAATATATTGAAATGATATCTTCCGTCTGGTGTTAAGCTGTACAAACAAGTTTATTTGAAGGTTTGGAGATAACTATTGAAATTTTATACAATAATAGTAGGAGCTGCTTGTCCATTAGTCCTTTCAAATACTTTTTAGCTCATCTGAGTAAAGCAACAAATTCCTGCCTTTTAGTTTTTATGCTATCTAAATATTCCTCATACATGTTTTTGTAGTTTAAATATTAGTTTGAGATTATTGTCTACCTTTATTATATTTCTTATCAATTTTCCAAGGTTAAAGACTATATATATATATATATACACACAAGGTTAAAGACTATATATATATATATACACACACACACTATACACACACACAAATATATATTGTGTATATATATATATAAATGTGTACGTGTTTCTGCATTTGCTTTTCTGTTTTGATTTGGGGTCATGAGAAGGGCAAGACAGAAAGCAAGCATGTGCATCTTCTCAATATATCTTTTTCTATTTCAGCATTTGAAAGTGATGTATTTTACCCCCCAAATCCTTAATTTCACTCATAATGAAAAAGTTATTTTATTTTAATGATTAGTAAACCTTGGACAAATTTATAATGTAATAAACTAAAATTGTATGTGTACAGAAAAATTGCTTTTAACTTTTACCAAAGATAACATGATATGTTGTTATCTGTCTTTAATCTCTGTGTCAGCCTCAATTTGAGGATGTTGCTGTGGATTGTACTAGTACTGAGAGTATAATTTTTTGCTAATATTAGAGACAGTGGCCCTGGTAGGATTTAAGTGATTCATCATCACTAGTTCTTTCCTTGAATGGAGTAGGTTGCTTTTGACTTCATTGCTGCCTATTAAAAAGCAGCTGTTCTCTTATTTGTTCAGTATCAAGTATAAAAATCTAATTGTGTGATTTTTCATATCATTGTTACCAAGAATTGAATTTTAAAGCAAGCAGAAAACTACGTAATAGAAACCTGATGTTTTTGTATTACAATGTAGACATTTTCTTAGTATGTATCCAGTTTGAACTCCTCTAAGCATTTTTATGATAAAAAGCCCATTACATTGTGTTCAAGGCCAAATAATTACAAAACCTATAAATTAATGTTTGGTTAAAAAAATGGGCTTGTTGTTATACTAATCTGTATCTTTGATTCTTTAAAGACCTTGTTCTATTTCTCATGTTGTCTTTTTGGTTTATGTATTATATTTTGGCCAACAGTGAAAAAGAAACCATTACCCGTTTTTACAGCACATGTTTTGTCCATACAGCTTATCCTTTACTTTATTATAAAGGCAAAAATAGCATTGGAACTACGAGTAAGGTAATTGCTAAAGTAAGGTTGTAAAGCCCTTGACCAGGTTGGTGAGGGGCTTCCTTGTGGGTGAAAAACGGAATGATTTTTCAAGTCACTGAACCAGCAGTTGTCTAATATTTGACCATGTAATCTTTCAGCCCTCTGCTTAAAAATCTTTGCTGGTTCCTCACTGACTCCTGATGAAACTTAATTTCTTAGTCCACCAACTAAAGCCCCTTGTAATCAGGCCTACATTTAAGACTCGAGCCTCATCTCCTGTCCCTTATCCTAAACATCCTTTTTGATCTAATTCTCCATCCCTGCCCCAAACATAATACTTCTTTTATGCTCCCCTCTTGGCTAATATGTGGTCCTTTGTCTGGAATGCTTTTCTCCCTTTTTCTCTAAATGACAAATGCCTACATATCCAGTCAAGACCCTAAAGCTAGTTAAAATATCATCTCTCTCTTTGTAAACTAGCCTCCTCCTCCTTAACCTGAGAGCCCCCACAATCTCAGAGCCAGTCAGTCCCTCCTCTCTGGTCCCATATTCTTTTGTATATATGACTACCTTTACTAGCATAGTTTTCATTGTATCTTTTTTTATTTTCTTCCCAGGTTTTATTTGCCACATGGACAGAGATCATGTCTTTTAATCTTTGCCTCTTTACTCCTTTAGCATCAATTACAGTGCCAAGGGTGTGTGTACTAAATGCACTATCTGCATAACAAAAGGAAAGTACCATGTAATGTTCTCTAACATAGCAGCCCCAGCTGTTTCCCAGGTATCATCCCCCTTTGGTGAAGATGTTTTTCCCCAGGTACATTATAACCTCAAAATCTTGGCCAGGAACACAAAGGTTGCCTAGACTAACATCAGGTAGTAGGATGGTGGCCGAAGATACTTCATCTTACTATTTCAGTGCCTGTTGCTGCTAAATACTGCTGATTGTGTTTAAAAGGAGAAGGTGGATTAATGAGAGGAAATGAGGATTTAACTACCTGAAAATGTCTGAGATTAGCTAATAAGGCTAGGTTTTGCCCAGATAGATAGGCCTAGTTGTAAACTTACAAGAGATGATAACACTTAGGTTATGTGTGTGAGGGGAAGAATATGGTAGAGGGGTAGGGTTTGAATTCTGGGTTCATACCTCTATTTTGTTAGGCCCCAGAGACACTTTCAGTAAGGAGGTAAGGCAAACTTTGTAAATAAAGAAGCAAGGTTGAGAGTGAATGATGTTTGTGTTGCCTTAAGCTTGTGGAACTAAACATAAACAGGTCTCAGGAATGTCATCCACTGGCCCATGCTCACCCCTTGGAACACTCAGTGCACACTTAATGGCTTCAAGTTATGCTAAAAAGTAGAGATGGTATGGGGAAAAAGTAGATAAATGGAAAAATTAAGTCAACCTAGCCATGGTTTTTCCCCAAATATATATTGAGATATATAAAACATTGAGACATCTGAAACATGCTCTGTGCACAGGTCCAAGAAATTAGGGGTTTATTTAGTGATAATAGAAAACTAGAGACCATTTTGACCTAGAATTCAGTTTAGTGCTGTTGAATTAAATTCAGTAAACATTGAGCAGCTACTCTTTTCAGGAAGAAACAAAGATCCATGTTTTTGTTTGATGTTCTTTGAATTTTGTTTTATTTCATAGATTAGAGAGATGACGGTTTGATGCTGACATTAAATAGCAATAACTTACAACATTTATTTAGAATTTACTTTTTTTCAAAGTTTATTATGTCTAGCTCCAATCAATTTGCAGCCCTTTATTTCTTTTGTTGAAATTGAACATGAGTATGAAATATGAGATTGGTTAACTTGAAAAGGGTAATATTTTTGGAACTCAACCTCTGTTTTAACAGCTTTATATTAAGTATTCCTTTATTATAAGTCACATCACATCCTTCTTGGAAAAGTATAACTAATTATCTAAATAAATAAATAGACTAATATGTAAGGCATGAGCATTGGGAAACCAAAATTAGCACCATTTTTACATTTGATGAATTATATTATCTTTTTTTTCTCTTTATTTTTTTAATGTTACATTAAAAAAAATGAGGTCCCAATATACCCCCCACCCTCCTTACCCCACTCCTTGCCCCATAACAACAACCTCTTCCATCATCATGAGACATTCATTGCATTTGGTGAATATATCTCTGAGCACCGCTGCACCTCATGGTCAGTGGTCCACACCATAGTCCACACTCTCCCACAGTCCACCCACTAGGCCATGGGAGGACATACAATGTCTGATAACTGTCCCTGCAGTACCACCCAGGACAACTCCAAGTCCCGAAAATGCCCCCACATCACATCTCTTCCTCCCACTCCCTACCCCCAGCAGCCACCATAGCCACTTTCTCCACACCAATGCCACATTTTCTTCGATTACTAATCACAATAGAATATTGTGATTAGTAATCGAATATCAGTAAGTCCACTCTAATGCATTCTCTATTCCGCCATCCTGTGGACCCTGGAATGGCCATGTCCACTCCACATCTATATCAAGAGGGGACTTAGATCCCACATGGATACTGGATGCAATTCTCCTCCTTTCAGTTGTAGGCACTCTGCTCCGTGGTGTGGTGGTTGACCTTCTTCACCTCCATGTTAGCTGAGTGGGATAAGTCCCATAAACCAGAGAGTAGGAGTTGCAAGTCTGTTGAGGCCCAGGGCCTGGCTGTCACATGGTCAGTCCAGAGATTCAGGTCCCCTGGGTATACATTAAACCCCAGTACCAACTACAGTTCCGGTAAAAGTAACAGGAGAGGCTTGTGGACAAAGATCACTTCTGAGTCCAGCTCCAGCACAGAGAAACACAAACTCCAAAGTAGGGCCAACTGACATAGCATGAACTCCATCTGCCATGACCATAGAACCTGTGGGTCTCTGCTGCCCTCAGAAGAACCAATACCTGGAGTTACATCTACTTTTATCTGTCTCTGGGATTCTGCTCAGGTTTGCATAAGGGCAACCCCCCTGATAACCTCCCAGCTCTTTTTGGAGACTCATAGCCATATAAACTCATTTGTCCTTTCCATTTACCCCTTTTATTCAGGTCAAAAAGCATTTTTAACTCCTGGTATTATATGTAGACTAAGATATTCTGCTGGTCTGAGTTGATCGTTTTATTCAAGGTCATTTTCTAGTTACATCATCAGCTGGTACTTGGTAGTAATCCCTCAGCGCCAGGGAGGCTCATCCCCAGGAGTCATGTCCCATGCTGGGGGGAAGGCAACACATTTACATGCTGAGTTTGGCTTAGAGATTGGCCACATTTGAGCAACACGGAGGCTCTCAGGAAGTAATTCTTAGGCACCCTGCAGCTCTAGGCCTTGTTCTTATTTCAGGTGCACAGGCTTATAAGCATAGTCATTAGTATCAAGGGCTCATTATTGGACCTTCCTTCTTTTTTGGTCTTTGCTATTGCACTTGGGGGATTGTTGCTGTTCCTTTAGGGACTGTGATAGAGCTCCCCTGGCTAGGAACTCAGCACTCCCTAAGTTGTTGTTTTTAATTGTAACCACTATAAAAATATCCAAACATTTTAATGTACTCTGGATATATGCCCTGGAGAACTCCCTGCCAACCATGTGTCCCCTGTCAGTAACATCCCTCACCAGTATTCCTCCCTTGCCATTGTTGAACCTCTCTGTGATCCAAAACTTCTTAAAAAATGAAGCCCAATATATTGCCAGGTTCCATTAATAGTAAAATGGAATATAGTGATGAGTTTAAAGATTAGATATAGAATACATATTAATTTAGAAAAATTAAGGTAAAAATAAATTTGGGGTATCAAAAAATTTAAAAATGCAAAAGCTTTGTTTTTGATGTTATGCCTTCCATCACTGCAATAAGTGTTGCCCTGTATGCAAATTGGCAAGGCACCTTCTTCCATCTTTTCCTCAGTGTCTATGTCCTTTCTTTTTCTTTTTCTCTTTTTCTTTTTTTCTTTTTCCTAATATTAAGCTTATCTTCACAGAAGTTTTAGATCACAGTAATTTATATATACAATATACAGTACTCCTATATTATCTTTTTAAAAGACATGGTTCTTATGTTCTTAGAGGTATAAGAGATTATCTAGTCTGGCTCTTTTCATTTATAAAGAAGCAGTATTAAAAGCTCAGACTCACTCAGGTCAGATTCAAATGAAGTCTGATACTAAAAATTGGTATTCCGGATTGTGTCCACCACCCAGGTCACTACTGCTATCTCTCCAAATCTACACACCGTTTAAAAAGCCTGTTGGAGGGACGGGAAATGTGGGATATATGGGAACCTCTTAAATTTTTAAATGTAACATTTTTTGTGATCTGTGTATCTTGAAAAAAATAGACTTAAACTAAATAAAAAGCCTGTTGTAAGTAATGACATTACTATTTTTTTTACAATGAGGTATCAGAGCTCCCAACAACAGCGGTCTTGCCTTCTGTTCATGTTTTCAACATTGCCTGCATGTTCTATTATAGGTGCTCAGTAATTTCGAAGTGATGTGAAAAAATTATTTAATATTTTGAAGAGTTACCTCAACATATTAATGGGACACTGGCAATATAATTAGGATTAAAAATGTAACCTGCTTTCCAGATGATTTCATTTTATAAGAACATAAATACATCCTACTACAGCACTTTAAAAAAGCAAAACAAAACCAAAATCAACCATCCCTTCCCCCAAATAAAATCAACAAATTATCTCCAACAAATAAGAAAATATTCTAAATTATATTGTATCATGACATTTGAAATCAAGCATGTAGAATAAAGCATACTAAGAAATATTTTTTATTTTTTCCTCATGTCATACAAGTCCTAAATGTGTTTTCCTCTTTGATCAGGAAGAAAAAATATAAGATCAAATAATGAGCTTTGTGTTTGATTAGCTTTTCTGTTCATGAATAAAAGGCAAAAAGTATGGGAAAGAGGGAAAATTTAGCATTTATTCCTATTTGAAGAAGTTTGAATAGAAAGATTTTAGTTATATAGATCATGTATTTAAAACTTGTTTATTGTGTTGTCTTGATAGAGAAGTACAGCTGCTTAAAAATAACAGAGTATTACTTGATTTATTACATTATTTTCACATTGACTTTCAGAGAATATTTTATTTGAAAAAGAAACATGCTTTAAAAATTTTTTTCTAATTATCATAGTAACAGTCATTGCAGAGCACTTAGAAGGCTTAGGTGTATAAAGAAATAGAAAAAAAGCGCCACCTAAATTATACTACCCTGAGGATCCATGTTCATCTCTTAGCTTTTTAAATTTCTTCTCATTATTTTTTCTTTTGCCCTCTTTTTTTACCTTACCTTTTTGAGATCAACCAGAAATTTTAATAGTCTTCTTTTTCAACATAACATTTATTAATCATTTTAAATATAATTTAAAACTTTATCAGTATAACTTTTGATGATTGCATAATACATCATCTGACTTGGCCACAGTAAGTCCAATTTTTCTTCTGTAGTTGCATATTAAAGATGTTTGCATAAATGTTACATCTTTAAATGAATGCAAGTTTGTTTTGTTGAGGCTTTTTACTTCAATTGAGTATCCTTATTGCAAAGACTTTTCTTAAAATTAGATTTCCTTTTCTTCCTCTATTCCCAAATTACATGCTGGCTGGTTCCTGAAATATTTCTCTACCTATTCTTTGTAATCTTAAAAGGTCATTATTCCGTACTGATATCACAGCTTAAGTTTTGGTGTGATGAATGTACAAAGACAAACTATATGGCTCTTTTCATTAAGATATCAGAAACCTCAGTAGGAGGTCTTTATGCAGCTTGAGAGACATGAATATGCTTTTAGAGAACAATGCAGTGGTGCTAAATAGAATGTAGGGAATAAAATACTACTCACTATACAGTTAAAGTTCTTCTAGTAGCAAATATTTCCTCAGTTGTATCTAAAATAAAGCATTTTACACCAGTATTAATGCTGATGTCTGCATGGATTAAGTATTGGGTTTTATCTATAATATATTTTTTTATTGATCTCAAGAGTAAAGTAAGTTTCTCAGTATAATGTATAAACATCCTATTGGCTATATGGGTTATATCTGAGTTTGAGAATTATATTCCTTTCAATAAAATTTAAAACAGTGTAGGAAAAGATAGTATTGTGGATAAGACTGTTGACCAAAATACTTGGTGTTTCACCCCCTTGATAAGGCTATGTGGGTTTTTTCTAGTTTACAACCTTTTTATTCATGCTGGGGAAAAAAAACAAAACAAAACCTACTACTCTTGTGCTAAGTAGACTGCTATGTAAAATAATATATATATCTTTGGGAACTTCCCTTTCCTCAACATTCCTTTTCCTGAACTTTATGATAATTTAGTTTGAAAACAAGTGTGTGAAATAAAATTTAATTGAATGTTTAAATTATTTCTGGAAATAGTCACAAAAAATGTTTATAAACAAAGATCTATATATTTTTTTAGCACAAGTCTTTGGTATCATTGGAATTTCTATTCTTTGGTGACTATTTACTTTTAAACAATTCTCTGTCTATATATATGAAATTATTTTTCTTGGAATAGCTGTATATTAAAATTTCTTTAAAGAATAAGTAGCTTATCCATCATATACATGTACCATGAATTGTATATCTCATTTAAAACATGACTTGAGGTGGAAAGAATAAATTTTGTGTTCTTTTATGGTTGTATTCTACTTAGACCATTCTAGATATTAGTCATATAATGAGATGATTTATTCTTCAAGTTTTCTTTGCAGAAATATCTCTAATTTTTCTATTGATACATTCATTTAACACTATTGGTTTACATAGAAGACAAGGGGTAAATATAGTTTCTTTGTAGGAAAACCCTGATTTTTGCTTTAAGATATTTTTCCTTATATATTTCCTCTTAAATATTATTCATTTCCATAGAGAAATGACTGTTATCAAAGCATTTATCTTGGTTATTGCAAAATCCTTAAAAATTCAGCAAAAAAGACAACTTTAATATATATTTGAATAAAGAGATGCAGCCACTCTCTTTCCAAATGGAAATCAAATTGAATACAATAACTATTTTGTTTTCACAAATTTACTGAAATGAGAAGTAAAGTTTCCCTTTTCTGATTTTTTAAGTTGATTTAATGACAAAGCAAGTCTCAAAATACTTAAATTTTGTTGAGGATACTATGGATTTTTAAAAAAGAAAACTTTAGGGATAAAAATATGGATGTACTGTGAAACCAATGAGACATTGTTAAGGTGTAATGGAGAAATCTCCAGTATCATAGAAAATTATATATATATAAAAAAATGCTTGATACCCTGAAAAATAAAGATCTGGATTCAAAACTGATGAGTCTGAGATCACTTAGAGAATTGTCAATGCTGATATAGAGGTAAGTGTTAGTATATGCATTTTGTATTAGGAGATAATAGCTCTTTCATAGCATACTGAAGTGAAAGGTAGAAAAAGGTGAAATGAGTATTTAGAATAAGTATTAGCACACAATGAAGTTTGCTAAAATAAGCCAATTCATATTACAAAGTTAGAGTATGGAAAGGCCCTACAAAATCAACATTTCATTTGTTTGTTTTAATTGATTGATCTGTTGATTATAACATCGAGGCGCCAGTAGACTCTAGTTTATAAAAATAATTAAGTTATCACATTTGCTTCATTGTCAGTGTTCTGTCATCATTACAAAGCTACTTCTGAACAATCTATGTATCTCTGGATTTTAATCAGCCATGGGAATATGCAGGGTTTAAAAGTAAGAGTAATTGCTCAGCCTTGGTAACTGTGTGCAGTAAATTACCTTTAGAAGAATGCTCCATAAAACAAACCATTGTACAGAGGAGTAGGTTAAGAAAATTCAGTTTTGTTGCTTGGCCTGCAGGAAGGGATTTGTAGATTTCCTGAGATCTTACAGAGGGTCAAGTAAAATCAGCATTAGAGTACAATATCTCCTGTGGGGGAGAACCAGCAGGGAGCTTGCTGTTGTCAACTATCTCTGCTCAGTATATTCTTGTCCTACTATGTGCAAATCCTTCCACTTTTTGGAAACAGTAAAAATGTTTGAACATTGAGAGACAAGGATAAAAAAAAAAGATGAAAAATATCATCTACCCAAGAAGGACCTTTATAGTCAAGCTTTACAAATAGACTGGGAATCAGGTTGTAGGGTAGTTTGAAAACAAAATAATTTTGCCTATTCTTTTATTTGAAGAAATAACTATCAGATTGGAAGAGATGGAAAGCCATTAGCCTGAGTGAATGAATACTTGATTTGTAGGAATATCTGTTAAGTTCCTAAATTCTAATTGTAATGCTATACTCTAATGATTATCTTCCTATTTTTTCTTTTGTAGTCAGAGTTTTATATTTACATTCCCTCTTAAGCTCCCGTTTGAAGAAAAGTGACTGAAGAATACGAAGTAGAGTAAGAAACAACCTTCAAGTACTAAAGAGTTTAGAAGGCATATTTGGAAAGTAGGAAGCTGTATAGGTATATGTGGGGGAAAAATTCTGAGCTAGATTATTCCTTGGTGTGAACCTCTGTTTTCTTGATTAGGTCTCACTTTAATTTGGAGGCTGATTCCAAAAATTAATGTTTAAGTCCCTTTTAAGTGCTTTATATTTAAATAAACAATGTGTATGAGGCTGAAATATCTTATTCTAAAATTTATTAAATTCTTAGCTGAAAGTTAAACAGTAATGTTTTATAATGTAAACTTTACGTGTTAAACTGCAAAATAGTCATTAAAAGTTTATTGTTGGACTCTTTTTTTTTTTTTTGAGTGTGTAAATTTACCCTAGTTTCTTATATGTAATTGTAATTTATGGTACATAGTAACATTTTAGAAGGAAGGGGTCTTATCTTTTTATACTTCAAACGATTTTAAAAAATGATAAAAATTGTTGTAATTATGTTTTCATTTTTAGCAGTATTTGTCAAATATAACAGCCATTTACTCCAGGATTTTAATGGTTTAAAATTAGGCTAAACAAAATGTTTGCTATTGACTAAATTCTAAGTGAGTGTTAAATTGCATTAATAGATAGTATATTATTTTCATTTGATTAAATACTTGCCATTTTGAGGTAGATAACAGCACTTTAAGAGCCCTGTTTTGATTCATTCTTGCAGATGAAAATGTCATATGAATTATATCTACATTGTAGACCATATGTTAGCTTCTTCTTTTCCTTTCCATAATAATTAGAATAAACTGATTCTAAATAGAAAGGAAGGTGTTTGTGACCATGCTGTTATCTTTAACCATTTTACCATCACTAGTGAGCAGATGGTTTATATATATATAATGACCTAGGAAACTTCAGTTTCTTACTTCAGTAACATTGCTTTTATGATTAAAAATTATTTTGGTAATTTTAAGTATATAATATGAATATTCATTGTATTTTAAAATAAAAAATTTCTTGATTTTTGAAGCTTATTTTTAGGCAAAATGAAAACCTTTCTTGTAGTAAAGAGACTGGGTATATTTGCATAATTCTGTGTGTGTGTGTTTGATAATTATTCAGGTATATATGTATTGAAAAAAAGTAATTTCGATACAACTGAACTGAAAAAACTTTTACCTGTGTATAGGGTGTTTTTTGATTAGCACAATTAATGGAATTTGTTAGTAATGTTCTCCCTACCTCCTATTGCATTTTATTTTCGTATCCCCAAATCCAGCCCAGTGTCTGTCTGGTATAGAGTGAATTTCAGCATCTTTTCTCATAATGTCTTATCTGTCATTTTAATTCAAGCTAATATATTGAATTTGTTATAAAACTACTGAAAGTTTAAATGATTTTAAATCATTCCAAATACAGTTATATTTTAATTATTGTGTTTTTCTGCCAAGAAAAGTAATTGTTTGAATAAAATATAAGATATCTGAACTGCAGTTTATTTTCCTTCTATTATTGTAATGTTATGTCAATTTTCTGATCATAATTTGTTTCTTATATTCTAGTTTTCCCAGTTCTCTGATATGTGGTTTCTTTTTATTAATTTTCACTCACCTTTATTTCTCACTTGTATACTTAGACCCTGGTGCTTAAACATACTACATATATTCTTTTCCTTTTAATTTTACTTCAAGTTTTGACTTTTTCTTAATTTCGATAACCCCAGTCTTTAGCAGTGTGTGTATTTAGAGCCAAAGCTGCTCTAACAAAATGACGCAACGCTTACGTTGGCTTAAATATAATAGAATCTTATTTCACATATAACAATGGTAGGCATAAGTGGTTCTGACTGTCAAAGTTATTAGCTTCATAAGGTTACCAATCCCAGGTTCATTATATCTCATTGCTCTGCTCACTCCTAGTATATTTTCCTTTTTTGTGCAAGTCAAAGCTGGGTCACTGCCATACTTGCATTCTAATTTGAGAGAAGTAGGAAAGAGCAGACATAGAAGGCAAGCAATTTCCTTTTAAGCAGGTGGTCAAGAATTTCCATATTCCATTGATGAGAACTTTGTCACATGGCTATACATGTGACTGCAAGGGAGGCTAGGAAATGCAGTCTCTGGTTGGGTGGCCATTTATTCAACTAAAACTCAGTTACTATGAAAGAAGGGGAAAATGGATCTGGCAGCTAGTAGTTGCCATAATGCATTTAAATTGTATTGTGCTGTTTGTTAGTCATGTTTCCTTTGTACTATGAAGCAATTAATGAAAGGATTAAGGAAGGATGGAATATATCTGTGTTTCTGGAGTGTGCTTCATGTGACCTAGTTGCTTACTAGTTGCTTGGTTGTGTCAACCGTAATTAGGAAATATTGTTTAAGGGCCAAGTGATCTTCCCCATGTGAGGACTTTCCCTTCATTACTCACCTTAAAGAATTTGGGTTTGAGAGGTTTTATTTATGAAGGGATTGGATTTCATACATAGGACCTTTGTATACCCATCTTTAAACACACGTGTTTCTTTATATCAGTGGTTACTATAATGGTTTGTTTTAGTTTCCTTCACAGTACTTTGGTGAAGTCATAATTGAGGCATTTAACATATTGTTTACTCTCTGCCCTCTCTAGAGTTAATGAATATAGAATCTATTAGAACATTTTGTCTTTATGGTTTAATAATTTTATCTTGGATTGTGGGGCTTTCAATATGAACACTGCTCATTAAAATACTGTGGAGCTTACTGCATTGTTGAGGATAAGATATTCAAGTATTCATATATTACTGGTATAAAATATCAATCCTTTGGGGAGCAATTTATTAATATCTACCAAAATTACAAATGCATATACCTTTTGACTCTACAGTACTATTTGAAAAGGTATATTCACATATACGAGACATGATGAATTTATAAGGTGGTTTGTTACAACCTTGTTTGTAAGAGCAAAGATTAGAAATAACCTGAATACCCATTGATTAGGAATGGATTAAATAAATAGTGATAATTCTGTAAATCGGAGTACTATGTAGCTATATAAAATGATGGTAAAGCTATTTAAGTACTGAAATGGAAAACTTTCCAAGATTTATTATGTGAGGAACACAGAATGCAGAACAATATATGTGGTACGATGTCCTTTGTGTAATATGAAGGGAATAATATATATTCATATATGCTTGTATGCACATAAAATATCTTCAACAGAATTAAAAATAAATATGGTGGAACCAAGATATTTTTATTTAGGAATTGCATTGCTAAGTCCTTTTCTAGCAATTTTTTTCTTATGAAATAATGGATGTTTTAATGTAGTGATAGAAATTTTTTATCATAAAGACAAAAATCAGAGACTTTGCATTTTAGAAAAACACAATAGTGGTTGACTATTCCAACTCTTTCTGATTCTTGAGTCCTCCTCTACATTATCCCAACTGGTTGTTTATCTCACAGTTGTGTGAACATTGCCATCAGTAGGGGTTTGATGCCTTACCCAGTGTAGCCAGTTAACTTTCATTTAATTTCAATTAGAAGACCCAGAGATCCATGTAGGTTTGGCCAGAGATCTGGGAACTGAAAGTAGGCAGTCTGGAGATTCTCAGAAATTTAAGGTGCCTTCTTGAAATAGGATGTCACATTCTCAAGAGGAATGCTGTTGTAGAGACGGGCCATTGTTCCTACTTGAGGCAGTGCATTTCATTGTTACTTAGTCTTATAATTCCCTCTCTATGAGGGAATTCCCTCTCCCAAGCCTACCCAGAATTACCTCCTCTATGACTTATATTCATTAGATCTTAATTCTATTCTGACCCTTATTTAAATAAAAGCCTTTAGATACTTGAAGAAAGCTATCAGGCTTTCTTTGTTCCTTTTACTCTTCTTCAAATGATATAATTTCAAGCTTCATCATTGTAGTTTTTTTGTGTTTTTTCCTCTCTCTCAACCTCTGGACAGTCTTCAATGGATATATGGTACCCAGAAGTGAACGTAAGTTTCTAGACGGGGTCTAAATATGCAAAGGATAGTGACGTTCTTGCCTGCCTTATTTTAGATACTGTGTGTGTTTGTTTTAGTGCCAATCAATATTATATTAGTTGTTTTCACACCTAAGACATAATATTGTCCCATTTTGATTTTGAGATCCATTAGAGGACTTTGATATTTTTCACGTGAACTAGTATTAATTGTCTTTATAACTAATTAGAGTGCTATTTCTTACATTTAAAATATTTTGTTAAATTCCTTAGTTTGATTATCTTAGAAAAATTAGAAATTTCAGAGGTGTGAGAGGAAATTTCAAATTTATTATTATAAATAGTACTTTATTGTGTATTCTTGCAGGCATTCTCTAAAGCAGTGTTTTTCAAATTGCAGGATACTGTCCATTAGTGGGCTGTTTGATTTTTCATTTGCTGTTATTAATAAGTGAGCTGAATATTTTCATACATTCTTAATTATTTTTTTCTTAAAAACAATTCCTAGAAATAGAATTGCTGGGTCAAAGGATAGGCATGTATTTTAATCTTCTGATACAAAGTTCCTTAGTGTCCTCCAACAGTGCATCTACTTGCAGTGTCTACTAATTTGATGGCGTAAATATGGTATGTTAATGTTTTTCATCCTGTATTTTCTAAATGGATTTTTGTAACTTAAGATAAGAACTTACATTTATTTTTTATATTTCAACGTGTAAATATCAGCTTTTCCTTAAAACCCCGTTTCTGTCTTCTAAAAGATGAATTATAGCTTCAAGATTTATGCTGTTTGCAAGCTTATTATTTATAAGCCCATTATATCTTTATTTAGTTCACTCGTAACTGTATTATAGTTTGGTTCTAAATTAGAATCCTGAGCCAAGATCCTAGAAACATTTACTCCATTTTGAAAGATCTACTAACCAGTCACAGTCTTGTGCAAATGTTCTGCCAACTTTGAAACTACCTAAATGAAATGTCATTCAATCCAGTTTTTCATCTTTTCCCCAAGAATACATGAGTGTTATTAACAATTATTTTTCTAGATATCTTTTAAGAGGCAGTATGCAAAGTGGTTATAAGAACAAGGCCTTTGAAAATATAGAGTTCTGGATTGGATTATTAGCCCCACTGTTGACTAACTATATGACTTTGGCCAGGTTACTTTATCTCCATATACCTCAATTTCCTTATCTTTAAATTTAAATCTAGCATGACCTCTCATGACCTCTTAGTGAACTCAACATAGCTCTTAGTGATTAGAGCTTTCTTTTTTAAAAGAAAAAATTTTAAAATTGTGGTAACATATATATAACACAAAATTTGCCATTTTAATAATTTTTAAATAAAAAATTCAGTGACATTAATTGTGTATACAGTGTTGTGCTAATGTCACCACCTTCCATTACCAAAACTTTTTCATTACCCAAAACAGAAACTTAGTACCCATTAAGTTAGAAATCTCCATTCTCCCTCCACTCCCCTGGCCAGCCCCTGGTAACCACTAATCTACTTTCTGTCTCTATGAATTTGCATATTCTAGATATTTCATGTATGTAGAATCATTCAATAAGTGACTTATTTCATTTAGCATAATGTTTTCAGCTTTTTTAAATTACAGAAGTTATAGTTAATGCTTCCTTTTAAAGGAGTTCACAAATCTACTTAATATTCATTTTTAAAATAATATATTCTAAACATTTTCTAGAAGTTACATGATTCTCTCCATTCTCTCAGGTTTCTAACCCATATGCTTTTTGAGAATCAGGATTTATTTTCCAATGTCAGTCTTCTGGCACAGTTTGTGATCAGATCTGTACTTTATGACAGAACTCTGGGTTAGATTTTGTCTGGGATGAGAAGTTGAATCATTCATGTTAGACAGCTAGATATTCTTACTGTCTTTCCATCTATCTTGGGCTTCAGTTAACTATATTTATTATACCTTTTCTAGTTTGAAGATCATTCTCCTTGATAGAACTAAATAGGAGGTGAAAAGTTTCATTTTCTCTGTCATTTGTTACCATTCATTCAACAAGTATTTATTGAACAGCTAAGTACACAGTATTGCCCTGGATGCTTGAGGAAAGAATGACTTGAAACAAGACTTGTTCTAAGACAGTACCATTATATGAGTGTGTGCATGTGTGTGTGAATATATATAGGAATAAATTGGTGGGGGTCAGCATAAGAGGAAGGGATTATGAAGTTCCATTTGTAATATTTATTGTTAAATTTCAAGATCACTTAGTTCCTTTGCTTTACAATATTCTGTAATTAAACCTAAGGATAAAATTATTGTTCTGAAAATTGTTTCCTGGTAGTTACAGGACATTTTACCCATATTGTCCTTTGTTGTTATACATATTTTATCATTTGAGATATTATTTTCCTTCACGTTTGAGCATTAAGTTAATTTTTCTTTCCAATCATGATATTCCTAATCAGTACCACTACACATAGATTGCATTTCACAGGGGAATGACTCCCAGGTATTGTTCAAAACTAAGTCTTGCTCTTATAAAACCGTTTATAAAATCAGCTATTCCTTTTCCATATTATGTTTACTTCCCAAAATCAAAATCTTCAAAGAGTGGGAGAGATGAAAATACCACTTAAGTTTCTATGCCCTATAATTTTATATTTAGGACTATTTAAATTCTTCTGACTAATCATTTGTTGAATGTGGTACAATGGAAAGAGCACAGTCTTTGAGAAACTTGTGTTCAAATTCTGACACCACCTCCAGTTAGCAGTGTGACTTTCTTTGTATTTCTTAAGCACTTCAAGCCTGAGTTTCTATATTTTTAAAGTGGGGAAAATACTACTTATCTCTGACGACTATAGAGTGCGTTGCTACACAGTGGGTTATGGGAACATGGGGTCAGGTACAAGAGAAACTTTCAGCTAATGACTGCTTTATTACAGAGCACAAGGTAGCCAAAAGAAAAGTAGAATAGATCCCATCATGGCTGGTTTCCTGGGGAGGCCATCTGCTTGGTTCAGATCTGTGGATGCCTGCTGTACATGCCCTACTTTGAGTTGAAAGTACAGATCTTGTGCTATTTGAGAGTCTAGTATTTATATACCCCAGGGTGGGGGTGGGGGACCCAGCCACTGAGCATTCTGGCCCTGATAAGCATCTGGGGCTGCTTATTCTCTGATTCAGTGTTCAAGGTGTGGTTGGGCCTTTACATTAGACCTAACATCATCTCCTGGCTGAAGAATGTAAATAGATTGAAACATCTGCACACAATAGAAAAGTAGACAGTGGGATGGCAAGGACTGGGAGATGGCCGAATAGTGTGTTTTGGTGATCTCCCAGCAAGGACTATTTGAAGATCAGTGAGAATTAATTATCTCTTATTGTCCTCCCACCCCTATCCCAACTTGAATCAGTAGACCTGATTAATTGTTAAATTTTGAAAGTTTCTCTGGCAATCTTAGATGATCTGCTCTAAGGAGATACTACTTGCTGCTTACTAAGTAAAGTCTCCAGAGGCTCATTCATGGCCATACTTGCTTTTCAGAGTGTCATGAGCTACCATCGCATATTTCTTGCTCCTGGCACTTATAATAGGAGGCATCTAACCTTCTGAGTGAAACCTTTTCTTGTCTGTGAATTCTCCTTTTTTTCTATATAAATACACTTTGGATTAAAGGTAGGAAGACTTGGATCATTTACTTTTGATTACATTGTTTATTTATGGTTCTTACTGAAAAGTTGCTCTTACTTAAAAGACATAATGTACCAAGACATTTTCAAGAGCCATTATAATTTAAATTCATAATTAAAGATTGCTTTACCTAATGAGAATGGTATAAAATTAGCTGAATTTTGTTTTGGGGGGTGATGGTGCAGTGAAACAGTATTAACCTTGGACTAAGGAACATGCCCATTTGTTTCAGAATTCACTATTTAATTAGATGTTATTTAAATTTAAAAATGTTTCCCTGATAATTTCATAATTTGAAGTCAATATAAAATAGCATCTCATCCTTTCCCAACTCTTAGTGGAAATTACATACGTTCTCTAAATAATGCCTTAAGGAATTTAGCATATCTTCTAGTGAAAGTATCCTTAGGCTGTTGATTTGCAAATTTCAATGAGCAAAATAGAAATTAAGAATCCTTTAGGGAAGCAAATATGGCTCAAGTGATAAGGCCTCTGCCTACCATATGGGAAGATCTGGGTTTGATTCCTTGGGCCTCCTGGTGAAAAAAGAAGAGAGAGCATGCTTGTGTGGTGAGCCAGTGCCTGTATGGTGAGCTGAGTGCCTGCATGGTGAGTCAAGTGCTCACATCGTGAGCCAAATGCCCACACAGTGAGCCAAGAGCCCACGTAAGTGTCCGTGTGGTGAGCCGAGTGCCTGCGTGTGTGAGCTGAGCACCCACGTGAGTGCCCGTGTGGTGAGCCAGTGCCAGCGTAGTGAGCCAAGTACCTATGTGGTGAGCCGAGTGCCCATGTGGTGAGCCAGAGCCTGCACAAGTGAGTCATGCAGCAAGAGAGGTGAAGGGGAGAGTCAAGGTGAAGTGCGGCAGAGACAGGAACTGAGGTGGTGCAATCGACAGGGAACCTCTCTCCACATCAGAGGTTCCCAGGATTGAATCTTAGAGAATCCTAGAGGAGAAAGATGACAAGAGAAGATAAAAAAAGAGAGAAAGAGAAAAATAGATACAGAAGATCACACAGTGAATGGACATGGACAGCAAAAACAGGCCAAGAGTGGGGGAGAATGAGGGGAAGAAAAAAAATTAAAAAGAATCCTTTAAAAACACTGAAGTCTAGTCATGAGATCTCAGAGTTGAAAACTGAGGGTCACAAATTTCCATTTGTAAATGAAACATTTTCAAGTCATATTAGAGATGAGAATTTTTGAGTGAAGAATTAGTATGCAGTAGTTAATGAGAAATAAGGAAATGTATTTTACAAGAATGTTTCCTGTCATTAATAAAAGCACGAACCAACCAAGCTCACCCATAAGAAGAGTTATTTGATAATAAATAATATAAAAATAGTAATTGGCTCCGATAGATAGTTGCTGAAATCTGTACTGGTGTTTCTTGTAAAATTCTCCTACCACTTCTTTCATTTATTTGGAAACATTTTCTACCTTCTTACACTTAAGCTGTCTTGTCATGGAACTCTCTTTCAGTCTTGCCAGTGTTCTGTTCATTTTAGCAAATACTTGAGTTTCTGTGCCAGGTACTTTACAGAGCATGCAGGATATGAAAATCAGTAGACAGGTTGCTTTGCCTTCAAGGTCTGCTGATGTATGAAGGGAGAACTACATGTACATTTCCAATATTATATTTAAATCTCAGAGAAGATAAAGTAATTGAGAAATTGGTTATTGGAAAGTATTTATTATAAGGGATCTGGTTGAACAAGGTGGTGGTGGTAGGTACTCAAGGGGGCCATTTCCCACAGAATCTTTGAGGAACTAGCAAAAACTGGCAGAGCCATCTTCCTCAGAACTCTTGATAGTGGTTAAAGGGTTGCAATAACTGGGCTAGTGCTAAATCAAGAAAACATAGCTTTGAAAATTTGTGGAAAAGCTCATGGTAGAGGGTGTAGTGCCAGCCTGTGCTCCCATTGTGGATGCTTGGCCTTGTTCCTGGGGAGCAGAGTAACCCCTGTTTGCACACTTTGGTGCCTGTCTATCCATGCCATTCTGTCAGGAGGCAGCCTGAAAAAGTGAACAAGGACATTCATCTTTGGCTTGGCCTCCCAAAACTTGCCCTAGTGAAAGGAGTTTGAGGAAAGCTAAAGTAGTCTAAGAAGCAGTTAAGTCAAACCAACTTGGGGAATGGAATACCTGCATTAAGTTATACAACAAAGCACCTGGAAGGGGATAAAGTCCATTTTAAAGGGAGCAGAAGGGGCATTTGAATTCCTGTGAATGAGAAAATTCCTAAGACCCAGAGCAAGCAGGTGAAAACCAAGCACAAACCAAAGGCTGAGAAGGATGGAGAAGACCCTGCAATTCTCATTCTCCTTGGGGTGATACTCTTTTTATTTATTTTTATTTTATTTTTTTAAAATTTATATTTATAGTTTTAGTTTTACTTACTTTTTGCAGTACCAGGGCCTGAGGATTGAACCTGGAACCTTGTATGTTGGAAGGTGACACTCAACCACAGAGCCACAAGGGCTTACCTGAATTGTTTTTTTGTTTGTTCGTTTGTTTTCTTTCTTTTTTTTCCACAGGAGGCACTGGGAACCAACCCTGGTTTAGCGAGTCAAGTATATTAGGAAAACAATGAATGAGCAATTTGAGAATTTCAGTGAAGAGTTAGAAATTTTTTAAAGGAACCACACAGAAATACTGGAGTTGAAGACAACAATAACTGAAAAGAAAAATTCCCTGGGTGATTTCAACTGCAGAATGGCATAGGAATAAGAAAGAAACAGTGTCTCAAAGACAACAAAATTTAAGTGGTTCAGGCTGGGGAGCAGAAAGGAAAAAAGAAAAGAGAACAGAGCCTAAGAGATCTGCAGGACAGTATCAAGCATATCAATATATGCATTATGGAAGTCACAGAAGAGAGAGGGGCAGAAGGAATATTCAAAAGAGAAATGGCAGAAAATTTCCCAAATTTAGTGAAAGACAGAGTTACATATTTAAATATATGTTTAAATATATGTTTAATACATTTAAATATGTTTAATATACATATTTAAGAATCCCAATAAACCCCAAATGGGATAAATTCAAAGAGCACCATACCCTGTTACACAGAAATAAAAAACTGGCAAAGGACAAGGAGAAAATTCTGAAAACGGCAAGAGAAAAGCAGTGTGTTAGGTATAAGACTTGAAATGATGACAGCAAAATGACAGAAGTCCTGCATTATCAGTACTCATTTTAAATGTAGATGGACAAATCTTTAGTCCAAAGGAAGAGCTTGTACTGTCCTATGTTTTTTTTAAAATTTTTATTTTAGTAACATATATACAACCAAAATTTCCACTTTTATCCACACTCAAATATATAATTCAGTGCTATTAATTATGTACAACACAAACAACTCTATTGTCAATGATGAACTATAGTTAATACCACACTTTGAAAAATCTTTTTTCATGAATTGTAACATATCACTAATGGAAGGTGTTAATACTAATGTGGTTGTGATGGTTTGAGTTTGGTAAATCCCAGAATAGATTATGTTTTTGAACTAGTCCATTCCTGTGGTAAGAGGCCCTTTGATTGCATTTGATTTGATTAAGGGACCCTGATTACATCACTTGATTAGATTGCCTTTTTTCCTTGCTTTCTGCAACCATTTATTTACATCTTTTTTTTTAAGGAGGTACTGGGGATTGTACCCTGTTTTCTTGTACATGGGAAGCAAGCCCTCAAAGCACTGAGCTGCATCTCCTCCCCATACATACATTTAAAAAATATATATATATATTATTTTTAAAGAAGCTTTTTAGATTATATAAATGTTACATAAAAAAATAGGGGATTTCCATATACCCCACTCCCTCCCCCTCCCGTGCTTTCCCACATTGACAACATCTTTCTTTAGTGTGGTACATTTGTGACAATTGATGAAAACATACTGATGCTCTGCTCATGGAATATAGTTCACATTCTAGATTACACTCTGCCCCACACAATTTTATAGGTTTAGACAAAATGCATAATGGTCTGTATCCATCATTGCAATGTCATGCAGTACAATTCCAGTGTCCTGAAAATGCTCCCATGTTACACCTGTAGGGTGGCACCGTGTGGGAGCACGGCGACATCAAGGGTCGGCTCGTCTCCAGGCGCCAGTGTGAGTCGGACCCGGGTGGCGGGAACGGGCGTTAAGGCCCTCCGCTTGGGGTTCGGGCGTACTGCCCGCCCCTCTGCCCAGCTGCACCTGCTTCCCCCTTGGTGGCCTAACCCCGCCTCTCCCCCGAGGGCCACCGCCGTGCCATGACAGTCCCGCCTCGCTGCCGCCGAGAACCCTGGATACCCCGTCTTCTGCCCGCAACCAGTGATGCACCCCTGCATGAACCTATCAGCCGTCTGCCGCCCCCCGGCCACGCCCCCTGCCCCTCCCCCGTCTTCACCCTATATTAACCGCTGTACTTCCTGAATAAATCAGACTTGTGCACAGATCCTGGTCTCCTCGGTAGTCTTCTTCCTACTGCGCGTCCTCCGCACCTTGCCGGCCCCGGAGCGCCTTCTCAGAAGGCCCCTCCATGTGTTGCAGCCCTCCGCCCGAGCCCACACCGCCCCTGCAGTGGCCCTCCGGGCGAGCCCACACTGCGACATACACCTATTCTACCCTCCCTCCCCTCAGAACTTCTGGTGGCCACTGCCTTTATATCAATGATAAAAATTCTCCATAGCTAGAATAATAATGAGTCTATAATAGAATAATAACAACTCTACTTTAGTCCATTGTTCATTCCCCAGTAGTAATGAACTTGGGATGGTGATGCCCATTCTCGTTCTCATTGAGAAGGGGCTTAGATCCCATGGGACAGATGGATGGAACTGTCTTGATGCATTTGCGGACACTTTCTCTTCCTTGGGAAGTGTGTTATCCATTATCATTTCCTTGTTAGTTGTCCTGGGTGATTCCAATGAACTGGAGAGTAAGTGTTGCAACTCTGCTTAGATTCAGGGCTCTACAGACACATGAGCAGACTAAAGAGTTAAGCCTCTGGGACATATATTTAACAAGTATAATGCTAATTCAACTAAAGTGAGCAGAAGAGCCATGTGTCGGGAAAATACAAATGAGCCTAACTTTGTTAGACTGGGAAGCATAAATTTCCAAGTGAGGCCCATTAACAGAGTACCGAATTCCCAAGTTTGTTTGCCCTGCCTGTAGTGTCTAGATGTCTCTAGAACTCTATCTCAGGAGCCCTGCTGTTTGAGACACTATTTACTGTGGCAGTCAATGAGTTCCTGCTGAGACATACATAAGCATAACCTCTGGAATGACCTGTTGACTCACTTTGAAATCACTTAGCCATAAAAACTCATTCGTATTTAATATTTCCCCTATTTTGTCAAGGTCTTATTCTATATGCATTGCTAGTTGGTGCTTGGTAATAACCCTGTGGTGCTAGGGAGGCTCTTCCATGGGAGTAATGTTCCACGCCAGGGGGAAGGTAGTGTGTTTATATGCTGGGTTTCACTTAAAGAGAGGCCACATTTGAGCAGCAAGGAGGCTTTCAGGAGGGAACTCTTAGGCGATATATAATACTAGGATAAGTTCCAGTTTCACAAGGAAAAGTTCATAAGTACAGTCATTAATATCAAGTGCCTGGCATAATGGTCTCTCTTCCTTCACTAGGCAATGCCCATGTACAGCATTTGGTTTTGTTAATTTTTCAGTCTTTCTGAATTCATTGGATGGTGTTCTCTAGCCTAGCATGTGGTCTATCCTGGAGAATGATCCATGTGCATTTGAGAAGAATGTATATCCCACTGTGCTTGGGTGTAGTGTTCTGTATATGTCTTTTAGGTCCAGATTCCCTAACATATTATTCAGGGTCTCTGTTTTTTTTATTGGCCATCTGTTGAAATGTTCTAATGGTGATAATGGTATATTAAATCCCCATTATAATTGTAGAAGCATCTATTTCCCTATTTAGTTTCTCCAATGTTTGCTGCATATATTTTGAGGCTTCCTAGTTAGGTGCATAAATGTTCATGATTATTCTTTCTTCTTGATAGTTTATCCATTTTCTTAATATTTAGTGTCCTTTATTTGTTAAAATAGTTTTGCATTTAAAGTCTGTTTTTTCTGATATTAGTACAGGTATTCCCACCCTTTTATGGTTATTATTTTCATGTAAAAATCATTTTTCAGCCATTAACTTGCAACCTCCTTTTATCCCTGGGTCTAAGGTGAATTTCTTGTAGAAAGCATATAGATGGGTCATATTTCCTTATCCATTCTGCCAATCTTCGTCTCTTGGTTGGAGAGCTTAATCTATTTATATTCAATGTTATTACTGTCAAGCCATTACGTTAGCCATATTTTCTTTAGGTTTATATATGCAGAACTCCCTTTAGGATATTTTGAAGGGCAGGTTTCTTATTGACAGACTCTCTTAATTTCTGTTTGTGAATATTTTAAACTTTTCCTCGTTTTATTGCCAGCTTTGCTGGATACAGAATTCGTGGCTGACGGGGTTTTGTTTTTTGTTTTTTTTTTTTTGTACTTTTAGCACTTTAACTCTGTTATACCACTGCCTTCTTGTCTCCATGGTTTCAGATGGGAAATCAGAGATTAATCTTATCGAGCTCCCATTGTATGTGATCTCTTTTTTCTTGTGGCTTTCAATATTTTCTCTTAAGAATTGGACAATTTGAGACATATATGTCTTGGGGTAGGCCTGTTAGGATTTATACTGTTTGGGGTGTGCTGTGCTTCCTGGACATGCACGTCTATGTCCCCCAAAATAGTTGGGAAATTTTCAGCCATTATTTCTTCCAACACTCCTTGCCCTTTCTCCCTTCTCTTCTGCTTCTGAGATGCCTATAATGCCTGTGTTTGTGCATTTCATGTTGTCCTTGCTGATTTTTTCCTACTTTTTTATCTTTTCTACTAACTGCTTGATGTCAGATATACTGTCTTCAGCATCACTGATTCTTTCCTCTGCCTGTTCAAATCTGCTGTTATATGGTTCTAGCATGTTTTTGAGTTCTTGTATTATGAAATTCATCACCATCAGATCTGTTATCTTTTCATGGATGTTTATGATTTCTTCAGTATGTTCCCCCAGTGTCTTCATAATATCCTTTATCTCTTCTTTTACATCATTAACTTGATTCATGATATTTGTTTGGTCATTCTTGATTAGCTGTTTCATGTTTTTTATTTCCTCCTGTTCTTTTGTTTGTTCATTAAACTAGGCCATGTCTTCCTATGTCTTAGTATGGCTTGTAATTTTTTGTTGGTGTCTAGACATCTCTTTATTTTGATGAGTTTATTCAATTCATTAGCTTCTCTTTCTATTCTTAGATTTTATTTTATTTTATTTTATTTGTGGTAAATTTCCTTTTCAACACTTGGTTCCTCTTATATATCTTTATAGTTGTGTGTGTTCCCTTGAAAAAAATAGAGTAGGATAGAAGGAAAGAAAAAGAAGAATAGTAATAATAATAATAAAAGGTAGAAGAGGAATTGTGCAAGAAGCAGGAAAATAAATAAGTAAAAATTATTTTTAAAAAATACAAAGGAATACGAATAAAAAGTGGAAGAAAAAATTAAAGAAGGAAAATAGAAAAAAATACAGGATAAATTAAAAGGGTAAGAATGAGAAGGAAAAAAAGGGAAAAAGAAAAAATGTAGACCAAATAAGAAGACGTGGAATGAAAGAAGACCAACAGAAAACAGAAGATGGAAAAATGAAGAAAGAAATCAAATAAAGTAAGTAGATGAAAAAGGGACAGAAATAATATTTTAGGAAATAATGGCTGAAAACTTCCCAACCCTTATGAAGGACATAAATAACAATATCCAAGTACAGTGCACCCCAAGCAGAATAAATCCGAATTGACCTGCCCCGAGACACGTACTGTTCAGAATGACAAATACCAGAGATAAAAGAGAGGATTCTGAAAACAGCAAGGGAAAAGCAAAACATCATATAGAAGGGAAGCTTGAAAAGATTTAAGTGCAGACCCCTCATCAGAAACCATGGAGGTGAGAAGAAAGTGGTATGATGTATTTAAGATACTGAAAGAGAAGAATACTACCAGCCAAGAATTCTGTATCTGGCAAAACTTTCCTTAAAAAATGGGGTAAGTTCAAATTCTTCACAGAGAAACAAAAACTGATAGAGTATGTTACCAAAAGACCAGATTTACAAGAGATGCTAAAGGGGGTGCTGCAGTCTAAAAGGAAAAAAATGGATAAGAGATTTGTGGAAGAATTTAGAAATGTAGATGATAGAAATGAGAAATTAAAGGATAAGAAGACAGACAATAGAATGGTTTGATAACAGAGAACAGAAGGACAAAATTGATGGATCTATATGTTATCTACAAGAGACCCACCTCAGACATAAGGACACAAGTAGGTTAAAAGTGAAAGATTGGAAAAAGTTATTCCATGCACATCATAACCAAAAAAAGAGCTGGGGTAGACCAGATAAATGTAAAATAACCATATTATAGTATATGAACAATAATTAGTGCAACTGGAAAATTATTCCTGTGATCAGTATTCTCTAAGTTTCTTCATATAAAATAAATAGCTTCTTTTAATTGAGGATGACTGGACAAGAGATATATTTTTGGATAATTCATTTTTCTTTAACTCTTTTATATGCATACTCACTAATTAAAACAATCCATCTGGATCCATAATGATTTAGCATGACTACTGTTGATAAAGATTTTAAGTATTCTGCCTCATAAAATTATGAGTTGGCATATTGTTATGTGCAGTAATTTATTCCAATAAGATGTGAAGAATTCCCAAATGGGAAAGAATTATGGCCTAAATGGAAATGGAAGAACTAAACCAATGATTATTTCATTCTTAGAAATTGCTATGTCCAATAGTTAGAGCTGTAATATTAAAAATTAGAATTATGTTAAATTAAGTACTATTATATTAGAATTATTGTTTACATTAAAAAATGTTTGTTGTTATACTATCTATTTCTTATAATTGATTATATTATATCTAACCTGGCCTTTCACTCTTAAAATTTGTAATTCTTTCAATCTGTTTTTCTATTTTATTTTGCAATTTTACAACAAATGTCTTTAACAGTTAAAAAAAGAAAAAGCCATTGATTATACACTTTGAATAGATCATATAGTATATGAATATATCTCAATAAATGTCCTTAATAAAGAAAATAATAATTGTGTAAGAGTAGCCAGAAATAGCAGCAATGTATAGCAAGGGAAACAGAAGATAGAGAGGGAGGAATTTCTTTGTTTTATTATTATTATTGAAATAATGAAAATGCTTTAATAATGATTAAAGTGATGAATGCACACCTATGTGATTATACTAAATACCATTGATTGTATAGTTTGGATAAATTTTGTGCTTTATTAGTATGTACCAATAAAATTGATTTGTTTAAAAAAAGTAGGGTTGGTTGGGGGAAAAATATCCCAAATGTAAGATAGGGAGTATAGTTAGTAGTAATATTTTGATGATGTTCCTGCATAGTTTGTAATAAATATATCACAAGGTGTTGGTAGAGGGGTGATGTATGGAACCCTTGGGTATGTTATGCTTGTTTATTTTATAAGTTCACAGCTTTTACTATACATTTATTATGTATGTATGTTCATGTATCAATAAAAATTTTATTTAAGATAAAACAAAAGAAAAAAGTATACCAAAAAAAAAAAAAAAAGGAAAAAGACAGCAACAAAAAACAAAACAACAACAACTAAAACAACCCAGAAAAACAGGCTTCCCTCTTAGGCTCCTTGGAACTGTCTTAGGCTGCTGGTGTTCATCAGTCAGTCACCAGGCAGCTGCCCTTCACAACTGAGGTACTTGGTTTTAGGTAATGAAATAAAGAATAATAAAAAATGGAAAATAATATAAAAAAAGCCTAAAACAAACAAAAAATCTCAGTCTACACATTTCCTCTCATAAGGTGCCAACTGATGCCTGAAAACCTTGTGGTTCACTCTGTGAATCCCTTCTCTTAAGAGGTACAGGGAATTGAACCAGAAACCTCATATATGCAAGACATGAATTCCTACACTGAACTGCATTCACTCCACATGTTAAGTAAGATTCTGAAAGCTTATTTGGCTTTTCCTGCCCCTGTTCCCTCAGGCAAGTTGGGTTTCTAACAGTTTTCCAGAGCTGGGCTGGTTAAATGCCTTTCTCTGGCCCCTCACTGACCTAGTTCCTATGTCTCCCAGGGCAACTGGGTGTGATAGCCTGCCTGATCAGATCTCCTCCCCTCTCCATGGTGCTGCTTCAGCGCTGGCTAGGTTCTTTTTTGAGATTCAAATGGGGCTTAACTGGCCAAAACTCGCTGAAAAGAAACCGCTCTCAACCTTCTGCCAGACCCCTCTTCCTCCTAGGGAATGTCCCTCTTTGTCCCAGGGAAGTTCTTTCCACCTCAGTGGGCTTCAGTGAGTCACGGGTTTTACTGAAGTTATTTGCTTTTCACAGTTGATTATATGTGCCATTCCCAGCCTCGGCAGTGAGTAACTCACTGTTGTCCTTTGGCTTCTTTTTCTTCTCCATCTCCCTCCTGGATGATCCTCAGCACTCTCCTGTTCTGCAGATCACCAAAGCAGCTCTCTCGGGTAGCTTTTGCCCTTCCTCCATTGTCTTTTGTGAGAGAGTTTAGCTCTGCCTACCTGCTTTGATGCCATCTTTCCAGAAGTCACATACATTTTTAAGTTAAATTTAAAACTTTTAAACCATTATAAAAGAAAAATATGAAATGAACTGTTTATAACAGTAAACCCAACTGTTTATGGCATGAGGTATTTTAAAAAGGAAATCAGGGTATTTAATTCCTTTATGGCTCTAGGGCTCTAGTTAAAATCTCTTTTTTATTTGGTGTTATTTCCATTTTATACTATTGATGTGCTCTCTTGTGAGCCAGAAAAGTGAATTTAGCAACGCTATGAAAACCAACAATTTCTTGAGTTTCTTAATAAAGAGAGAGGATGATATCTGAGAAATCAAATCAGTTCCTTACAAGGAACTGGCTTCTGCTTAGCTTCCCTCTCTCCCTGAGGTTAGCAAACAAGTGCTTCCATCTCCTATAGGTGATTTTGATGTCATACATCTCTTCAGGAATGTCTTTAAACAGAGCAGGCCCAGACCCTGCCCTCATGGGAGTACTAGTGTGAAGGGAACAGCTTGGAAGGCTCTTTTCTCTCTGATCAGGTGAATGGGTTCTTCTTTTACAGAAGATGACTCTGGGGTCTGAATACAAGGTGGAATGAATCATAAGCTGGGTTCTGAAGTATATTCATTGATAGTTCCCCACTGCTTTAGGGACTGAGCATTGGAAATAGGGACCTTCTGGAAATGCCTTTATCCAATTTATTGGGCACTCCTTGATTAAGAAGATCCCATGTCACTGGACTAGAAGAAGACTGGATTCTCAAAGGTTAGATGTATAAACTTGGAGGTAGCAGAATTTTCACTTGGATTTCTTACCTGGTCTTGGTGATGACATTTCTGCTTGATGCAACACCAGCTTTCTCCTGTTATGTCAAATTAAGGCAATACCCAGGAAATGATGGTGTTGTGGTGGATGGACCTTTTGGGCACCTGTCTGGTATGGGTGATGGGAAGCTGTGCAGATCCAGAGTGGTGTTTGGGGTCCTCCAGTAGTTGTCACTGGAATAGCCAAGGGGCTTTCTGGGATCTTTGGCTGTATTTTATTTCTGGTGGCATCAATAGATGAATGAAGAGCAGTTAGCAACCACATAAATATATAAACTGAGAATACACAGAGAGAAAGGAAGTCACCATATTGATCCTGCCACGTGAGAGAAGATTCAGGGATCCGTAGCTGAAGCTGAGGCAGGAAGCCCACAAGAGACTGGGCCTACTGAACAGCTCAAGGCTGAAGAAACAAACCATGTGCCTGATTGCCCACAGCTGAGCTCTAGGAGAAAGTAGAAAGAGACTGGCAGACCTGCCATCTTGCTTTACCACATGGTAGAACTCCAGGATCTGTTAGCAGCCAACTTTTGGTGAGAAAGCATCTCTGATGTTGCCTTGATTTGGACATTTTCACAGCCTTGGAACTGTAAACTCTTATTCCAAATAAATCCCCTTTATAAAAGCCAACCCATTTCTAATTGTTGCATTGACAGCTTTGGCAAACTAAGTGGTATAAAGCAACTCTATGTTTTATGCATAATTTTTTGGTAAACCTATATTTCTCAATAAAAAATTTTTGACAAAAAGGGAGAGTTGGCAGAATGGATAAAATTATGTGCTGTTTACAAGAGACTCATTCTAAGTGGGTTGAAAGTGAAAGGATGGAAAAAATATACCATGCAAATAGCAATCAAAAGAGAGCGCGGGTAGCTATACCAATATCAGATAAAATAGACTAAGTCAAAAAGTGTTCTGAGACACAAAGAAGGTCACTGTATAAAGATAAAGGAGTGAAGTCAACAAGAAGACATAGCACTTATAAATAGATATGCACCTAACAGCAGAGCCCTGCATAGACAAAAATATCTTGATAAAGAAGAACAAAATTGGAGGACTCCCACATCTTGATTTTAAAGCTTATTGCAAGGCTACAGCAATCAAAACAGTATGGTATTTGCACAAGGATGGACATATAGACAATGGATTTGAATTAAGTGTTCAGAAGTAAAGCCTTCTGTGGCTCATTGGTCTTTGATAAGAGTGCCAAAACACTCAATAGGCAAAGAGTATTCTCTTCAATAACTGCTGGGAAAACTGGATATTCATATGTAAAGAATGAAGGAACTCGTATCTCACACCATTTACAAAAATTAACTGAAAAAAAAGTTCAAAGACCTAAATATAAGAACCCAAAGTATAGAATTCCCAGAAGAACATATAGAGACAGTATCTTAAGGACCTTGTGTTGGTGTTTTTTTTTTTTTTTAATTAGAGAAGTTATAATTTTACAGAAAAGTCATACATAAAATACTGAATTCGCATATACCATCCCATTAGTAACATTTTAGGTAATGATTTTTTAGATTTTATAGCAAGAGTATGATCAACAAAAGAAAAGATAGATAAATGGGACTTCATAAAAATTTAAAAAACTTTGTGCATCAAAGGACTTCATCATGAAAATGAAAAGACATCCTACAAATGAGAGAAAATATTTGGAAACCACCTAGCTGATAAAGATTAATATCCCCAATACTTAAATACTGCAACTCACCAACAAAAAGACAAACAGCTATTAAAATATTGGCAAAAATGCCTTGGATAGATATTTCTCTGAAGATTACAAATGGCCAATAAGCAAATAGAACATACTTAACATCAGAAATTGAGACCAAATTTACAGTGCGATACCATTTTACACCCAGCAGCATGGTGGCTACTATTTATTAAAAAACAAAAAAAAAAGTGTTCAAGAGGATGTGGAGACAACACCGTGTGCGCAGGCGCGGGATTCCCGCCTTTCCGTCCTGCTTTGGAACTCCCCAGTTTACTTAGACTCCAAGATGCCTGGGCTGGATGTGCTGTAATTGCTGATTGCAGCCTCCTCGCGGCGCCTCCCGCTTCAGCCTGACCAACTTGGGGCTTGTATACTGCTACGGCTGCCTGGACTAATGTCAGGCGCGCGAGGTGCCCGTGGCAGGCCTGCTCCCCAGCCCCGCCCCGAGGCCTTCGTGGGGGTGGGGGCGGTGACTGGCCGAGGTGGTCCTCTGGGTGGCGGCTTGCACGCCGAGTGGCGGTGTGGTGGCACCCTGCGATGGCGGTGTCGGGGGACCCGTGGATCGTGACTGGGGACTGTCCCGAAGGTGGGAAGTCAGGGTGTCCAGTTCGGTACCTCGTTGGTTCTGCAAACAGTGGCTGCCTCTGGGCTTCATTGGTTCCAGAGGCTGACACCGCACCTAGTGGGTGAGTATAAGAGCTGGAAACTGAACTTGAGCTTGGGAACCTGTCAGCCCCACAAGTCTTTGGTTTTCGCACCCAGAATATGGCAGTGAAGGAAACGGTCCCATTTCCTGCTCTGTCGGGAAGGCAGACCTTAAATTGATAATCCCTGTTATGATGATGCTTGGAAGCGCAGATGCTTAGTAGGTGCACCCTTGCTGGGTCAAACAAAGATGAAGCTAGGACCAGAAGAAGTGATAGTCGGCTCTGGGAGGGTAGGATGCAGTGGGAGGAGGGTGGAGCATCCTAGGCAAAGGTAACCGACAGAGGCACATGCCCCAGGCAGGAGGGAGGATAAGTGGTCTGAGGAGCTGAAATTTCAGAAAAGCTGGACTAGAGACTGGCTAGTTAAACCAAAGCAAGCCAGGTTTGAGCAGTATAAAGGACCCTGGCCCTGTTCCTGTGGGCTGGGAGGGAAACCATTTATTTATTTTATTTATTCTAAGGAATAAAGCATCAATACAAAGCACAACGACGTTTTTACAAAGTGAACTTGTCTGTGAAACCACCTCCCAGATTAAGAAACAGTGTTTCACCACTCCCTCAGAAGCCTCTTCTACCTTCTGCCCATCAGCACCCTCTCAAGGATAACCACTGTCCTGATTTCCAGCAGTATAGATTAGTTAGGACTGTTGAATGTTACAGAAATGGAATAATACAGTATGACTCTTTCTGTATCTGGGTTCTATTCTACAACATTATATTAATGAGATTTGCCCATGTGCTTACATACAATTACAGTTTGTTAGCTTTTTACTGCTATGTAGTATTCTGTTGTATGAAAATGCACTAATTCATTGAGCTTAAAAAAAAAAGGATGTAGAGAAATACGATTGAAAACTTGTTCTTTGTGGTAGGAATGTAAAATGGTGCAGTTTGGTGGTTCTTCAGAAAGTTAAATATAGAATTACCACATGACTTGGTAGTTTAGTTTCTTTGACTGCCTAAGCAAAAACCATGAAATGGGTTGGATTAAACAATGGGAGTTTATTTGCTTTTAGTTTTGAGGTTAAGAAAAAGTGCACATCAAGACATTGCTAAAGCATTACTTTCTTTCCTCAGATTGTGGCATTTTGGGCTGGCTGCTGGCGATCTGTGGTCCTTAACTTGTAACATGGCAAGACACATGGTGGCATCTCCTGGTCTCTTCCTTTTCTTCCAGGGTCCATCGATGTTCATCCTCTGGCTGTTCCTTCTATGACTTTTTCTGTCTGTCTGAATTTCATTCCACTTGTAAAGAACTCCAGTAATAGGATTAAGACCCATCCAGATTGAGGTTGGCCACACTTTAACTGAAGTAACTTCTTCAAAAAGTCCTATATACAATGGATTCTTACTTACAGGAATATATTAAGTTTAAAAAACATGGTTTTCTGGTGTACATATAGCCTCAAACCATCACACCTGGCAATCCCATTTCTAGGGATATACCCAAAATAATCGCAAGCAGGATTTGAACAGATATCTGCACACTGATGTTCATAGTGGCATTATTCAGAATTGCCAGAAGATGGACATAACGCAAATATTCTTTGAGAGATGAATGGTCAAACAAAATGTGGTATAAAGACGGTGAAATATTATTCTGTCCTAAAAAGGAATGAAATTCTGATACATACGACAATATGGATGATCCTTGAAGACGTCATGTTGAGTGAAATAAACCAGACATAAAAGGACAAATATTGTATGGTCTTAGCCATATCAAAGAATTAGAATAAGCAAATTCTTTAAGTTAGAAACTGGTATATAGGTTATCAGGAGTTGGTAGAGGTAAGGAATGGGGAGTTAAAGTTTAATTGTTACAGAGTTTCCGTTTGGAATGATGGAAAAGTTTTGGAAATGTATAGTGGTGATGGTAACACGACATTGTGAATGTAATTAACACCACTGAATTATATATTTGAATTTGCTTAAAAGGGGAAATTTTGGTTGTATATATGTACCTAGAATAAACACTTTAAAAAACAAAACAAAACAGGACTATAAAACACAGTATACCCTAGTTTAAGCCATAGAGTGTAAGTAGTAGTATAACTTTAATAATGTTTCATCAATTGTAACAAAGTTAACAGACTAATGCAAAATATTAATAATAAGGAAAACTGTGTGTGTATGTGTGTGTGTTGTTTGCAAAACTTTTCTGCATGGTTTTTCTGTAAATGGTTTTATTTTTAAAGAAAAATTAAAAAATGTGAAAAAGAAAGCATTTATTAAGATCCTGACAATGTGTAACTCTTCGTATTACATCAGGTATAATGGAATAAACTGTTAGGCATTTAATACATGCTTGTAACTTTGATCACTCACAGTCTGATGTAAATATATTTAGAATAAGATATGATATATGTAGAAGCATATGATGTCATTGAGTAGCTAACTCAAGTTTGTCAGGAGAGAAAGAATGGAATTTTCTGTTAGGGTGTAGGACAATGTTTTAAAAATTTCACATAATAGGTTACAGCAAAATAAATTCTAACTGGATAATAGAATTTTTTTTTTTAGAGATACTGGGGTTAGGGATTGAACCTGGGACCTTGTAAGTGGGAAGCTGGTGCTCAACCACTGAGTCACATCGGTTCCCCTGAGATTTTTTTTGTTTTTCCTTCATTTGGTGTGCTTGTTGTTTGTCTTTGTTTTTAGGAGGCACCAAGAACTGAACCTGAGACCTCCTGTGTGGGAAGCAGGCACTCAACTGCTCGAGTCACATCTGCTCCCACTAGAAAATCTTTTTAAGATCAAGTGATTGATAAGTTAGAAAGAGTAAAATAGAATATTTAGCAAACTTCTGGATGAGGTAGGGATTTCAAATCCTAAAAACAAGGAAAGATATCATTAAGGGAAAGTTTTACAGATTTATTTAAATAACAGAATTTTATTTGCCTGACATAATTCAAAGGTCAAGAAAGTGAAGTATTTGAAGAAAATAAGGTGTTAGTACTGATGTGCTAGCATCTAAAAATACATTTCAGAGAATATATTAAATTACTGAATGAATAAGATATATAAGGAAAGACCATAAGTAATGAGTCTAATATTTAATATAGTTTGTGAAATGAATCTTTTTTAATACTATAGAAATGTATTTATGTTTACTAGTACTTGACCAGAAAAGAGTAATTTATTTATGAAAGGGTTGCCTAAATTTGTAATTCATCCTGGCTACTAAAATGGTAAAGATAGAGAATAAAGAGCTCTTTCTCAAGGAATTCACAGCCTAGGGATAGAAAACATCTCTACCTTTCCCCATCTCCTCCCGTTGTTAGTTTATCAATCCATCCACTCATCTGTTCATCCAAAAAATATATTTAATGAGTTCCTAGAATATATTTGTCCTTGTAGTAGGTTTAGGAATATTAAGATAAAAACGAGACTCTTATTAAGGAATTAAGTCAAGGAGATGGGCAGGGGAAACAGTTAAGAGATATAAATGGTTAACAGAACAAATAAGAGTACATTCTCTTATGAACTATAATAAATATATAATACTAATACAGGGTGTTAATAATAGGGTGAGTTGGGGAAAAATACACCAAATATAAGATATGTGGACTGTAATTTGTAGAAATATTTTGATGATGCTTTTTATCATTCATAACAAATGTTCTACAATTCAATGAGTTGGTGGTGGGGAGATATATGAGAATCTTGTATGTTATGCATGTTTTGTAAGTTCACAACTTTTACTGTAGACTTATTGCTTATATATGTTCGTGTGTGAATGGATATACTTCAGTAAACATTTTTTTAAGTGGAAAAGAAAGAGATATAAGGGATATGTGCCATGTAAGATAAGTATCTTTAGCTTATGAGAGAGGAATGCATACCCTGTTTTGGCAGATCTTGAAAATTAATGTTAAATATTAATATATTTTATTTGTACAAATTTTACCAATGTAATACAATTTATATAATGCTGTAATTTTAGGTGCAATAATAACCAAATCCCGTGAGAACATCATCACTTGACAAAGACCCATAACAATTTTATAAGATATCAGCAGATTTTGCCAAATATTGGTTCTTTTGATTTGTTAGTCTTATTTAAAAGTTAAAACCAGAGGATAAAAAGGATACAATTGTTACTTGCAGAGTGGAGTACATACAGAAGGAGCACAGTGTATAAAATCTTTGTAGTGCTCTGAGATCTTTTTCCTGTGTTGTGCTGTCATTATTTGATACTTCATTTTTATTCGCCCTGTGGAATTTGGCTCTTCTCATTTTGTGTTCCTCTTTATCTTTAGTTTTATTACCATCTTATAGTTAACTTTATCTCCTCTGGTGTTTCATTATAATTCTTAATTTTCTTAAAGTTTATTTAAGTCATCTATTTATTTTACACTGATAAAATCTTTTAAGTATATAAATCTTAAAAACTAGTACAATTTCAAAAATATATTTGTGTGCATTATATACATTTAAATAGGCTAAACATGTTACCCGTTATAGAAATGTTAAACTTAATCTTCAATACCAGTGAGTGAACTCAGATACAGATTCATTCTTAAAAAGTCATTGCCTACTTGTCAGTCAATTTTTATCTATTAAATTACATTTGTTGTTTCTTCTTGATCAGTGGATACATGTTTATGAATTATCAGAAGTGACTTCATGGATTATGCCTAACTGAACTTTTCTTCAACAAACCTAAATATTTCAAATGGGAATTACTGAAAAGTTACTGAAAAAGTGAGACTTATTGCCTAAGAAAGATGTTGAAGCGTAAAGAAAATTTACCACTAATGACTTATAATCAGGACAAAATTCTTTGTAAATTAAAAAATACCCCACACTCACATTAGCCTTGTTTATTTGAACTGTGTGCAAAAAGTTTTGAAGTTATTAAATATTCTTCCTTATGGCCATTCTGTCATGGAACTGGAGTTCGGGCCAAATAGTATTTCTTTGCTATAGAGTTATGGTTGTAATCTCATCTATTGATTCCTAGCTATGCTCTTTCTACTCATTTACCAAGTCTGTTTTTAATGTGAAATTGAAGGAACAGAACCACATGACAAAGGTAAGAAGAGAAAAGAAATCAAAACCCATATTTATATATGCATCCTATGGAATTCTTGTGTAGAAACCTTGAGTCACTTTTTAAGTCATTTGCTATAAATATACACTTAGAGATTGACATCTTGGAATCACAGAACATGATGTTGGGTGAAAGTAGGGGCAGTGATTTGCATTAAGTTGCTGACTAAATTTGTTAATTGGCTTTCTACAGAACTCTCTTGTTTAATTTGTTTTTGAAATAATAATAGTTGCAGCATTAAAAAACATGCTTCCAGGGCAGCAATTTGCATGTAGCTTAGCTGTTCTTATTATCAAGAACAAATCTGCAAGTGCCCTAGGTAAAAAAAAAAAAAAATTACCCACACGTAGGTTTCCTCTGGGGAAGGATTAAAGCTGAAAAGTCAGTGAGTTAGAGAGACTTAACATTTTTGGTTTATAAACATCATTAAAGAAGTGAATAGTTGTCCTAATGACATATCAAGTATTACTCTGTCACTGTTATGCGTGAGTTTGCTATGAGAATAGTTAAAACAGAGCTATAGTGTAATAGTGGAGAAAAGGAAAAGGAGTTTAATAGTTTAATGGAGAAAAGTCATTGGCAATATCTATGCAAAAATAGCATAATGAGGAATTGAGTGGTTACTACACTCAACTGAAAAGAGAATGCCCCTTTGTCTCAATTATCAATTTTTAAAGTAAAAAAATGGCTTTTTATTTTACATGTACAAGCACAAACTTTGTGATCCATTTACGATACAAAAGTTAAAATTACATTTAACAATGGATTTTACAAATACTGGTTTTGGACTCAGAAATTTAAGACTAATTTAGAAGAGAAAAATATTTGGTTTTGGTTTGGAGTTTTAACTTTTGATATATTTTTGTTTATGGAAATTCGCCAATGTAAGGTTGCCAGTTAAACTATCCATTTTTTCACAGAGAGTAATTATGAAAATTATGTGAAAATAGAGTGAGATAGTTATTTGACTTGTATCATTAGATTATTTTTCTTCATCCTATCATATAAACAGAAAATACACAACTTGTTTCCTTCACATTAACAATTTCTCCTCTCCTCCACCCCCCCCCCCCCCCCCCCCCCCCCGCCAAGGAGAAAACATCTTGGTTTGATGAGTACTGCAGAAGTACTTATGTACTGAATGTTTCCCATAGGGAAATAGAGGGGTAACTGGATTCTTGAAGACCTCTTTTCAGTTATTGTTTGCTCTGATGGAATATGTTTAGCTGCTGCCTTGGATGTAATGAAGATCATAGGGATTATAGACCTGTGTGCCTGTCATGGTTTCTGCTACTTACTAGGCAATGCAATCAGTGATTCTCCAAAAGTATCCTTTCCTCAGTTTTGTTTTGTTTTTTAAAGATTTATTTATTTATTTATTTCTCCCCCCTCCCTCCATTGTCTGCTCTCTGTGTCCATTTGCTGTGTGTTCTTCTGTGTCTGCTTATCTTCTCATTAGATGGCTCTGGGAACCATTCCTGGGACCTTCCAGAGTGGGAGAGAGGTGATCATTCTCTTGTGCCATCTCAGCACCCTGGTCTACTGCATCTCTTATTGGGTCTCCTGTTTGTCTCTTTTTGTTGCATTATCTTGCTGTGCCAGCTCTCCATGTGGGCCAGCACTCCTGTGTGGGGCAGCACTCTTGCATGGGGCAGTACTCCTGCACAGGGCAGCACTCTGCATGGGCCAGCATTCTGCGTGGGCCAGCTTGCCTTCACCAAGAGGCCCTGGGTATCAAACTCTGGATTTCCTATATAGTAGGCAGGAGCCCATTTGGCTTGAGCCACATCTGCTTCCCCCTCAGTTTTGTTTTAAAGTAACTATTTTGGGATTATGAATTTATTTTGACTCTGATGAGACTATATAATACCCTTTCCAAGAAGCTGTTTATATGCACATATATACAATTTTACATGGTATTCAATTTGAGATATCTCGTATTGCAAATCTCTGGAAGTCTGTCCACTGACCTATGTTGGTTTCACAAGGAGCACCCTCTAGTCAGTTTCCTTTATTGCTTCTTATTCAGATAGCTTAAGCAGTTTATTATCCCATTCTTGGTGGGATATTAATCTTCTTTTTTAAATAAAATTTTATTTAAATATATAATTCATACAGGAACATATGTTAAAAAAAAGTGTATAATAAACTTTCTGAATTTACAAAACAAGCATGCATATTATCATACAAGACTCCCTACCACCAACACTATGCTTTCATGTGAAACATTTGTTATGAACTATGAAAGAGCATCATTGAAATATTACTACTAACTATAGCCAAATACATTTGGTGTATTTTTTTCCCAACTCACCCAATTATTATCACCCTATATTAGTATTCTGTATATGTTATCTTTCAGGAGAAACCATTCTCATATTTGTCCTGTTAATCATAGCTCTTCTACTACTGTATCCCGTGTTAAACAGTCCAATGCTTTGTACAGCCCATTCAAAATGTATGCTCATTGGCTCTCATTTTTATCACAGAGTTTTGCTATCACCTCAGTCAGTTTTATAGCATTTTCATTACTGCAAAAGGAAAAATACCATACATCCTTATATCCCCTATTTTTGTCCCTTAGTACTGAAATAGTATCCTTTTGCCATTGTTCCAAAATATTATAATATTACTGTTAACTCTTGTCTATAAGTTACATTAGTTATCATTTTCCTGTGTGTCACCATTTCTTAGCACTTTGTAAAAGAAGAGCATTCTTATATTTGTACTATTAACCACCCTCTTCATCCACCACTGAAATCACTGTTATACATTCTCTAGGTTAATCTCTAGAAATGTCAATAAATTAATTGATTTAATCTTGTTTTACAAGTCCTTTAGTTTTCCATCTATGTGCAGATAGAAAATGGCATATGATAGGTTCAGATCATGTGTCATATTAGGTCAGACTTTGGGTATACCTTGTTCTGAATTTCTTGACCTAGATTAGGAGGGCGCATTTTTCTACTAGAGGACATTTAGCAATGTCTAGAGTCATTTTTTATTATAACAATTTGAGGAGATGGCCCAACTGATAGAGGCTAGGAATACTGTTAAATCTCCTATAATGCTCAGGACAGGCTAATCCCCCACGCCCCCCAAAAGAATTATCCACTCTAAAATGTTAATAATACTGAGGTTGCAAAAACTCTAACCTAGTTGGCAGCTGGAATTTGCTACGTTTTCACCTGTGACAATTACTGAAAAAGTCTCCTTTCTTAGTTTGCTAGGTTGCTATGACAAATATCACTCAGAGTTTTGAGGCTAGAAAAAGTCCAAAATTAAAATTAGCACAGCTTGCTTTCACTCAGCTTCTGTAGCATTCTGGTGCTGGCTTGCCACAATTCTTAGGGTTCCTTGGCTTATATATCTCTGCTACTATCATGTGGTTATCTGTCCCTCCTCTACTGCTCTTCTAGTTTCTGTTGACTTGTGGCTTCTTCATTTGGTCTTCTGTAACTTCTGACTTCTGGTTTCTTCTCCTTATAAGACCTCTAGTAATATGGATTAAGACCCATCCTGATTCAGTTTGGGCACACCTTAATTAAAAATAACATTTTCAAGAGGTCCTATTTGAATTAAGATTAAGAATATTGTACACAATGATGAAAGACTGAAAACTTTCTTGCTGAGATCAGGAACAAGACAGGGCTTCTTGTTATCTCCCCTGTTGTTCAGTATTGTGCTAGAAGTTCTAACTGGAGCAATTAGGCAAGAAAAAGAAATAAAAGGTACCCAAGGAAATGTAAAACTTTCACTGTTCACTGATGATATGACCCTATAGCTAGAAAAATCCCCCCCAAAACAATAAGAAAACTATTAGAACTAATAGATGAGTTGAGCAAAGTGGTGAGATACAAGATGAGTATACAAAAAAAAATAGCATTTTTTTACACTACTCAGAGCAAATTAAGGAAGACGTCAGAAACAAATTCCATTTACAATAGTGACTAAAAGAGTCAAATATTTAGGAATAAACTTGACCAAGGACATAAAGGACCTGTATTTGGAAATCTACAAACATTGCTAAAAGAAACCAAAGAAGACCTAAATAAATGGAAGGACATTCTGTGTTTGTGGATTGGAAGGCTAAATATCATTTAGATGTAAAGTCTACCCAAACTAATATACAGATTTAATGCAATCCATATAAAAATTCCAAAAGCCTTCTTTGTAGAACTGGAAAAGTCAATCATGAAATTTTTCTGGAAGGGTAAGGGCCCCTGAATAGCCAAAAATGTCTAAAAAAAGAAAAAAAAATTGGAGGATTCACACTTCCTGACTTTAACGCATACTACTTAGCTACAGTGGTAAAAATAGCATGGTACTTGCATAAAGACAGATTCACTAATGGAATCAAATTGTGAGTTTGGATATAGACCTTCACATCCATTGGCAAGTGATATTTGACAAGACTGTCAAACCTACCCAGCTGGGTCAGAACAGCCTATTCAATAAATTATGCTGGGAAGACTAATATCTATATCAAAAAGAAAGAAAGAGGCCCCCTACTTCACATCTTATACAAAAATTAGCTCAAAATGGATTAAGGACCTAAATATAAAAAATAGAACTATAAAATTCCTAGAAGAGATTTGGGGAAATGTCTTTAAGATCTTGTGGTAGGTATTGGTTTCTTGGGCTTTATACCCAAAGCACAAGAAATGAAAAAAAATAAATGAGACATCCTCAAAATTGAACACCTTTGTGCTTCAAATGGTTTTGTTAATAAGAAGGTGAAAAGGCAGCCTACTCAATGGGAAAATTTTTTTGAAAACCATACGTCTGACAAGGGCTTGATTTCTATGTTTTATAGGGTGGCACACAACTCAATGACAAAAAGCAAAACAAGTGACCCAGTTAAAAAATGGGCAAAAGACTTGAGTAGACATTTTCCAAGTAGGAAATACAAATTGCCAAAAAGCACATGAAAAGATGCTCAACATCACTAGCCATTAGAAAAATGAAGATCAAAACTACAATGAGATGTCTCTTCATGCCTTACCGAATAAACATTAGTAAAACCAAAAACCAAAAAACCAAAAAACTATAAGTGCCGAAGAGCGTATGGAGAAACAGCAACACTCCTTCACTGTTAGTAGTAATATAAAATGGTACAGTCTCTGTGGAAGACAGTTTGGCCATTCCCCATGCAGCTAAATGTAGAGCTGCTGTATGATTTGGCAGACCCACTACTAGGAATATATTCTTAATAATTGAAAGTAGGGATGTGAACAGACATTTATATACCAATATTCAGAGGCATTATTTACAATGCTAAAAGATGGAAACAACCTCAATGCCCATCAATTGAATAGATAAACAAAATGTGGTATTTACATAACTTGAAATACTTTACAGGTGTACAAGAAATGACCTGGGGAATCACATGACAACATAGATAAGTCTCGGGGATATTATGTTGAGTAAAATAAGCCAGATGCAAAAGAATGAATATTATATGGTCTTGCTGATATGAACTAAATATGGTGAATAAACGGATGGAGTTAAACTATAGAGTACAGGATAGTAGGAAACAAGTGGGTTGAGAAGAGGGAGGTGATACTGAATGTTGATAGAATGTAGAATGTTTAATAAGGTTGATTGTAGGTATGTGGAAATGGATAGAGTTGATGGTAGCACACTATAATGAATGTAACTAAAATTGCTGATTTATAAACATTTGAGGCTGAAATGCTAAAGGTACAAAAAGAATATGGGATTTAGTTTTATGAGATAAGTACTTTCTTCATTAACAAGGAGACCTTGTTCATGTCACTTAACCAGTCTATGCTCAGTTATGTATCTTTCTGAACACAGGAGGAACAATTGAGATTGTTTTTAGGATTCAATGGGATAAATTTGTCTAGAAAGAATTTTTTAAAGTAATGCTTCTGTAATTTGTTAAGCTGCCTTTTGACTATTATTTTTTGATGCTGAAATAAATTTTATTTTAAAAAAAGATTAATAACATGTCTATGTTGGGGTACATGATTCAATCTACTTTAAGAGCCTAGAAATTGATTTTTATGTTGTATTGTTTCAGAGTCAAATGCTTTCAGGTAACCGCCCCTCCAACCCCCCCTACGCCCCCAAACATCTGTTCCAGGTGCAAAGTCTCTTCTGGCTTGAATTACCCACGGTCATTTTACATGCGTGACTTGGAAATCCCTAGAAATCCAGATAGAACCAGATGCTTGGAGTGATAGTGCCCTTGAATCTTTCTTTTGTGATAAAAGGTCACTGGTAATACAGACAGATCCACACCACCAGACTGGATTGTAAAGAGAAGCCAGTTTTCACTTCTTTTTGGGAAGATTAACCCAATCTTGTGCTAGGTCTGTAATATATATTGTCATTCTATTCATTGTGAATAGATGCTGGTTTGGAGTTGGTATTTTTCAGGAAATTAAAGAAATCTAACAGCGATAATACTTTAGAGTTGACTGGACCTTTGGTAATTATCAAAGCTTCTTCAATTCTCTAGTTCCATTAATGGTATTATCCTTTTTCTTAAATAGCCTTACTTTGATGAGTCCTTTTTTCTTAGCTCTGACATGTAGTTGCTAGTTAAATTTAGTTCATCAGTGATTTCCAAATCTAGCTGCACTGCAAATTACTTTGGGGAGTTTCCAAAAAGACACCTGGGGTGGAGACCCTAGCATCTGCCTTTTGTAACAACATCAACAACAAACATTCAGTTGTTTCTATTATATTTTGGAGTAAGGAATTTCTACAGTAGTTTATATTTCTTTAATTTTTAAAATGATATCCATTCCCTTATTTAGATTTCCACTGCCTATTCCTATCTTTTGTAGCATGCTTACCATAGTACTTTTCACTTAGTAGACATATTTATCATTTGTACTGAATTGGTTATGTGCACTTCACTCAGTTTCAGTTAAGAGAACTAAGACTCAGAGAAGTTAAGTGATGTGCCAGATCCTCACCCGTTTAGTGACATACCTGGATCACAGGTATCTATCTGAATGAAATACGGTGTTTTATGCTTAAACTTCTGCTACTTAATAGGTTATTTTAAAAATTAAAATTAATCCTATATGACAGACTAAAGATAAATAAATTTTTGAAAATCTATTGAATTTATATCTGAATAGTTGTAGAAATTACAGATATATATATGTGTGTGTGGTGGGGTGGGGGGTGTGTTGGTGTGTTTCCTACATTGTATTAATATTTCTTTACTTGCTTTGAGACCAAGGACTGTAAACAAACCATTTATTTTATCTCATGATGTGATTAGAAGCCAGTTTTGGGACTGAAACAAAGTCCTCTGTACCAGCAGTGGAAAAGGAGGGGTACTTTTAGACCTCTTTTCAAATCACCTTACTTTTCTGGTCTGGGATCAACTTTTTAATCCAAGTCAAAATCTAATAACCTCTTATTTTCCATCACTTTCAACATTTGTTTTTGTCAGTGTTTTCAAGAGACTACTCATATGGACTCTATTTCCAAAAATACAATAGTAAGTAAGCAGCAAACTGGTGAGATGAAAGCTAATTATAAATATTTTCAGTAATTAACAGTCTGTAATTCTTAGTTACTTTAGGAGTTATAAATTTCCTTTGTTGGCCAGTCCTAGTTGGTGAAATATTTAAAGGAAGAAATAAGGGATTGAAAAGATCTTTTTTACCCAAATACCATTAATTTTTGTGTTCTTTTAAAGTATCAACAAGATACCTAAATTGCTTTCTAAAAATTTTTATCTTTTGTTATAATGCTTTTCTTGACTAGGTAGTTATTTTCACCATTTGGAGTATTATTTTATGTAGATGAATGGATTCCAGTCTCAGTTGTGCCTGTACTTTAATATCTTTTTTCATCTTTCTACATTTTCAAAGAATGTATATAAAATCTTCAAATTATGGACTTCCATCCTCATATTTGTATTTAGTACAAAATTATTTTATTTTTGTTTGATTTTTTGTCAGTTTATTAAAATACATATGAAATGACTGATTTTGCCTAAAAACATTTTGTATTAGGTCAAGTTTATCTTAAATGTTCCTTCTCCTTTATGTACCCCTTTCCTCAGCACTTCTGGCTCCTATATCTACATGCTGTCTCTACTCTCATTGAGAAAAATACTTTGATAAAGATATATACCAAGATAAAACTAATTTATCAATAAATTCAGTCATTCATCTCATAGTCAGTTTCAGAGTGTTCATATATGCAAGTTGGTAGTAGAAGAATTGAGATAAAACAAAGTTGACTAAGATTTAATCCAAGTTCAAAATCTTATTCTTCCCATTAAATGACCAATTTTCAAACATTTTGACTATAAAAATAATAATGAACATTTATGAAGTATTTAACTTGGGTCATGTAACATGCTAGGAATGCTCCATTTTACATGCAAGGATACTGAGATTTAGAGGAAATGAATAAACTTTTTGAAGATCTCATTATAGTTATGCTTGAGAGCTGGGATTTGGCCCAGGTAGTCTGAGTCCATAACTTATATCTCTTATCCATTATGCAAAAGGGAAAGCTTAAAAAATTCTTTCAGAGGTAGGGATGTGTGGGTTGGGGTTGGGGATCATCTCTGCAGTACTTCTCAAATGCCTCATAACGTCTACGTATATATCTGTTATATCCTATGTAATTGTGTTTTCTCTATGCTTGAAGAAAGTTCTTTAGTTTCCATAGCCAAGTGTAAACTAGCTTCTTTAAATCTTCCCAGCTTTGTAGATTGTGATCAGCCTGAATATTTGTTATTAATTGCCTAATGTTTGTATACTTCTATATTAGTTATTGTAGAGGATAAAGATAAGTAGAAGAACCAGTTTCTTTTTTCAAATAAACTGTAAAAGTAAAACCTTTATAAAACATGACAGTGTATTGGTTAATAAGCTTGGGGTAGTTTTAAAAAGTTCAAAGAAATTTATGATGATGGAATTAAAATATTATAGCTTTTAATAAAGTGGTTTTGGAAATTGTACTATAAAGGTTTTGGAAATAAATTCATCCACTAATTAAGCTATTTTTTTCAGCAACTACCATAAGACTGGTTGGGAATGAACTAAGTCTAAATAGAAACAAAAAAAGGCTGTGGCTTGTCTTTTCAATTTTGGGGTTTATTGTCCCTTCCCCTATTCCTCAATTGGAAAATAGCAAGGAGGGCATTAGGAGAAAAGTCAAGGTCTCAGGTAAGGGACAAACAATAAACATTAAATGGACCTTTGTGCCATTGAAAAATGGGTCTGTATGTCTTAAGGATATGAATTTAGAGAATGCTCCTCATAGGACTTGGTAGTAGAAATCTGCTGTGGCACTGCCTTGGTGTGCAATACTTAAAGCTCTTCTGTTGGGTGTAGCTATCAATTGGAGTATTGCTAGACAGATGCTTAGCTCTAGGTCCAGTTCTTGGACTATTCACACTTGGTTGAGTCCTATTTTGCTCATCTGCTTTGTAGAGCCATTCTTTCTACCTTTTCTATTTTCTTGTACCTACCTGTATGGATAGTTTTTATTTCATACCATGCGTAATTTTTATTAGAGGCATATGTACATCCCTAGCATCCCTAACTTTAGACTATTTCTCTTGTGTCTTTCCTCTCTCAGCTTTGACGATTTGTACATATATTTCATTTATCACATATGTTTTAAATTGTATAATATTCATTAGTAATCTTTACACTTAATAGTCCACTTCCATAACCAATAAATCCTTAATCTTCAGGTTTATGAGTAAAATGAGAAGGCTCCTACATATCAGGGATTTACATACATATTTATCTGGAGTACAGGAGTCTTTTGTTTGTACCTGAGAAAATGTGGCTAATTGATAAGAAGAATAGGAAAAGCAAGGAAAATTTTTTTATGGTGGGTGTTTGCATGGTGGTAGAGAAGATAATCAGATAGGTAGCAGGCAGTTACTAAAAAATTAGATAATCCGTTATTCGAAACTTGAAGTAGATGAGGTAAGGACTTGTTTGAAATAAGGGTTAAACAGGTCTTAAATAAATGTCACCAGGAGGTCAGGAGCTGAGATATTCAGACAGGAGAGTCAGTTATGTATCACTACCAATAAGGAGGGCACTAGAAGATGATGCCTATCCTGGGTCTAGATTATTCTTCAACAAGCTCTAATTTAAATCCTGTTAGGGCAGCTCTAAACCTCTGGTGAAAATCAGTGTACTACAGATGGTTTGGAAGTAGACTGATGGCATGAAGTTGAAGGTAGATACTGGCCAGCATGGGCAAAAAACACAAACGAGAACAAGGAAGAGATCATGGGAGAAGTTCAGAAGGCAAATGTAGCTGCAGTGAAGAAAGACCGTTGGGAAGAAGGATGCTATTGTGTTAATTAGTAAAATAATACACTGCGGAAGATTTTTGGATGTTAAGAATCTTGGCTAGGTACTGTGAAACCATCACATTTCTGAATAAGGAAAAGTAATTTGAGGGGCATTTATAATGATGAACTAGAATGTGGAGTTTCTACACCAACTTAGAGATTGTATTAGTTATAGTTCTAAGTTACAAATAACAGAAACCAACCATGACTGATTTAAGCAGAAAAGGAATTTAATAAAGAATATTATATATATTTGGGATATTAAACCCTCAACATATATATGATTTCCAAATATATACTCCCATTCTGTAGGTTGTCTTTTCACTTTTTTGATAATGTCTTTTGATGAATAAATTTTTTTAATTTTGAGGAAGTCCATTTTATTTATTTTTTCTTTGGTTGCTTGTGTGCTATTTGGTGTAAAATCTAATAATACATTGATTACTACCATGTCCTGAAGTTATTTCCCTATGTTTTATTATAAGAATTTTATAGTATTAGCTCTTGTAATTAAGATTTATAATTTTTAACAGTTTGAATTAATTGAGATGAGAGTCCACATTCATTCTTTTCTGCATGTAAATTGTTTTTAGCCTCAGCATCATTTTTTTGGGAATAGAATTATTTCCCCACTGAATTGACTTTCCACCATTGTTGAAAGTCAACTTGCCATAGAGGTATCGATTTATCTCTGGACTTTCAGTTATAGTCCATTGGTCTATATGTCTATCCTTATGCCAATAACCATACTGTTTCATATACTGTAGCTTTGTAGTCAGTTTTGAAATCAGGAAGTGTGGATCTTCCAACTTTGTTCTTCTTTTTCAAGATTTTTCTCTATTTGGGATCCTTGCAATTCCATATGATCTTGAGGATCAGTATTTCCATTTCTGCAGTAAAGACTGTTGGAATTTTGTAGGGATTGCATTGAACCTGTAGATTGATTTTTGAATATTGACATCTTATCAATATTGTCTTCCAATCCATGAGCATGGGATGTCTTTCCATTTGTTTAGGTCTTAATTTCTTTCAGCAGTATTTTATAGTTTCCAATGTACAACTCTTTCACTTCCTTAGTTAATTTTATTCCTAAGTATTATATTCTTTTAGATGCTGTTGTAAATGGAATTTTTTTCTTGGTTTCCTTTTCAGATTGTTTATTACTGTTGTATAGAAACCCAATTGACTTTTGCTTATTCATCTTGTATGCTGCAACTTTGCTGAACTCATTTTTTAGGTCTAGTAGCTTTCTTTGGATTTTTTGGGATTTTCTGTATATATAAGGGATAATTTTACTTCTTCCCTTTTCATTCTGGATGCCTTTTTTTAAATGGGTAATTTTATTTTATTTTTGTATCTTTAAAAAATGTTTTAGATTATGTAAATGTTACATAAAAAATATAGAGGATTCGCATATGCCCCACACCCTCCCTCTTCCACACTTTTCCCCTTTAACAACATCTTTCATTAGTGTGGTACATTTATTACAATTGGTGAATAAATATTGAAGCATTGCTACTAAGCATAGTCTATAGTTTACATTATAGTTTATACTTTGTACCGGTTTATGGGTTTATAGGTTTTGACAAAATGTGTAATGGCTTTTATCAGTCATTGCAATATCATGCTAAATAATGCCAATGTTCCAAAAAATGCATTTTACAGAAATATTAAGTCCTCTCTTTTCTCATCTTGCTTTCTCTAAGATTTTTTTAATTTTAAATTTTTATTTGTCTTTTTAAAAGATACATAGATCACAAAAAATGTTACATTAAAAAATATAGGAGGTTCCCTTATACCCCCCATCCCGCCCCACCCCACTACTCCCACATCAACAACCTCTTTCATCATTGTGGCACATTCATTGCATTTGGTGAATACATTTTGGAGGACTGCTACACCACATGGATTATAGTTTACACTGTAATTTATTCTCTCCCCCAGTCCATTCAGTGGGTTATGGAAGGATATATAATGTTCCGCATCTGCCCCAACATTCAGGACAACTCCAAGTCCCCAAAATGCCCCCACATCACACCTATTCTTTCCTCTCCCTGCCCTCAGCAAATCTCGTGGCCACTGTCTCCACATCAATGATACGAAATTTGCAGGGTGCCCAAGACTTACCTCCGGAGAGCCTCCATGTTGCTCAAATGTGGCCATTCTCTAAGCTAAACTCAGCATGTAAATGCATTACCTTCCCCCCAGCATGGGGCATGACTCCCCCATGCTGAGCCTCCTGGCACCAAGGGATTACTACCAATCACCAGTTGGTGATGCAACTAGAAAAAGACCTTGAATAAAAGGGAAATGGTAAAGACAAATGAGATTTTATGGCTAAGAGACTTCAACATGAGTCGGGAGGTCATCAGAGGGGTCATGCTTATGCACATCTCAGCAGGATCCCAGAGACAGCCAAATAGATACAACCCAGGCACTGGTGCTCCTCAGGGCTACAGAGACATACAAGTTCTGCAGTTGTGGCAGATGGCTCTGGAGTTCATTGCCTTGCCAATGGGCCCCACTTTGGAATTTGTGCTCCTGAGTGTGATGGAGTTGGACTCAGATGTGACCTTTCCGCGTATGCCTTCTGTCACTTTTATTGAACCTGTGATTGGTGCAGGGGTGGGTGTAAACTCAGGAGACTTGAATCTCTGGATTATCCATGTGCCATCTGGACCCCGAGCCTCAGCAGAGTTGCAACACCTTCTCTCTGGTTCATTGGACTTATCTAGGTGAGCTAACAGGGAGATGAAGATGGTCAACCCCCACACCAGGAAACCAAGATATCTACAACTGCAAGCAGGAGAATTGCATCCATCAGTTATGTGGGATCTAAGCCTTCTCTCGATTTAGTGGTGGAGTGGACATCACCATCCCAGGGTCCACAGGATGGAGGAATAAAATATGGATTAGAGGGGACTTACTGGTATTCTACTATAGAACTATTGTGACTCTAGCAATGGAAGAAATTGTATCCATTCTGGATGCCTTTTATTTCTCTTGCCTGATTTCTCTGGCTAGAACTTCTAGTACAACATTGAATAACACTATTGACAGAGGACATCCTTGTCTCGTTCCTAATTTTAGGAGGAAAGCTTTTTAGTTTTTCACTGTTCAGTATGTTATTTACTGTGGGTTTTTCATAGATGCCCTTTATCATGTTGAGAAAGTTCCCATCAATGCCTAGTTTTCTGAGTGTTTTTATCAGGAAAGGATGTTGGATTTTGTCAAATGCCTTTTCTGCATCAATTGAGATGTTCGACTTTTTTTGTTGTTTTTCCTTCATTTTATTAATGTGTGGATTACATCGATTGGTTTTTAATGTTGAACCACCCTTGCACCCTTGGAAAAAATCCCCAATTGATCATGGTGTATAGCCCTGTACTGTACTCTTAGATTTGGATTGCAAGTATTTTGTTAAGGAGTTTTTAATCTTATTCATAAGGGATATTGGTCTGTAGTTTTCTTCTTTGTCCTGTCTTTATCTGGCTTTGGTGTTAGGTTAAATGCTGGCCTTATAGAATGAATTAGGAAGTAATCCCTTCTCTTCTGTTTTTGCAAGTGTTTAAGAGGGATTGGTGTTAAATTTTCTTTAAATGTTTGGTGCTGTAGTGAACCTCTGGCCAAGTTCTCTGGTACTTTAAACAAGGAACGGCTTTCCTCCAGTTTCCAATATTGCCTTCATATTTCTACCAAGTGTCTTCAAAGCAATCTAGGCTTTTTTTAAAAAAATTAAGCACTTCATAATTCTTCCAACTTGTACCTATTACTTCCAGAGCTGTTTCCACATTTTGGTATTTGTGATAGCAGCACCCCAGTCTCTTGGTATGAAAAACCATTTTAGTTTTCTGGTTGCTAAATTAAATACCATGCAATGGATTGGTTTAAACAATGGATTTTTATTGGCTCACAGTTTTGAGGCTAGGAGAAGCCCAAAATCAAGGAATCATCAAGGTTGTGCTTTTTCTAATGGACTGTGGTATTCTGGGACTTATTGCTAGTGATACTTGGTCCTTGACTTTTCTGTCACATGGACTTGCACATAGTGGCCTCTCCTGGCTTCTCCCTTCTTTTCTGTATTTTGTTGACATTCAGCTTCTTTCTACCTCTGATGCTCTCTCTCTATATGTGATCTTCCCCCTCAGGCCTTCTGTAATAGGATTTTTAAAGAAGTTTTATTTATTTATTTATTTCTCTCCCTTTTCCCCCCTCCCAGTTGTCTGTTCTCTGTGTCTATTTGCTGCGTCTTTTTGTCCGCTTCTGTTGTTGTCAGCGGCACAGGAATCTGTGTTTCTTTTTGTTGTGTCACTTGTTGTGTCAACTCTCCGTGTGGGCGGCACCATTCCTGGTCAGGCAGCACTTTCTTTCACAATGGGCGGCTCTCCTTATGGGGCGCACTCCTTGCGTGTGGGGCTCCCCAGTGCGGGGACATCCCTGCATGGCAGGGCACTCCTTGCACGCATCAGCTCTGCACATGGGCCAGCTCCACACGGGTCAAGGAGGCCTGGGGTTTGAACTGCGAACCTCCCATGGGGTAGACAGACACCTTATCCACTGGGCCAAGTCCACTGCCTGTAATAAGATTAAGACCCATCCTGATTCAGCTGGGCCATACCTTAATGGGTCACTTCATCAAATTGTACTTTTTACAAGAGTTCACATGGACAGGAATGGATTAAATTTAAGAAGATGTTTGTCTGGGGTACGTGGTTCCAAACCAGCATAGTTTACAGCAATACATAGGGAAACAATAGTCTTTTCAATAAATGGTACTGAAACAACTGGTTATCACATGATGAAGCTGAATCCCTAACTCATACTATATACAAAAATGGATTATATACCTAAATTTAAGAACAAAAACTATAAAACTCTTGGAAGAAAACAGAAATAAATCTTAATGACCATGAGCTCTTCTATGGTTTCTTAGATATGACATAAAAAGTACAAGAAACAAAAGAAATACAATTTGTACTACATCAAAATTAAAAACTTTTATAATACCATGAAAAGAGTAAAAAAGAATGAGTGGAAATTTTTGTAAACCTTATTTCTAACAAGGAAGTTTTATGCAGTATATGACAAAAAAATCTTAGAAATCAGTAATGAAAAGACAACCTATTTAAAAATGGACAAAGGATTTGAATAGACATCCCTCCAAAGATATACAAATGGCCAATAAGCACATGAAAAGATGTTCGAGCATCATTTGTCATCAAGGAAATGTAAATCAAAACTACAATGAGATGCTACTTTGAACACATTAGGATTGCTTAAATTAAAAAGTCAGATAATAACATCTTGAGGATGTATAGAAATTGATATCCTTACACATTTATAAAGGGAATGTAAAACTGATACAGCTGATTTGGAAAACAGTTTGGCAATTCCTTAAAATAGTAAATATGGATATATCTCATGAATCAGAAATTCCACTCCTAGGTATGCATTCAATAGAAATGAAAACACATGAACATGCAAAAACTGTACATGAATGTTTGTAGCAGCATTGTTTATAATAACCTAAAAGTGAGGATAATCCAAATGTGCATATCCATGCAATGGAATATTATTTGACAATAAAAAAAGGAATGAAATATTGTTGTATGCTTCCACATGAGTGAACCTTGATAACACTGCTGAATAAAAGAAACCAGTCACAAAAAAACCCACATATTACATAATTCCATTTATATGAACTGTCTAGAATTGGCACATATATAAAGATTTGCCTAAGGCCTAGGTGAGGGAGCAATGGAAATGGCCGCTAATGGTTAAGGGGTTTCTTTTTGGAAGGATTAAAATGTTCTAAAGTTGATTGTCGTGACATCTGCAAAACCCTGAATATTCTAAAAACACTGAATCGATTACTTTAAAAGGTTGAATTTTATCTTATGTGAGTTATATCTCAATAAAGAAGTTTTACAAAAAGGTTCAGAACCCCTGGTTTTGAGTCTAGAGGAAAGGAGAAACCTACAACTTTTAAAATCGGTGGAGGGCCTATTGGAGAAATGTTTTAGCTGAATTAAAATTAATGGAATGAACTAAACAAGTAAGGGGATGTTAGCTCCTAACCTTTGGGTGAGTGGAGAACCTTTAAAATCAGTGATCACTTCTTTGAGAGCCTTTTTGGGATATCTTATTGATAATCTGAAAGTCTGTGTTTCTATTTCATAACTGGCAAGATAAACTGACCCAAAAAATAGGTAAGCTAACCAGTTTATCTCTTCCTACTTTAGATTTATGTTTATACAGTGTTTAGTACCACCTCCAGCCTTAGTTAAGACTTGCAATGTGGTTTGGATTATGGAAGGAAAAGGAGAAATATATACTTTAGATTATGTTTTAGTTATATAGCATACTTGTATTATTGAAAGCTATTGTCAGCAAGAATGAGAAAACCATTTTCTGGTAGCACATAGCCATAAGAAATGAATCAAAAATGTAAGAATACAGAGATTCTATTCTGTAAGAAAATACTTGCAGAATGTGGTACTACTTAAATGGAAGAATTACTCTATCAATTTTGGGTGATCCGTATACTTTCAGAAAGTACATTATGAACCTCTGATCACCATAACGTACATTAATACTGCTGGTGTTCTTTTTTCAACCCTGTATCATTTTTTACCATTATAGCAATTACAGAATCTTTTAACTGCAGGCCAAAATTATATAGCCATCTGCCCCATGTCCTACAGTACCTTCTGAACGATCCAGAACAGTGGTATTCTGGGACAAGTGTGTACATCTTGAATGCTTCAGGTAGTCAAAACTCCCTCTCAGATTCAAGCTGTTTGTTAATGCAGTAATAAAAAGTTACACATATTTTCTTGTCTTAATAAATTTTCATAGTAACAGGTCTCTGAAAAATATATCCTCATTATTCGTGCCATTTGTTGAATGTTGAGACATTTGCCTTTTGATATCAGTTCACTTGTTCTTCAACTGTATGTTTAAATAAGTTAGTGTCAGTTTAGCATATAGCTGACATCCTCAAAAATTAGTCTTTGCTAGTAATTTAACATAGATGTCCCTTCTAGGGAATTATTTTTTAACAATCTTCTGAATTATTCACATTATTTTTTTTTCAGCATTTATGTTGTTTCAGGTTTTCCTAGTATAGCATACAGTTTTGTATTATAATAGTCCACAGTTATTTCTCAAAGGAGATGCTTATATGAATCATTCACTTTCAACACATTTTCTCAAAACTTTGATCATTATATTCTGTATATAAATCATAAAACCAGTTTTGTCAAGATGAATGAACTCTTTTTCAAATGCCTGCTTATTTTTCCTCTTTTTGTTCTGTCATTAAAGAAAACTGATATATTTAAAAATACATACAGACAAGTATAACTTCTTTTATTTAGTACTTCAGGCTACCTGGACACCATTAGTAAGTGAAAAATCACATGCTTTGAATGTTTTTAAATCCAAGGGAGAATTTGTATATGTTGATATATAACTTAAATCCTGTAACCTGTTGTGATTGGTTTTTAGAAAGAATTTTCTGAGAAAATGAAGGCCTCTGGAACATTCAACATTGATGAAAATAATTTTGGAGTAGCGTAAGGCACTGTCATGAGGGACACCTACCATAGGTAATTTTGTTTGCTCTAAGCAACATTCATGTGCATTTATAATTCTAAAAGCAGTCTGTCTTCAGAGAATGAGTGAAATTTGTGTAAGAAGTCTGGAAGGTTCATGGTTTTCAGCTGTGCAAACATTTCCAAACTCAACTGAATTTACATTAATCTCTTCATTTAAATAAATACTCTTGTGTTATTTTAGGTGACTTCCACAGTTTGCTGTGGCAAATTCAGACAAGGTAGAATCAGTCTTTGGGCTTGAGTAGAATTGGAGAGGGATTCAATCCAATCACTTCTCTTTCCATGTGAAGAATTAAAGAGCAGATTAAATGTTGTGCCCAGGGCAAATTCAAGATCACTCCAGTTCTTCCTTCAGTTCTAGTGCTGACTTTGATGAAAAGATTGACTTTAAAAACCACTGTTAGAGAGTTTAGGGACTTTTTCTTAATACAAGTATTTTAAAAGTATTAGAAAATATCCTGAAAAATCTTGCTTATTATTTAGAAATGTACTGAATAGACAGAAAGATGTAGTCATAACACATCTTTTTTTTATTATTGAGGGTAGATTTCATTTAACTGAATCTAGTATATATAGAAACATTCAGAATGGTCTAGAAAAGAAAAAGAAAAAGAATTGCCTGATGAGGGAACCAATTGCATATGCAACTAAAGAGGGAGCCCAGTTTTCCATATTTCTCATTCATTCATTCACTGACCTCTCTAACCAACATTTGTGCTTATTATGTCTCAGTCTTAAGCTTTTTTTGTGAGGTGCTGTGGGCTAAAAGTGAATTTGGTATAGCCTTTGCACTTAAGAAGTCAGATTATAATGGTGGAGATAAACAAATAAATAATTAAAATATTGTTTGGAAAGTGTTATGATAGAGAAATGGACAAAGTATGCAAGACTGTAAAGCAAATGTTAACTTCATATAAGGCAGGAAGGAAGATTTTTGCAGTTTTTGAAAGAAAGATAGCTTCCATGTCACATGGAGAAGGGTCAGGAAGAGTGTTTCAGGAAGTGGATACAGTAAATGCTAAAGCTCAGGGGAATAAAAAGCAAAAACAAAAACAAAAACAAAATCAGGTTATATATGGGAAACCTTGACAAAATCTTTAAGGCAGGAGGTTTATGGATTTTGTGGTAGATGTTTAGCGGTTTCTGGTGATGAGAAATGAAAGGACACCAAGACTTATCCCCAAAAATATGTTTAATCAGATAACCTTATTCATTGGATATTTTTAGTGAAGGAGAGTATAGTTTAAATATCTTAATTTGAGGGTCTAGATAAATTATAAAACTTGATCACGATAGGCAATATAGAGAAGCACAGATTTTGCAGGCGAAACAGTTTACTTAGATTTTGGCATGATGAATTTGAAGGAGTTATGGAACATTCTCAAGGACAATTTATTTTGTACAAATTCATGTTTGGTCAAGTGGCACCTTGCTCTAGCCAGAGGTATATTATTAGACTCCAAAGACCACTGTTAAACTCTTTGAAAGTGAATCTAATGATGTTATTAATTTGATAAGATAGTCTTGCTATCCAAAATATGGTAATGGAGAAATACCATTTTTTGATAATAACAATATTGAGAGATTGCCTTTTGTTAATTTATCAAAGGTATAAAATACCTGACATCTATTTGTAAATTCAGAGACATTTTGGAATAACTGAAAAATTGACCATTGTATAGGGAGTTACTTAATGAGAATTAGTATTTAAAAAGCAGCCTTAGGGAAGCAGATGTGGCTCAACTAATAGAGCGTCCACCTACCATATAGTAGGTCCAGGGTTCGAACCCAGGGCCTCCTGGCCTGTGTGGTAAGCTGGCCCACACACAGTGCTGCTGTGTGCAAGGGGTGCCATGCCATGCAGGGGTGTTCCCTGCCCTGTGTGTAAGGAGTGCGCCCTGCAAGGAGAGCTGCCCTGCATGAAAAAAGCGCAGCCCATTCAGGAGTGGCACTGCACACATGGAGAGCTGATGCAGCAAGATGATGCAACAAAAAGAGACACAGATTCCCGGTGTTGCCGAGAATGCAAGCAGACACAGAACACACAGTGAATGGACGGACACAAGAGAGCAGAAGGGTTGAGGGGGGGGTTGGTGGTGTGGGGAGTGGAGAGAAACAAATAAATCTTTAAAAACAAACAAAACACAAAACAAAACAGCCTTAGGGTATTGTAAGGTAGTCAGCTCTGGGGCAAGAGTGATTCCTCCTTTGTAATGGCCAGGGTGACCATTTGTTGGGTGGTATATATACCAAGTCAATTTAGTTCAATAAACATCTGATGAGCATGAACCCTATACAAGGCACCATAACTAACTACACAGTCTTGTCCTTGAATATTTTCTCTTCTCAAACCTTTCTGTATCTTCTAATTTCTTATGGTAGTTTACTTTTGGTTTTTGAGGCACTGTTAGGGCATGAGCTACTTGTGTCATATATTGTTTCAATTACAAGGGCTTCCAGAACACATATATCCAACAGGTTATATTTGACACTTTGACACTGTGAATGAACTCATGGAGAGCTTATTGAGCAGTCACACTGGGGATACTGAATCAGGGAATAGGGATCTCAGTTGTCTGTTGTTTTCTGCAGCAATTAAGGTTTTTAATATGTAATAACTGCTTGGTGTGATCATGAGACAAATGACTGGCATCAAGAGATCCTACCTCTGATTTAGTACCAGTGATCTGTGATACAATTTCAGTGGAAGAGTTTCCTCACTTATTACAAGAGTTTCCTCACTTATTAAATGAGTAGAACAATGATTTTAACCATCACATGCATATATGCACAAAACTTTATATATAATTTCAGGAAGTTCACAGAATCACAGAAGTACAGCAGTGGACACTGAAGTATATAACCTCAGGAATTTCTAGTTCTAAAATTCTCTACTTGTAAGATGTTTATGCTCTTAAACTCTATGATGCTTTCTTTTCTTTTGGTAGCTGCTCTTGGTGGGGCAACTCTGGCTCCTCTAGGGTGGCTAATGAACAGTTAGCAGCCTAGCTGTGTTGATTTGTTCCATGGCATCATTAGGCACCTCTCAGTATTTCCCAGCTTGTTCTATAAATGTATTGTCTCTACTACCCTGAAATTTTCTCATTTGATGTATTCTGAAAACATTGGACACATCTCAAAGGACTGAATATGCCAAGGAGAAAATGCTACTTCCATTAGTGCTTTGGCATTCTCTGTGTTGATATTAGATGTTGATAATGTATTTGGCTCATTTCTTGGCTATTTTCATGATCTAACTGTAGGGGTTCATTTTTCCTTTGCCTAGGTTATAGGAAAGAGATGTGAATTCTCTCCAAATGCTGAAGAGTGTGTTCATTGATGTCAGCTTATGTTATATCTTATTTACTTATTTTTTGACTTGGATAAATTGCGGAGGATTACTTGGCCCTCTATCCACTGAAGCAATAATTTGTTTGATACTCAAGGTAGGAGTTGTTAGTCTTTAATTATTATCAGTTAAGGCAGCGCTAAATTCTACAGTTTCCAACTCAGTTTATTACTATCCTTGACCTGATGGTTGCTGAAATAATAGACTAATTAAATAATACTGAACCCAAACTGTGTTGGAACATTTCCATGCCTCTTCCTTTTTACCTTTACAACCTCTTAAGTCCTGCAGAGCTCCTCAAGGGCTATAACACTCTAAGAAGCTATGTGTGAGGCTAATGACAGTAAGATCTAGCCTGAATCTGTTTATTAATGCTTTAATGAGTTGCTCCTAAGCTTTCAAAATAATAACATAGCTAGCATCGAGATACATTTCTTGTTTCTCCCATTATTTACCTGCTTCATTACTTGCTCATGAAAAGAAAAAGTGATTATCTGATTAAGTTAGTTATTTACAAAACGCCTATACATTTAGAATTGACTGCCATAATATTATACTATTTAAATAGTATAGATAATATGCAAACAGGCAATACTTTAGAGAATCATCTCTTTTCTTTGATTACATAATAGATGGATATCATTACCATATATTCACATTTATATTGTATTAAAATTTGTCCAGTCCTGGGATTTATGTCAGTGGGTCCTAAAAGATGAGATTTTCTTTGCAACCTGAGTTATGTTATTTTAATGCTACTAGTTACTTTATACTTACCGTAGAAATTTTTTTCCTTTACTTGCTCCTAACTCCTTTGATATGCTTCCTTCTAGATCACATTGTGACTTAAATATACCTCTACATTTCATTATCCTTATACTCACCACATTTTTTGAAATTTATCTTTATAACTGTGCTCCCTACTAGATGGTGAGGGCCTTCTTGATGACCTCCTAGATGGTGAGGATTTGGTTTTATCTATCTTTTTATTTTTTAAACTTGGCATAGACTATACTACTCAGTAAATATTTTTTGAATGCATAAGTGATAGTTCTACTCCTGTTGATTGCTTATGATGATATTCAAAGCAGAGCTTTGTGATGATATTCAAAGTTATGGGTTTTAGACTAAAATATGTGACAATGTATTTTACTCTAACATTTTCAGTACTAGACTCTCTTTAATTTATTTATTTATTTATTGGCTCCCTTGTCTGTTTACTCGTTGGTTTTGCTCATTGTCTGTCTGTTTTTTCTTTAGGAGGCACTAGGAACTGAACCCAGTACCTCCCATGTGGGAGGCAGGCACTCACCTGCTTGAGCCACATCTGCTCCCTGCTCATTTGTTTTTGCTTGTTGTTGGCTCATTGTCTGTTGGTTTTCTTTAGAAGGTACCAGGAACTGAACCCAGGACCTCCCATATAGAGGGCAAGTGCTCAACTGCTTGAGCCATATCCACTCCTGCAATAGAATCTTTAATATCAAAAATTTTAAATTATAGGAAGCAGATGTAGCTCAGTGGTTGAGTACCTGCTTCCTATGTATGAGGTCCTGGGTTCAATCCCAGTACCTCAAAAAAAAAAAAAAAAAAGAAAAAAATTTAAAGATGAGTCTGATAAATAGTGTCTTTGGAATTTAAACAAAACATTTTCAAACTAAACATTATAAATGGTTCAAGAGAAAAATCAGCAAATCCTAATGTTTTAGTGCCCTTATTTCTTTTCTTTTTCATTTTTAACAGCTCTATTCAGGTATAATTGACATACAATAAACTGGACATATTTAAAGTGTACAATTTTTCATAGGTATACACCCATGAAGCCATCACCACTATCAAGATAGTGAACATATCCAAAAGTCTCCTTATGCCTCTTTGTAATTCGTTCCTCCTGCCCCTGCTTTCAGTCAGTTCCCAGGTAAACATTGATCTGTCACTATATATTAGTTTGCATGTTCTATAATTCAATATAAATGGAATCTTGTATTATATACTCTTTTCTGGCTTCTTTAAGTGTAATATTGAGATACATCCATGTTGTGTATATCAGTAGTTTATTGTCTTTATTTTTGAGTCATATTCCATTATATAGATATGACATAATTTTTAATCCTATCTTTGTTGTTAAACATTTGGGATTTTTCATTTGGAGCTGTTACAAATAAATTTTCTCTGAGCGTTCATGTACAAGATTTGTACGGAAATATTCTTTCATTTCTCTTAGGGAAATATGTAGGAGTGAAATGGCTTATGTAGTTGTATTTTTAACTTTTTAAGAAACTGCCAAACTAGTTTCCAAAATGTCTGTACCATTTACATTTGAGTCAGCTTGTGTAAAAGTTGCAGTCCCTTGATAATCTTACTAATGCTTGTTATGATCAGTCTTTTTAATTTCAGCTATTCTGATATTAGTGGTGTAGTATTATCTCATTGTGATTTAATCTACATTTCCCTAATGTCAGTAATGTAGAGCATCTTTTCATTTGCTTATTTCCTGTCCATGTATCTTCTTTAGTGAAATCTTTTGCCATTTTTTTTTAATTAGAGAATTTGTATGTTTACAAAAAATCATGCAGAAAATATATCTCACACAGTTTCCTCTATTATGAACACTTTGTATTAGTGTGGTGATTTTGTTGCAATTGAAGAAACACTGTTATTGTAATTAAACTAGTACCTATAGCCCATAATTTACATTAGGATTCACTCTATTATATCCTCAGTTCAGGGATTCTGCCAGTCTGTGTGAGTTACCCTTTCCTTTGCTACAACTTGGAAAATCCTCAAAGTAGTTATTTGGGGAATTGTGGATCTTACCTTGTTTGTTTCCAGTCTTTTAGGAATTATTGCCCTTTGTGGCCTGATATCCAGTGTCTTGAAAACTGTTGTTTCATATATATCTTATTTTGTTAATGGGGGTGAGAGGTTTGTGTAAAACAGGTTTCTGTTTCTGTTATGGTCAGAAGTGAAAGCCTCCAGTTCGTGATATTTTGAATTTATTTTGTTCCTTGTGGTGAGTTTTTTTATCTAACACATTTTGACATACATTCTTATGTGGTCTACTCAAGAAGTTATTAAGTAGCTATGCTAAGATAATTCCCTGGCAGATGGAGAACTATGTTTCTACCTTTAGAATCTCTGACGTTGAGGTTATTCCATTTATGCTTCAAGAGCAGAACTTTAAAACTTCAGTGAATTATTAGTGCAAACAGTAATGTGGCTAAAAAATTATTTGGTACGTAAAGATATTATTTCAGTTACATAGAAAGTATAGTTAGATAGAACGATTCACTCCCCAGCAGTGCCTGGTAAGTGAATTTTTACTTTTTGTAAGTTCTTGGCATAAAATCTTGGTATAGCATGTGTAAGTGTTTTTTTTTTAACTTGTTATTTAGTTGTGTTTCCTGAGAAGAGGTATTTGTTACTTAACTTATGGGCTCTTTTACTGTGGTTACGTTCTTGGTATATTGTCAGTAGAAGTGTAGAATAGCAGTTTTTGAGCGGTAAAGAATTTTAAAGGTTTTTTTAAACCTCTTTATTTTAGACATAGAGAAAATAGGTAAAGTGGGGCTGATTTCCCCCATTTCATGAAGATGGAGCTATGTCTCTGTTGCTAGACAAGTTCTTTTCTAACTTACTGTACTTCTCTTTGCATTGTTTACACTACTTTTTAGTCAGAAAATGGGAGGTGTTTCTTCAGTTACATGAGAAACTTTAAAGAACTTACAATAAGATACTTAGTGAAGGAACGATTGTAAACAGGGCAGCCACCATCAATATTAATTGAGGATTTAAAAAAATAGAAAGGGAGGGGCAAGATGGCAGCAGAGTAGGAAGCTGCAAAAGCCAGCTCATCTTACAGAGCATTTAGTAATCAGCCAGAGCTATCTAAATCACCTGTTTGGGGGCCCAGGAGTTCAGAAGAGCATCCTACAACATCCTTTCAAGAAGACAAGGAGGAGATTGTCCATGAACAGTGAAGATTCCTGAGTAGAGCACTCCTTGCTGTGGAGGCCTGTGCCCATCCTCTGCTGGCAGGTCAAGATATCTTGGGAACTAGTCCCTGGCTGGAGTTGGAAGTTCTGTTTCCCAAAATTGGGAGAGGAAGAGATGGTTGGGCACTGATTTCAGCTACTGATTAGTAAATTTGGCTGGCTAAAATCCAATCCTAAGTACAGCTAAAACATGAACCTGTCCAAGTCAGAAAGATGCCAGTAGTCGCCATTTTAACTCCTCCTCTGGCATGAGGGGAAGCCAGGCTCATTAAAAATCACAGTGACAGAAAGGACCAGCTGCTTTTTGCACAGATAGGATTGCTGCCCTAGTCTAAGCTCCAGACCTCCCTCCAGCAGGGAGGAAGGTGGGGGGATCTTCACCAACCTCTCCAGGTAACTGCAGGCATTTTCAGCCTATGTAGACTATACTGTTTCATATACCTGTGGCTCCATACCTGCCCATGACAGGGTAGGAGGAGGGAAGATGCTCCCTCAGCTTCTCTAGGCAACTGCAGTTCATTTTGGGAATGCATGTACTAGATTGTTGGGCACACCAGTGGCTACATCTCTACTTCTGATAGGATAGGAGGGGGACTTTGTTTCCCCAGCCTTGCTGGGAAATTGCGGGCACTTTCACCCTGCATGGACTAAATTATTGGGCACAGCTTTTTTGATATCCCTGTCCCTGAAAGGGTAGGAGGAGGGACAGTGCTTTTTCAACTTCTCCAGGCAACTGTACTGACCAGATTATTGGTCACATCTGCAGCTCCATCCCCATGCAGGCATGGGAGGAAAAAGTATAGAGCTTTATCAGTGTTTCTGGGCAACTACAGACTGTCTTGGCCTGCACAGCTTGGATTACTGCACATGGCTGTAGCTCTGTGCCTACCCCTGATAGGAAAGAAAAGTGGAGAAGATTCCTCAGTTCCTGGGGCAACTGAAGCAGCTTCAGCTTCCACAGCTTATAGTACCAACTACATGCTACTCTGCTAGCAGCAAGGGAGAAAGGTCAAGTAGCATGAAAAGAACTGAAAAAATTCAGATTGGCTAAACACAAGCCACTATAAAGTTCCAAAATAAATTAAACCAAGTAAGAAAAAGGGGCTGCAAAACAGAGGCAATCAAATAGAAAGCCCTAGACTAAAGAGAGAAACCAAGACCAGAATAAATACATCAAGAAAATCAGATGACGGGACACCAACAAAAAATTACAAGCTATACCAAGAAACAGGAAGATATGGCCCAGTCAAAGCAACAAATGAGGCTTCCATATGGCATAAAGGAATAGGGATAACTAATCACATATATTTAAACAAATCTCCTTAATAAATTCAATGAGATGACTAAAGAGGTCAAGGATATTAAGAAGACATTGGGTGAGAGAAGAATTTGACAGCATACACAGAAAAAATAGCAGGTCTTATGGGAATGAAAGGTGAAATTAATGAAATAAAAAACACACTGGAGGCACATAACAGCAGATTTGAAGAGGCAGAAAAAAAGGATCAGTGAGCTTAAACACACACAAAGAACAAATAAAGAAAAGAAAGGAAAGTAAATGATGGGAACTAAATGGTGGCAAGAGATGTGCAGACATATGTGTTATGAGTGTCCCAGAAAGAGAAAGAAGGGAAAAGGGTCAGAAGGAATATTTGAGGAAATAATAATAGAAAATATTCCATCCCTTTGGAAGGATAAAGATGTGTGTGTCCAAGAATCTGAATAAATCCAAATAGTTCTATTGTGAGGCACATACTAATCAGAATTTCAAATGCCAAAGATAGAAAGAATTCTGAGAGCAGCAACAGAAAAGCAGTTTATCATATACAAAGTATGTCCAATAAGATTAAGTGCTGATTTCTCATCAGAAACCATGGAGACAAAAAGGAAGTGGTATGATATATTTAAGATACTGTAAGAGAAAACTACCAGCAAAGAATCTTATATCTAGCAAGACTGTCTTTCAAAAATGAGGCAAATTTAGAATATTCACAGATAAACAGAAACTGAGATAATTTGTAACCAAGAGATTGGCTTTTCCAGAAATGCTAAAGGGAGTGCTGCAGCCTGAAAAGAAAAGACAGGAGGGAGACGCTTAGAAGATAATCTAGAAATGAAGGTTACATGAGTAAAAGTAACTAAAAGTATCAAAAGAGTGGTGAAAATAAAATATGACAGCCAAAACCCAATGATCAAAATGGTGAAGTAAGAACTATCTTTTCAATAAAAACATTTAGTATTATGATTAAACTCCTCAGTCAAAAGACACAGACTGGCAGAATGGATAAGAAAATATGAGTAATCTATGTGCTATCTATGAGAGATTCACCTTGGACCAGGCCTTCTTAACAAGGCATTCATGAGCTTGAATTGAAATTAAAGAAAACATTATTCTTGTGGGGATGTGTTGGTGTGAGTATGATATATTTATTAAATAATACATGGTATAGTGTGGACTTAGTAAGAGATCCATGGTTTTCACCTGACTGGCAAAGGGATCCATGGAACAAAAAAGGTTAAGAACCCCTGCCTCAAATTCAAGGATAAAAATAAACTGAAAGTGAGAGGCAGGAAAAAGATATTCCATGCACACAACTGAAAAAAAAAAAGGAGGTGGAGTAGCTACACTTACATCAGATGAAACAGACTGTAAAAACAAACCTTGTCCCTGGTATGATTCTGTCCTGTGTGGTTATTCTTTTGAACAGTGGTTGCCTACCCCTGTCTGCCTTCTCTCCCACCTCAGTGCATGCCACCACCCCACTGGAGATTTGATGGACATGGGCATAAGCACCCTGAGGCCCAGAACTATCTTTTTGGTTGTGAACTAAAGACTGACAAATATTATCACTTCAAGGTGGATAATAATGAAAATGAGCACCAGTTATCTTTAAGAATGGTCAATTTAGGGGCTGGTGCAAAGGGTGAATTGCACATTGTTGAAGCAGAAGCAATGAATTATAAAGGCAGTCCAATTAAAGTGACACTGGCAACTTTGAAAATATCCATACAGCCAACTGTTGTCCTGGGAGGCTTTGAAATAATGCCACCTGTTGTCTTGTGGTTGAAGTGTGGTTCTGGGCCTGTGCCTATTAGTGGATAGCACTTAGTAGCTTTAGAGGAAGATGCAGAGTCAGAAGATGAAGAGGAGGAGGATGTGAAACTCTTAAGCATATCTGAGAAGTGATCTGCCCCTGAAAGTGGTAACAAGTTTACACAGAAAAAAGTAAAATTTGCTGCTGATGCTGCTGAAGATGAAGATGATGATTTTGATGATGAGGAAATGGAAGAAAAAGCTCCAATGAAGAAATCCGTCAGAGAAACTCCAGTCAAAAATGCACAAAAGTCAAACCAGAATGGAAAAGACTCAAAACCATTGTGTAGTTTGATATAGTTATGAATTCCAAAAATAGATATTGGATTATGTTTGTAAACTGGTCTGTATCTAGGCATGATTAAATTATGATTAGGGCTTTGATTGGACCACGTCATTAGGGTGTGTGGAGACTCACAGGTAAAAGGCATGGTAAAGGACAGATTTGGAGATTTTGATGTTGAAGTTTTGATGTTAGAATTTGATGCTGGAGCCTTGAGCTGGAGCCCTGGAAGCAAGCACACATATGAAAAAGAAGCAAGCCCCAGGAACAGAATAACTATGAGCCCAGAAAGAAGCAAGACCTGGGAAGAGAGGAACCCTGAGCCTAGAGAGAAGCAAAACCTGGAAAGAGAGGAACCCAGGAAGCCTGAATCCTGGCAGATGTTGGCAGCCATCTTGCTCTAACATATGGAAATAGACTTTGCTGAGGAAAGTAACTTATGCTTTATGGCCTGGTATCTGTAAGTTCCTACCCCAAATAAATACCCTTTATAAAAGCCAACAGACTTCTGGTACTTTGCATCAGCACCCCTTTGGCTTATTAATACAACCATCAACTCCAAAATCAAAAGGTCAAGAATCCTTCAAAAAACAGGAAAAATCTCCTAAAACACCAAAAGAACCTAGTTCTGTAGAAGACATTAAAGCAGAAATGCAGGTGAATATAGAAAAAGGTGGTTCTCTTCCCAAAGTGGAAGCCAAATTCATCAATATGTAAAGAACTGCTTCCAGATGACTGACTAGAATCTATTCAAGATCTCTGGCAGTGGAGGAAGTCTCTTTAATAAAATAGTTTAAACCATTTGTTAAAATTTCTTATTTCATTTCTTTAACAGTTTGTTAAAATGTCTTATTTCATTTCTGTAACATTTGATATCTGACTGTCCTTTTTGTAATTACAGAGTGAGAACTTTCCCTACCATGTCTGATGAATGTTGTCCAGGTTTCTTTGCCATGAATGTGTTGTCCAAAATGTCTCTTTAGTTTTTAAAAATGGAACTCCACCCTTTGCTTGGTTTTAAGTATGTATGGAATGTTCTAATAGGACATAGTAGTTAGTAGTGGTGGTCAGACAAATGGAAATGGTGGGGAGCCAAAATATACATGTGAAATAAACTCAGTGTTTTAATAAAGTAAAAAAAAAAAAAGAGCAAACCTGTAATTAGGGACTAGTAAGAACATTATACATATATCAATAAAAGGAGCAATTTACCAGTTATTTATAATAACTGTTATTTATAATAACAATCATAAATATATATGTACCTGATCAGGGTGCCCCAAATTACATGAGGCAAATAATGGCAAATCTGAAAGGAGAAATAGATGTCTCTATAATAATAGTTGGAGACTTTCAACTATTTCAGAAATGAAATTACCCATTACTTTGCAGCAAAGGGGGACTCTAAACTCTTAAAAAAAGATTGGTAAAAATGCTAATAATGAATATATATCTTCTTTATTAATCCGTTTTATATACAGTACAAACTGAAGTTTTAAGAAACATGATTAAGATCAAATAAAATTATTTAATACAAATAACAAAGGTGAAACAATAAATGACAAAGTTTTTAAAAACATAATGAAGTTTTAGAGTGCCAATAAAATGTTTTACTGCTTTAAATACTAATTAACAACAAATTGAGTATAAACCATTCTAGTCAACACTAAGATAATTCTTTTTAGCAGCCTCTTGGTGGGGGAGGGTAAGAGAATGGAGATGGAAGGGGGAAGGATCCTTTCTTTCCCTGAAGACACAAATAAAATGCTCCCAAGATTATAATCTGCTCTACCCCTGTCCCACCAGCCAAGCACCATTCCCAGCAACAGGTAGAGTAGTTTGGTTTGCTTCTCTATTAAAGCTGGTAAAATGTAAAAGGAAAGTTAGCTCAGATTTGCTATACATTAAGATAACATATGATGCAAAACTATAGAAAAACCATTCAAGATTTGCTACCTGTCAGAAAGAAAGCCAAATTTCATAATTTATATTCTAAGAATTATTGATTTAGTTCTAAAAAGAAAATATTATTGAAAGTTGAAAGACCAAATAGTGCAAAATGACTCATTTTAGAATTAATTTCAAGTAAATATGATTTATATATTTCACTAGAAGATACATTGCAATAGGGGTTCAATAATAAAAGGAAAATACTGAACTCAAATTTGGAAAGCTTTATATTCTTAGAAAATTATTAAAATTATTAAATTGTACTGTTCTAAACTACATTCTTCTTGAAAACAATACTTTTAGCATTAAGTGAAATAAGCATAAATCTCAGCTAGTTACTTTGAAATAGTCAAATTATTAAGTTAATATTTCAAAGAAGTAGTTTTGAAGATACGCTTCAAAGGAACAGTTTGGCCAATTAAATTTTATATTTATAAGGTAATTCAAACCCAATCTCCAAAAATAAACATATGTCCCTTAAAATAAATGCTGATTTGAGTAAATTTCTTAGAGTTTTGGTTTGTTTTTATCATTGACTTGGGTAATATACTAGGAAACAGTAGTCAGGTTATGGTTTGATTTTCTTAGGAAAATCACCTAACAAGGATTCCTTATAATACCTGCAAAGACCCTTATGTAAATGAAGAAATAGAGCAGACATTTTCTATAATATGATAGTTCTGAAGCAGGCTGCCTGGTGGGTGGGGACACTACCTCATGCCCTACATGTCCTCGTTGTCCTACAACTTTTGTCTTCAACTTTCAGAAATCTAACGAAGAGTGGTCAAAGAGTCTCTATTTGACTCGCTTCTGAGCTGACCACCCCACCCCACTTGCACTGTCAAAGTTTTCTTTGACACTAATGTGAAAGACACCAAGATTATTTTTATTTTTATCGAGACATTTATGTGTGCCTTAGAACACAACACTTAGAAAAGTATAAAATGTTGCTTAGAAACTGGAAAAAAAAAAGATTTCCTGTTAGGCCTCCATTTGAAATAGTGCGGCTCAACATATATTCCTACCAGCAATAAGTGTTCAGAATGAAATGATTGGGTAGTGAAAAATGATTAAAAAAAAAGATTTGGGAGAATTTAATGACCAAAATAATGTGTGTCAAAAATGCTATATCAGAATTTGATAGTCCATCAGAATATATTTATTAAATGAGTATGACACCATTCAAGAAGTAGAAGTTCTTCTGGTAGTCTTCATAGAGAAATTTGGAATAGTTACAAAGAATTTAAAGACTTGCAAGGGTGTAAATTTGAAATGAATCATAATTATTACATATTGTAAATAGCTATATTAATAAATATTAAGTTAGAGCAATGCTCTTTCAGCATAATTAACATGAAATACAGACCATGGGTAGTTTGCAAATCAGACAATGCATCTCAATTAACAGATGGCTGCTTTTAGGCTGCCCTGGAAAAGAGATGTAAGGGAAAATACTGATCTTTTAGCATGCACTGTAGTCTTCTATTCTGTGCCCTGGAGGAGAAAAGAGTAACCTTCCCTTAAGCATCTCTATTTTCCTTCTTAACCCACAAAATATATAACTAAACAGAAAAAAATAAAAATAAATACAACTGAACATGGTCACAAATATCTTTCTTACGTGAATAGTTTTAATTCAAAAGTGTAATAAACTCCCAGAGATCAAAGTTTCAGTCTTCTTTTGATTTATTATAATGTGGGCTCTATAATTTCATTTGCTGTGAGACTATCTTCAGGACAATTACACTTAACCAGTCATGAAGCTCAGCCTTTCATTTCCTCATCTGTGAAAATGGGAACAACTAAAGAGAATAATTTCTGATATTCAGTCAGTTATTAAATTATGAATAAAAGAAACACCAAAAATTGCAAAGTAAATCTTAAAAGATTTAAAAATTAAGATAATCCATTAAGACTGTGGCATTAGCAACTAATTAGTGTTACTAGGACTATTTTTGACCAAATATTAGCAAATATTTTTAATTGTTTAGAATATTTTATGAAAATCTTCTGAAGGAATTTCTTCTGGTCTTCATATCAGCAGTAGTTCTTTTCATAGGCCTTTATCTTATGAAGAGTGAACTTTGCTATGGACTGGTCTACCCTTTTCACATATTGTCACTTAGAAAAGTTGAAGAAAAATTTGAACCCCACTCATTACATATGTGCAAGATTTCAATTTATATATGTTGTGAACTTCTCATCCTACCAGCAAATTTCCTTTCCTGTCCATTATCTCTCTGGCTTACTTCTAGTTGATACGAGAGTATTTTATTTATTTTAAATATGTCTTGAATCATATTGAGATTATAAATATATATGACTAAATGAGTGTTTCCTTTAGATTATTCAAAGGAACTAACAACATAACTTGGTAAAAATATAATTTTATTATATTTATATTTATTAAAGAACTGATCTTACAAAATGTCATGCATAATGTGTAAAATTCCTATACATCACCCCTCCACCAACACCTTCCATTGTTGTGGAACATTTATTACAGATTATGAAAGAACATCATCAAAATATCACTACTAGCTATGGTTAATACCTTACATTTGGTATACATTTTCCATAAACGTCCCTATTATTGACACCATGTTTTAGTATTGTGCATTTGTGAGAGTTCATGGAGAACACTCTTATATGTGTACTCTTAACCACAGTCCATCATCAATCACATGGTTCATTGTGTTATATAATCCCATACCTTGAAAATCCATCCAAAGTGTACACTCAGTGGCTCTCACTTTCATCACAGATGTGGACTGTCATCTCTTCAGTAAATTTTTGAAGGTTTTCCATAGTCCAAAAGAAAAAATCCCAAGCTCCTATTACTGACCCTTAGCATTGACATAATACCTTGTTTGACATTGGTGCAAGGATATTACAATATTGCCATAAATTACATTAATTGTATTTTCCCCACGCATCACCATATTCTTACCATCTTGTAATAGTAATGTACATTTGTTCCAGATCATAGAAGAACATTCTGATATTTGTACTATTAACCACAATCTTCAACTACCACTGGAAGCACTGTTATTCAATTCCTAGATTTTTCTCTAGCATTCCTTCAATTGACATTTAAATACCTAAAAGACTCCTTTCAGCCACAATCCCATTTATGAACAAGCCATGTTAGTTATACTAACTATAATGTGTTACCATCAACTTTATCCACTTTTTCACTTTTACAGTCAAGCTAATTAAAAATTCTATATGCGTTAAGCATCAGTACCCTCTTTCAGCCCTCATCCTATCTCCTAGTAACCTATACTCTAGGTCTCAACACAATGTGTTTTTTCTTGTTATTTAGTTCATATTAGTGAGACCATACAATATTTGTCCTTTTGTGCATGGCTTGTATCACTGAGCATAATATCCTTAAGTTTCATCGATGTTGTCATATGTGGCCAATTTCATTTCTTAGAGCAGCGTAGTATTCCATCATATGTCTATACCACATTTTTAAAATCCATTCACTGATTAATGAACACTTGGTTTGTTTCCATCTTTTGGCAATTGTGAATAATGCTACTATGAAGATCAGCATGAAATAGTCTGTTTGTGTCCCTCTTTTCAGTTCTTCTGGATGTATTCCTAGTAGAGGGTTGCCAGGTCATATAGCAGTTCTATATTTAGCTTCCTAAGGACCTGTCAAACTGTCATCCACAGAGTCTGCACCATTGTACATTTCCACCAACACCGAAGGAGTGTTCCTATTTATCCACATCAGATCCAGAACTAGTATTTTTCTATTTTTAACTAATGGCAATTCTTTGAAATGTGAGATGATATCTCATGTAGTTTTAATTTGCATTTCACTAATAGCTAGTGATACTGAACATTTTTTCAAGTGCTTTTTTTGCCATTTGCATTTCCTCATTGGAGAAAAGTCTATTAAGTCTTTTGCCCATTTTAAAAATTGAATAGCTTGTCCTTTTACTGGTGAGTTGTATGATCTCTTTATAGAGCATACAGATCAAACCCTTATTGGATATGTGGTTTCCAAATATTTTCTTCATTAAGAAGGCTGCCTATTTACCTTCTTTACAAAGTCTTTTGAAGTACAAAAGTGTTTAAGTTTGAGGAGGTACCATTTATCCATTTTTTGTCATTGCTTGTGCTTAGGGTTTAAGTTCTAAGAAACCACCACCTACCACCAGATCTTGAGGATGTTTCCCTACATTATCTTCTAGGGGTTTTATGGTTCTAGCTTTTCTATTTAGGCCTTTGATCCACTTTGAGTTAATTTTTATATAAGGTATGTGATAGGGAACCTCTTTCTTTCTTTTAGCTATGGATATATCCAGTTCTCTCAGCACCATTTGTTGAATAGACTGTACTGGCCTAGCTGGGTGGACTTGATAGCCCTGTCAAAAATCACTTGGCCAAAGATGTGAAGGTCTGTTTTTGAATAATCAGTTTGGTTCCATTATTCAATAAGTCTACCTTTATGCCAGTACCATGCTATTTTTAACACTGTAGCTAGGTAATATGACGTAAAGTCTGGAAATGAGAGCCCTCCACCTTTGCTTTTCCTTTTTAAGATGTTTCTGGCTTTTGAGGCCTCTTACCTTTCCAAATAAATTTGATTATTGGCTTTTCCAATTCTTTAAAAAAGGTCGTTGGAATTTTTACTGTGATTTTATTGAATCCGTATATCAGTCTGGGTATAACTGACATATTAAAAATGTTTAGTCTTCAAATCCATGGACATATAATGTCTTCCATTTGTTTATAGAGCTTCTTTGATTTCCTTTAGCGACACATTGTAGTTCTCTGAATACAGGTCCTTCATGTACTTGGCTAAGTTTATTCCTAAATATTTGATTATTTTAGGTATTATTAAAAATGGAATTTTTTTCTTGATTTCCCTCTCATATTGCTCATTACTAGAGTTTAGAAATATTACTGATTTTTGCTTATTAATATTTTATTCTGCCACTGTTGAACTTATTCATTACCTCTAGTAACTTTGTTGTAGACTTTTCAGGACTTTCTAAGTATAGGATCATATCATCTGTGAATAGCCAAAGTTCTACTTCTTTTCCAATTTGGAAATTAAATAAAGAAATTTAATTTATTTTCCTTGCCTGATTATTCTAGCTAGAACCTCTAGCACTATTTTGAACAAAAGTGGTGACAGTGGGCATGCTTGTCTTGTTCCCAATCTCAATGGGAAAGCTTTCAGTCTTTCACCATTGAGTTCATTGTTAACTATGAGTTTCTCATATATGCTTTTTACCATGCTGAGAAAGTTTCCTTTAAATTTCTAATATTAGAATAATGTTATCAAGAAAGGTTGTTGGATTTTGTTGAATGCCTTTTCTGCATCAACCAAGATATTGTGATTTTTCTCCTGTTCATTATCGTGATGTATAACAGTAATTGATTTCTTGTTTTAAACCACCCTTGCATGCATGGGGGGAAAAACACTTGATCGTGATAAATAATTCTTTTAATGTACTTTTGGATTCAATTAGCAAGGGTTTTGTTGAGATTATTTGCATCTACATTCATTAGGAAATGGATCTATAATTTTTTTTGTTGTATTATTTTTATCTGGCTTTGGTATTAGGATGATGTTGGTTTTATATAATGAGTTTGGTAACATTCCTTCCTGTTCAATTGTTTGGAAGAGTCTGAGTAAGATTGCTATTAAATCTGCTTTGTATACTTGAAAGAATTCACCTGTAAAGCCATCTGGTCCATGGCTTTTTATTTGGGGGAGGTTTTTGATGACAGCTTCAATATCTTTACTTGTTCAATATCTTTATTTCTTGTAGGGTAAGTGTAGGTTGTTCATATGTTCCTAGAAGTTTGTCCATTTCATCTACATTGTCTATGTTAATGGCATATGGTTGTTTGTAGTATCCTCTTATGATCCCTTTTATGTCTCTAGAGTTAGTAATAAAGCCCCTCTTTTCATTTCTGATTGTATTTATTTGCATCATTTCTCTTTATTTCTTTGCCAGTCTAGTTAAGTGTTTACCAATTTTGTTGGTCTAGTAGAAGAACCAACTTTTGGTTTTGTTAAGTCTCTATTTTTTTATTTTGTTCTCAATTTCATTTATTTCTGCTCTGATCTTTGTTATTTCATTTCTTCTGCTTGCTTTAGGAATAATTTGATGTTCTTTTTCTAGTTCTTCCAGGTGTGTAGTTAGGTGTTTGTTTTTAGCTCTTCTTTTTTTAATATAAACACTGAGGGCTTTAAATATCCCTCTCAGCATTCCTATAGGATTTAATTTGTTATGTTCTTATTTTCATTCATCTCAGATATTTACTAATTTCTCTTGCAGTTTCTTTTTGACTCACTGATTATTTAAGTGTGTTGTTTAATCTCCATATATTTTTGAATTTTCCCTCTTCTGCCTATTGTTGATTTCCACCTTCATTCCATTATGATCAGAGGAAGTGTATACATTTGTATAATTTTGATTTTTTAAACGTTTATTGAGATCTTTTTTGTGAACCAACATATCGTCTATCCTGGAGAAAGATCCATGAGCACTTGAGAAGTGCATCCTGCCATTTAGGGGTGCAATGTTCTCTATATGTGTGTTAAGCTTAGTTTATTTATCATATTGTTCAAGATCTTTGTTTCTTTATTCAACCTCTGCTCAGATTTTCTTTCCAGTGAAAGGCTGAAAGCTTTCTCGCTGAGATGAGGAAAAAGACAAGATACCCATTGTCACCTTTTTTATACAATATTGTGCTAGATGTTCTAGAAAGAACATTTAGGCTAGATAAAGAAATAAAAGGCACCCAAATAGGAAAGGAAGAAGTAGAACTTTCACTATTTGCTGATGATATGATCCTATATCTAGAATCTCCTGAATCATAGTATATATGATTCTATATACTAGAATCTCTAGTAGAACTAATAGATGAGTTCAGCAAACTTGTGGGATATGAGATTAATATACAAAATCAATAGCTTTTCTATACACTACTGATGGGAAATCAGGAAAAAATTCCATTTATAATAGCAACTAAAACAATCAAATACTTAGGAGTAAACTAAACCAAGGACATAAAGGACCTATATTTACAAAACCACAAAACATTGCTAAAGGAAACCTAAGAACACTTAACTAAATGGAAGGACATTCCATGTTCATGGATTGGAAGACTATCATTAATGTATCAATTCTACCCAAATTGATTTACAAGTTCAACTGAATATCAATAAAAATCCCAATGGCTTTTTTGCAGAAGTTGAAAAGCTAATAATCAAATTTATCTGGAAGAGTAAGGGTGCCAGAAGAGCACAAAAGTTCTTAAAAAACAAAAATGACGTTGGAAGATTCTCACTTCTGGACTTTAAAACCTACTGCTTAGCTACAGTGGTAAAATTCAGTGTGGTGCTGTTTTAAGGACAGATAGATTGGCAAATGGAACCAAATCAAGAACTCAGAAATAGACCTTTACATCTACAGTCAAGTGATTTTTGACAAGGCAGTTGAGCTCTCCCAGCTGGACCAGAATAGTCTATTTGACAAATGGTGCTGCATTTGTCAGCTGGATATGAATATCCAAAAGAAAGAATATCCAAAAGAACTGGATATGAATATCCATAAGAAAGCAAAAGGACCCCTATCTCACACATTATACAAAAATTAACTCAAAATGGATCAAGGACCTAAATATAAAAGTGACAGCCATAAAACTCTTAGAAGAAAATATCGGAAAACATCTTCAAGACCTTGTGCTAGGCAGCAGTCTCTTAAACTTCACACTCAAAACATGAGCAACAAAAGAGAAAATAGATAAATGGGACCTCTTCAAAATTAAATACTTTTGCTCCTCAAAGGTCTCCATCCCAATTACTTATTTAAAAATTGTCTTTTGGTCTAGGACAGGGGTTCTTAATAGGGGGTCCATGAGCTTGATTTGAAATTCAAGAAAATTTTATTCTTGTGGGGATGTTTTAGTGTGAGTGTGCTTTATTTATTAAATAATACACAGTATAGTGTGGACTTAGTAAGGGGTCCATGGTTTTCACCTGACTGGCAAAGGGGTCCATGGAACAAAAAATGTTATGAACCCCTGGTCTAGGGAATCATTTCTGAATGCCTTTCATTTATTGTTACATTCCCCAATTTATTGTACTCTGCATTATACTATTCTTGCTTTTAAAAGACCATTCTTTCCTTTCTTACTTAAGGGAATGGGAGTTAACAGTTATTTTGTGCATATTATAAAACAGTAAGTAGTATGTTAACAGACGTTTCAAAGACTATGGGTATAGGTGGAAATCATCAGACTGGCAATGGAACTGGTCTAAGAGAGATAAAGAAAGAGGGAAGATGCATAAAAAATAGTTACCATCTACCTAGACTAGCTCTTCATCCATTAATGTTAGTTTATATTTATTTCTGAGTTGTGTCACTAGACAACTCTATATAGAGAAGGGTTTTCTGTTTTTAAAGACATTTTTTATTAACCCCAGCAACCTAACTCACAAAGGCATGAAGTTGTCAAAAGAAAAATAAGTCCAAATTCTGCTAACAAAAATGTTTCCAATTATATATGTTGGTCTTCACACCATCTCTGTATACAGAAGGCAGCACTTTTATTTTAAAAAAACCTTAAATATTGTATAGGCCATTATTGCTATCAGTCTGATTATGAATCTTCAGCTGAGAAGTTGTCTCAAATAGAGATCCATTTTGCAACCTAATATTATGGATTGGGTGGGGGGGGATCCCTTTGTAAAAATTCTTCACCACTATCTCCATAATCTCTACTTCACTGAGTTTCATCCAAGTGCGAAAATGAAAAATTATAACCTGCCAAGCATCAGTGGCAGAATGAAATGAAAAAATTGTGAGTTAATAACAGTGATGCTTGAAAAAAATTTCCTGGCCAATTTAACATTGCTTCATCCAAGGTCACTTCACAGAACTGATTATTTTTAGTAATTTGCAGATGAGACCATTCTACCTTGGTCATGGTCAGTGAAGATCAAGAAAATACCAAAGAAGGTTTAAAACTCAAGGTTATCTTTTTCAGATAAGACTCAAACCATGGTTCCACTTGATTTGCTTAAGACATGGCGGAGAAATAATTTTCAAAGAAATGAAACTTTAAGCCTATGCTATGTTTTATTGGAGATATAAAGTCATTGTAATGTTAAGCATCAGGAGTAAGGGTAGCAGAAGGACATTGCTTAGTAGTTCCTTAAGCAGTATTTCACACTGGGAGGAAATGCTCAAGATATTTCCCTAGTATTTCATTCTGATTCTTTTAAAAATAAATTGCTGAAGATTGTATTTTGTCTAAAAGTTGATTAAGATGTCCTTATATAGCCCATTTTTTAATTTCTGGAATACTTCCAAGTTTATTTTCTTTTGCCCAATTTGAAGTTATATTAAATAGTCCTTTAAGATATAACCTTGTTACTTTACACACAAATCTAGACAATTACAGCAAATATAATGGATATTTCCCATATTTTACTACTCATGTATAATGTTTAATGAGCTTTTAAGGTATCACTTTTGATACCTGTGTGTGTATGTGTGTATGTGTGCACACATGTAGAGAAGAGAGAAAGGAAGATGAAAAGGACAATTTTTTTTTAATATTATGAGCTCACAATGAAGAGATAGTCATATTTTATCTAACAATTTGCTGTGAACACATTTCTATGTCAATAATTATTGATTTGCAATTTAATTTTAAAAAATCAATTTTATTGATACATATTAATACAGCATAAATCCATCCAAAGGGTACAATGAGTGGTATTTGGTATAATCACATAATTTGTATTCATCAGTTCAATCATTATTAGAGCATTTTCCATATTCCAATAACAATAAAAAACAAAAAACAGACAAAACTCATCACTTCTCAGTTTTTCTATGCTTCCCTGCCATACATAGCTGCTAATGTTTCCATAGTTTATTTGTATATATATTTTATAAAAACTGTCTTAAATATGCAATATTATCCATATTCATATTTTACATGAAGTTTCACTATGTTATAAAGTCCCATGTTACAGTTTTTAGCTTTCTTTCTAGTACTATAAATGTCCTTAGACTTTCCCTTTCAACCACTTTGATTCCCATAAATAACTGCTAGTTAAACCACTACAGTGTGCTTTAACCATTTCTATTCATTTCCAAAGATTTACAAACACCACTTTTACTGGTAATGTACAGATTTACCCTCAGTTTTCCATTCTCAGCCATCATTCATTTTCTCATGACCTATGTGCTAACTATAAATTCCATGAGTTTACACTATCGATTTAGTTCATAATAGTCCAGTCATACAGTATTTGTCCTTTTCTGTCTGTCTTGCTTCACTCAACATAACATCTTTCAGGTTCATCCATGTCATGTGCTTCATGACTCCATTTATTCTTACCACTGTATAGTAGTCCACAATTTGTTTATCCATTCATTTGTTTATGGACACCTGGATTGTTTCCATATTTCGGCAATTGTGAATAACGCCGCTATGAACATGGGTGTGCAGATGTCGGTTTGTGTCACTGTTTTTAGATCTTTTGGGTATATACATAATAGTGGTATTGCCAGGTCCCATGGCAAGCCTATATTCAACTTCCTTAGGAACTGCCAAACAGTCCTCCACAGTGGCTGTGCCATTCTACATTCCCACTAAGAGAGAATAAGTGTTCCTATCTCTTCATATCCTCTCCAACATTTACAATTTTCTGACTCTTTAAATAGCAGCCAGGCTAATAGGTGTGAAATCATCTCATTGTACTATTGATTTGCATTTCTCTAATTGCTAGTAATGTTGAACTCTTCTTTTTTTCATAGGTTTCTTTGCCATTTACATTTCTTCTTTGGACAATTGTCTTTTCAAGTGCTTTGCCCATTTTTTAATCAGGTAGTTTGTCTTTTTGTTATTGAATACTCTGATCTCTTTATATATTATGAATACTACGCTGTTATTGGATATGTGATATCCAATTGTTTTTTCCCATTGAATTGGTTGCCCTTTCATCCTTCTGACAAAGCTCTGTGAGATGCAAAAGTGTTTAATTTTGAAGAGGTTCCATTTATCTATTTTCTTACTTGTTGCTTGTGCGTTGGATGTAAGGTTTAAGAACTAATGCCTACCGCAAGATCTTGAAGATGTTTCCCTACATTTTATTCTAGGTATTTTATGGTTGTCACTTTTATATTTAGGTCCTTGATCCATTTTGAGTTAACTTTCATATAAAGTATGAGATAGGGGTCCTTTTTCTTTCTTTTTGCTGTGGCTCTCCAGTTCTCCCAGCATCATTTGTCAAATAGACTCTACTGGCCCAGCTGGGAGGGCTTGACTGCTTTGTCAAAAATCACTTGACCATAGATGAGATGGTCTATTTCTGAATTCTTGATTTGGTTCCATTGGTCAATGTATCTGTCTTTATGCAAGTACCATGTTGTTTTTACCACTTTAGCTAAAAAATAGTGTTCCAGGCTATGAACTTGGAATGGCCTACCATATATTTAAGTCTTCTTCAGTTTCTTTTAGTAATGTTTTGAAGTTTTCTGAATATGGTCCTTTGTATTCTTGGTTAAGTTTATTCCTAAATATTTAATTTTTTATTGGCTATTATAATTGGAATTTTTTTTCTGATTTCTTCAGATTGCTCATAAGTACTGTAAAGAAACACTATTGAGTTTTATGTATTAATCTTTTATCCCCCCACTTTTGCTGAACCCCTCTATTCTAGTAGCTTTGTTGTGGATTTTTCAGGGTTTTAAAGATATAGGATCATATCATCAGCAATAATGACAGTTTTTCTTCTTCCTTTTCTATTTTGGTGACTTTTATTTTTTTATATAGACTAATTGCTCCAGCTAGAACTTCTAGCACAATATTGAATAATAGTGGTAAGAGTAGGCATCTTGTCTTGTTCCTGATTTAGTATCTCATGTTTGTTCTTTTGGGTTCTTCATCTCTCTCTGTTCTTCACCCTCCTATGGATTGCATAGCATATTGTCTTGCGCTGCTGACCCCCAAAGCAGGTCTCTTGAAAACTTTTGGTCCTTTCCCCATTGTTTTTGTGAGTAAATAGAGCCCTGCCTGCCTAATCCAATGCCATCCTCCCTGAACTCCAGCATTTTAATTTTTAATGGCTTTGGAGGCTGACTGTAGCATCTATTGATGAGTCTTTAGAATAGTTACAGTTTTTCACCATTATAAATAATGTTAAAATGAACTAAATATAGCTTTTGGAATCTGTCAGATTGTAGAATAAATTTTAAAAGTAAAAAATAATGGAAATTTAAACATTTGATAATAACCAAAATTGTCTCTAGAAAGATATAACAGTTTATATTCACAGCAGAAGTATTTACTTTGCCATGTCTTTACAACCAGGGGATTATTCCTCAATGATGCAAGTGAAATTTGGTATCTCAAAGTTGTTTCATTTGCTTATTAGCAATAGTGAATAAATCTTCAAATGTTTAATGGCCATCACACTGTCTTTTGTGGTTTACTGTGAATTACTTGTTCATATGATTTGCTCATTTTTTTCCCTACTAATATGGTCCTCTTTTACTTATTGCTATTTAATAACTGCAATTGATTCTCCTTCTTATCTGCCCAGCCTCTGGCAACTATTGCTCTGCTTTCTACACTAGAGTTTAGATTTTTCTAGAAGTTCATCTAACTAAAATAATTCAGCAGGTAATCTTTTGTATACTGACTTATTTCACTTATCATAATGCTTATGAGATTCATTCATGTTCATACATGTGACAGTTTGAATTTGCTGACTACCAAAAAAGATTATGCTTTTGAACTAATCCAGTCCTTTGGCTGTATGACCCCTTTGATTGCATTAGATTCAATTAAGGGATGTTGATTTGATCACTGATTAGATTGCTTTTGATTGGACTAAATCAGTGACGTGTGGCACAGGTTAGGTCTCTGCCCTCTTCCTGGGTCTGATATACACTGAGAACACATATAGACAGAGAAAGGAAACTACCATTTTGATCCTGCCATGTGAGAGAGGACTGTAGAATGACAGAGAAGTACCAAGAGGATGTGAGAGGTCCTGGTGTCTGGGGTCAGCAGTGCACTGAGGCACAGAAAGTGTCCCCTGATTGCCTGGGCCTACTGAGTAGCTCAAGGCTGAGGAGACAGGCCATATCCCTGGAGTCCACAGGTAGGCCCCAGGAGATTGTAAGCCCAAAGGGGAAGGCAGGAACCTTGGCAGAGTCACCATTTGCTTTTCTCTGTGGTAGGACACCCAGATCACAAGTAGCTGACTTTGATGCCTTGATTTGGACTTTTTATGGCCTTGGAACTGTAAGGTTTTCTCCTAATAAAATTTCCGTGAAAAAGTCAACCCATTTCTGATGCTTTGCATCAGTCTCCCTGTGGCAGATTAAAATAGAAATTGGTACCAGGAATAGGGTTGCAATTACCAAAAATATTGGAATGGATTTAAAAATGGGTAAGGTATTTTTTGGAGGTATTGTGAGATGCTTGCTAGAAAAGCCCCCTATTGCTTTGAAGAGTCTGTTGGTAGGAATCTGGGACCTAAAGTTATTTCTGGTGTGGTCTTAGAAGGAATTGATGAATGTATCATTGGAAACTGTAGGAAATGTGGTCTTTGTTTTTAAGTGGCATAGAACTTGACAAAACTGAGTTCTGATGTTGGCAGAAAGATGGACCTTGGGAGTGACTATCTTGGATATTTAATTGAGATTTCCAAACTAAATATGGATGGTATTGCCTGGCTTCTCCTTGAAGCTTATAGTAAAATATGGGTGGAGAGAGATAAGCTGATAACCAAATTGCTGGGCACAAAGAAACCAGAAATTGATGGTTTGGGAAATTCTGAGCTTCCAGAAAACAAGTCCTCAGAGTATATTGCTCCATGTGAGGACTTAACTAAACTTGGAAACAGGCAGCCATTTATTTGCTGTCAGGCTTGGAAATTCAGATATTCAGGAAAGACTTGTGGAAAGTCTTATTGTCTGATGGCTTGGACCTCCATGAAGTGCATGTAAAACTAACAGGTTTTTTTGTGAGACTTCTACGAATGAAACTACTGTCAGCCTAGACAAAAAGGTACAGATAAAGGAGAAATTGAAAGATAAACCACTTCAAGAGGAAAACTGTGGAAGCTGACGTCTTTTCTGAGACAAGCTGACGTCTTTTCTGGGCAAGGAGAGGGACTCCATCCATATGTGTAGAAAGGGTATTTGTCCCATTATTTGAAGAGGGTGGGTCTTCTGCCCCATTTTTCAAAAAAAGATGGAGCACATTCCCTTGTGATTGGGGAGAGTTAAGTTGCCACTTCACTGCTCCAAATGGGTTGGGCATATGCCCCATATATTAGAGAGTCAGGCCACCATCCCATTTTCTGGGGGGAGTTGGGTTTGTGCCCCAGTGATTGGGGAAAGTGTGGCCATCTCCCCAGTGTTCTTGGAGGGTGAGGTCTAGAACTTGACCACCACCCAGATGCTTTGTAATGATGGAACAGAGAACCCAACCCCTCCCAGAAGCTCAAGGCTGAAGAGATGAGCTATATGCCTGATCATACACAGCTAGGCTCTGGGAAAGGGTGAGTCTGGAGGGGAAGGCAGGGACTTCAGCAGAGATCAGCTGCCATCTTGCCTTGCCATGTGGCAGGTTGCAGTGATTACCAGTAGCTGAGTTTGGTGAGAAAGCATCTCTGATGGTTTCTTGATTAGTTTATTTCACAGCCTCAGAACTATAAGATTTTCCCCTAATAAAATTCCCATTATAAAAGCCAAACCATCTCTGGCACTTTGCATTGACAGCCTTATGACAAACTAAGATGATATATAAATTTTTTCTTCCTTTTTATTCCTGAGCAGTGTTCAATCATATGAATGTTCGACAATTTATTTATTCCTTTAAACATTTGAGTATCATGAATGTAGAAAAGTCCTTGGTTATTAAAAAGAGAAATGCTATGAATATTCTCACACAAGAATGTGTATGGATGTTTGTTTTTCAGTTCTTTAGGGTAAATGTCTAGAATGTGATGTCTAGGTTGATTGGTGTGGCAGTTTGGTATTGTTTATGAATTCCAAAAATAGATATTGAATTGTGTTTGTAAGCTGGTCTGTTCCTCTGGGCATATTAGATTGTATCAGATTCAAAGTTTTCACTTTTACTTTATAAAATCAAGATTAGGGCTGTTATTTGACCACATTATTAGGGTGATGTGGTTTGACTTTCTGACACCCCCTCTTCCCCCTTGTGGACTCTATAAACGGATGCTCAGTCAAGGACAGGGAAGTAAATACACTGAGAAGAAGAACACAGAGTTTAGTTTTGAATGCTGGAGCCCCTGGGAGAGAGCCAAGCCATTTGCCTGGTAGTTTGCAGTCAAGAGACCAGAGACCTGGACAAGCTGAGAAATCTTAGAAAGAAATGAGTCCTTGGGAGAGAGATGAGCCTTATGCTAGCCTACAGCTGAGATCAGAAGAAGCTGGGACCATAGAGCCTTAGGAGGAAGAGGAAGGCTGAACCCATGTAGAGACCAGCTGCCATTTTCTCCAACACATGGCAACAGACTTTGGTGAGGGAAATAACTCTCTTTTTAAAAAATATTTATTTATTTATCATTTTTATTATTTTTATTTCATTTTTTTAAAGATACATAGATCACACAAAATGTTACATTAAAAAATATAAGAGGTTCACATATACCCCACTCCCCACACCCTGCCTCCTCCCACATGTACAACTTCTTTCATTAGTGCGGTACATTCATTGTATTTGATGAGTACGTTTTGGAGTATTGCTACACAACATGGATTGTAGTTTATGTTGTAGTGTACACTCTCTTCCAGTCTATTCAGTGGGTTATGGCAGGATATATAATGTCCTGAATCTGTCCCTGCAATATCACTGAGGACAACTCCAAGTCCCGAAAATGCCCTAATATCACACCTCTTTTTCCCTCTCCCTTCCTTCAGCAACTCCCATGGCCACTGTCTCCACATCAATGATATAATTTCTTCCATTCCTAGAGTCACAATAATTGCATAGTAGAATACCAGTAATTCTACTCTAATCCATGTTTTATTCCTCCGTCCTGAGGATCCTGGAATGGTGATGTCCACTCCACCCCTAATTTGAGAGGGGGCTTAGATCCCACATGGCCTTGTGACTGTAAGCTTCTACACCAAATAAATACCCTTTATAAAAGCCAACAGATTTCAGGTATTTTGCATCACCACCCCTTTGGCTGACTAATACAAATGGGAAGTGCAGATCTGTGTTGAGTAACTTCATAAGAAACAGCCAAATGGTTTTCTTAAGTAACTAACATTTTGTATTTCCACTTAATGTGGTCAATTTCTTTAATTTTTGCCACTCTAGTGGATGTGTAGCGGTATCTTATTGCTATTTTTTTATTGGTCCCCCCACCCTCCCCCGGAGATGCTCCCCTTGTCATTTACTTATTGTTTTTATTTGCTCTTTGTCTGCTTGTTTCTTCTTTTAGGAGGCACCAGGAACTGAGCCCAGGACCTCCCAGGTGGGAGGTGGGCACCTAACTCTGTAGCTATATCTGTTCCCCTCATTGTGATTTTAACTTTAATTTCCCTAATAACATTCCAGAAGCAGTTTGCTAATTTCTACAAAAAATGCTGAATTTTAATTTTAGTTTTATTGACTAAATAAAATAATTAGGGGAAAAATAAAAATATTGGGTCTTCCAGCTTATGAACATGTGTTTTAATTAATTTAGGTCTTCTTTAATTTGTTTCAGCAAAGTTTTGTAGTTGCGGTGTACATATCTTGTTTCTATTTCATTAAATTTATTCCTGACTCTCTCATCTATCAATGTTATATGAGAAGTACTTTAAAAAATTCTATTTCTAATTTTTGTTGTCAGAATATAGAAACAAAATTGACTTTTCCATATTGACTCTATCCTGTGAACTTGCTAAACTCATTGAATAGTTTTAATCACTTTGGGTAGATGCCATTGGATTTTGTTCCTGGGCTTTTTTTTTCTATAAATTTTTTCTTCCTTTTCAAGCAATGCTTTTAAAATTTATTTATCTTGCCAAATTTTACTGACTTAGATGTCCAGTACAATATTGAATAGAAATGGTGAGGGCAGGCATTCTTTTTTGTTCATTTTCTTAGGAGACAACATTCACAGTTTTTAGTATTTCAGCGGGTAAGAATGATGTTAGTTTAGTTTTCCATGGATGTCCTGTGTCAGGTTAAAAAGTTCTGTTCTATTTCTAAATTTGCTTAAAATATTTATCATGAATAGTTGTGGAATTTTGTGAAATTTTTAAAATTTGGCTTCTATTGAGATCATCATGGCTTTTTTCATTTTTAGTTTGTTATTATGGCCAATTATAATTCATTTTTTAAATGTTATACTGACCTTGCATCCACTTCACCATTTTGTTATATCTTGTTAAAAAAAATTTTATAGGAGGTACTGGAGATTGAACCCAGGACCTGTACCTGGGAAGCAGGCACTCAACCACTGACCTACACGCACTCCTCTATACCTTTTATATATTGTTTTTACTGTATACTTAAACATATATGTATAACTTATATATTATACTTTATATAATGGGGAATTAAGTTTGCTAAATTTAGGGATTTTCATGTTTATGCTCATAAGAGACATTGATATCTAGTTTTATAATGTCTTGGGCTTCAAATCAGGGTAAGGTAGACTTCATCAAATGAGTTGAGCTATGTTCTCTCCTTTCTGTTTTCAGAGGGAGATTATATAGACTATATTTTACCTACACGTTTGATAGAATTACACAATGAAGTCATCTCAGCCTGAAATTTTCACTTGGTAATGCTTTTAAATCGATTTAATTTCTTTTATTTATAAGGATATTGGGTTATCTATCTCATTTTTGTGTAAGATCTTACAAGGAATTGTTTTTGTCTAAGTTGTTGAATTTACTGGTATAATGGTTTTCATAATACTCCTTTATTATGTTGTTTTCTTCCTTTTATTGGAGAGATTGTAGCTTCTTTGGAGAAAATGTCTACTCAAGTATTTTGCTCATTTTTTTGTTTGTTTGGGTTGTTTGTCTTTTTATTCTTGAGTTGTAGGATTTCTTATAAATCCTGGATATTAAACACTTATGGATATGTCATTTCCAAATGTTTTCTCCCATTGTGTAGGGTGTCTTCTATTTTCATAATGAAGTCTCTCACATGGTGCTGAGAAAATAGGAGATCCGTAAGTAAAATGATGACTCCTGCCTCATACTATATACAAAATTAACTCAAAATGGATCAAAAACCCAAATGTAAGAATCTTCAGTATGCGTGCTAGGCAATGGTTTCTTAGACTTTACACCAAAATCACTAGCAACAAAAGAAAAAAAAACAGACAAATGGGACTTCCTCATTATATTTTATTGTGCTGTCCTCTTATTATCGATATAGTTCTGCTTTTCTTTTCACATCCGCCTGGGTAGGGGTTTATGAATTTTATTGAAACTTTCAAAGAGCCATCATTTGGCTCCATTGTTTTTTCTCTATTGTTTGTCAGTATATTTCTACTTCTACATTTATTATTCCTCCTTTTAGTTATTTGTGTTTAATTTCCTCTCCTTTTTCTAGTTTCTTCCAGTGGACTGTTAAGGAAGATGATATAAAACTTCCCTTCTTTTTTTTCTTTTTTTGAGGTACATGGGGCAAGTATTGAACCCAGGACCTCATATGTGGGAAACTGGCACTCAACACTGAGCCACATCAGCCCTAAGTTGATTTTCCATTTGCTTGCTTGTTGTTGTTTTTGTTAGTTTGTTTTTAGGAGGCAGTGGGAACTGAACCTTTGACCTCCCATGTAAAAGGCAGGCACTCAAGTGCTTGAGCCACATCTGTTCCTCCCCCCCTTTCTTTTTAAAGATTTATTTTATTTATTTCTCTCCCCTTCCTCCCCCCCCCCCCCCGTCTGTTTTCTGTGTCCATTTGCTGCATGTTCTTCTTTTTCCGCTTCTGTTGTTGACAGCAGCATGGGAATCTGTGGCTCTTTTTGTTGCGTCGTTTTGTTGTGTCAGTTCTCCATGTGTGTGGCACCATTCCTGGGCAGGCTGCACTTTCTTTCATGCGGAGCAGCTCTCCTTATGGGGCACACTCGTTGCATGTGGGGATCCCCTACGCGGGGGTGGGGGGCCCCCCTGTAGGGCGTGGCAGTCTTTGCGCACATCAGCACTGCACATGGGCCAGCTCCGCAAGGGTCAAGGAGGCCCGGGGTTTGAACCGAGGACCTCCCATGTGGTAGGCGGATGCCCTATTCATTGGGCCAAGTCTGCCCCCCTCCCCCTTCTTTTTTAATACAAGCACTAAATGATTTAAATTTCCTTCTCAGAAATATTTTATCTGCATCTCACAAATTGAGATATCTTGTGCTTTCATTTTCATTCAATTAAAAGTATTTCCTAATTTCTATCATGGCTTTTACTTTGACCCATGTGCTATTTAGAATTGTGTTATTTAGAATATTTGGGATTTTCCAGTTATCAGTTAGACCGATTTCACATTTAATTCTACTGTGGTTGAAAAAATTACTTTGCATGATCCCAATCTTTTAAATCTATTGAGGTTTGTTTTATGATTGAGAATATGATCCATTTTAGTGATTTCCACCCAAACTCAGGGAAAAAAGTGCATTCTGCTGTTGAAACTTTAATGTTCTTTAAATGATAATTAGATCAAATCAGTGTATAATATTGCTCTAGTTGCCTGTAAACTTATTATTATTTTCCTCGTGTTCTGTCAATTACTGAGAAAGGCATGTTGACATCTCTAGTTCTCTTTAACTGCTATCAGTTTTTTTAAATGATATATTTACCTGCAGATTTACTTTTTAAAAAAAGAATATATATATATATATTTATTTATTTATTTGGAGGTACTGGGGATTGAATTTAGGACCTTGTACATGGGAAGCCAGCACTCAGCCCCTGAGCTACATCTGCTCCCCTACTGTCAGGTTTTGCTTCATGTATTTTTAAGATCTTTTTTTTTTTTTTTCTTTTTTCTTTTTTTTTTTTATTGACTTTGTAATAATATTACATCAAAAATATATATGTGAGGTCCCATTCAACCCCGCTTCCCCACCCCCCCTCTCCCCCCCCAACAACACTCGCTCCCATCATCATGACACATCCATTGGACTTGGTAAGTACATCTTTGGGCACCTCTGCACCTCATAGTCAATGGTCCACATCATGGCCCATACTCTCCTCCATTCCATCCAGTGGGCCCTGCGAGGATCCACAATGTCCGGTGATCGCCCCCGAAGCACCATCCAGGGCAGCTCCACGTCCCAAAGACACCTCCACCTCTCATCTCCTCCCGCCCTTCCCCATACCCATTGTCCACCATGTCCACTTTTCTCAATCCAATACCACCTCTTCTATGTGGACACTGGATTGGTTGTGTCCATTGCACCTCTATGTCAAGAGGAGGCTCAAATTCCACATGGATGCTGGATGCAATCCTCCCATTTTCAGTTGTAATCACTCTAGGCTCCATGGTGTGGTGATTGTCCTTCTTCAACTCCATCTTAGCTGAGTGTGGTAAGTCCAATAAATCAGATTGTAGGTGCTGGAGTCTGTTGAGGTTCAGGACCTGGCTATCACATTGTCAGTCCAGAGATTCAAATCCCCTAAATATATCTTAAATCCCAACGTTAACTGCACCTCCAGCACATTAGCATGAAAGTCTTATGAAGGGAGATCCCATCTGAGTCCAGATTCATCACACATAAACACCATTTCCAAAGAGGGGCCATCCGCCCTGGTAGTCAACCCCATCGGCCATGACCATAACTCCCATGGGTCTCTTTAGCCCTCAAAGGAACCAATATCTGGGGGTTGTATCTGCTCTATCTGTCTCTCTGACTCTGCTCAGTTGTGCATGAGGGCAATCCTTCTGCCAGCCTCCAGACTCTTTTTTTTTAAGATCTTTTATTAACTGCACAAACCTTTAGGATTATGTTCTCTTGATGAATTAACTTCTTTATCATTAGGTAATTATCATCTTTATTGTGATAAAAATCTCTTTATCTGATATGAATATAAGCATTCCAACTTCAGCTTTCTTCTTTGCTTAATTAGTACATTTATTTATTTTGCGAATGCAGGTAAATAGTTTAATAACATCTCTTTTTATTGTAGTAAAATATACATAACATATAATTTACCATTTTAACCATTTATAAGTGTATAATTCTGTATCAGTAAGTATATTCACAATGTTGTGCAACCTTCACCACTATGTATTTTCAGAATATTTTCATCATCCCAGCAAAGACTTTGTGCCTATTATGCAATAATCCCCATTCCTTCTTCCCTTTGCTCCTGGTAATCTCTTTTTTTATTTTCTATCTCTATAAATTGCCTGTTCTATATTATAAAAGTGGGATGATGCAATATTTGTCCTTTTGTGTCTAGCTGCTAAAAGTTAGCATAATGTTTTTGAGGTTCTCCTTTATTGTAGCATATATCAGTACTATTAAATATATTTCTTTTTTTGGCTGAATAATATTTCATTGTGTGTATGTATAATTTGTTTATCCATTCATCTGTTGATGGGAATTTGTTTTTTCCCCCTACCTTTTGACTATTATAAATAATGCTGCTATGAACATTTGCATACAAGTATCTGTTTGACTCCTTGTTTTAGATTCTTTGGGGTATATATACCTACCTGTGGAATTGCTGGATGATATGGAAATTCAATGTTTAGCTTTTTTAGGAACTGCTAAACTGTTTTCCACAGTTGATGCATAATTTTATGTTCTATCATACGAGTTTGAGAAGATTTGAAGGTGTTAATTCTCCTTTAATGATCAGTAGAATTCACCTGTGAACCATGTGGTCGTGGCCTTTACTTTTTTGGGAGGATTTTGATTGCTTTTTCAATATCTCTGTTGTATGTCTATTCAGATTTTCTATTTCTTCATGAGTTAGTTTTGGTAGTTTGTGTGTATGGTGGTTTGAAGCTAAGTATCCAAAAAACATGTATTAAATTTAATACATTCCTGTAGGTATGAATACATTGCTTGTCGGACCTTTTCTTGAGGTTACTTCACTTAAGTTATGGCCCATCTCTGTTGGGATGGGTATTAATCCTATTATTGGAGTCCTCTCATACATACATTCTTCACCCTTTATGTTACAGTTGTCACATACTGCGTGCTTATAAATTGTCTGCCATTAACAGTTTTATAGTGATCACTTTATGCATTTGCCTTCTAAATCATACAGGATAAATAGAGGAGTTACAAATCAAATGTATAATACTGGCTTTTCTATTTATGTATGTTGTTACCTTTATCAGTGTTCTTTATATCTTCTTTTAACTTTGAGTTACTGTTTATTATTCTTTTATTTCAGCCTGAAAAACTCCCTTTAGGATTTGGAGAACAGGCTTATTCATATCTTCCTCAGCTTTTATATATCTAGAAATTTCTTAAATTCTCCTTGTTATTTTTCTGTTATTTTTTATCAGAGAAGTTGTGGGTTTACAGAAAAATCCTGGAAAAATGCAGCGTTCCCTTATACCACTCTATTATAAACAAGTTGTGCAGGTGTGTTAAAATTGATGAAAGCACATTTTTATAACTATACTGTTAACTATAGTCCATGGTTTAACATGGGGTGCACTGTTTGTGTTGTATAGTTCCATGGTGTCTTAGTTTGCCACAAGGCTGCCAATGCAAAGTACCAGAAATGGGTTGACTTTTATAATAGGAAATTTATTATGGGTAAAAGCTTATAGTTCTGAGGCTGTGAAATGTCCACATTAAGGCACCATCAGAGATGCTTTCTCACTAAAGTCATCTACTGGTGACCCTGGTGTCCTGCCATGTAGAAGCAAGATGGTGGCTGTTCTCTGCTGAGGTCCCTGTTTTCCCTTCCGGGCTGATCATCTCCCAGACTCCAGCTGTAGGTGACCAGGATTAGGACTTGCCTTTTCCCAGGCCTCTTCTCTCAGTCTTGGCTGTGCTGCTCTCTTCTTGAGTTCAGCTGTGGGCTGTTAAGCATATACCGTATCTCTTCAACCTTGAGCTGCTCTGTGGGGCCAGCCTCTTGGTAGCTTTGTACTAAAGCTTTGGCTGCTAGAGACCCTCAAGTCCTCTCTCACATGGTAGGTTAAACAATGGCAGTTTCAGTTCCCTGCTTCCCTCTCAATCTGTGTCTCCATTTTTTTGAAGACCCAGCCGGAGGGCAGAGACTTAGTCACACCTCACTGACATAGTCCAAACAAAAGAGTCTCACCCTCATAGGAATAGATTAGTTTAAGAATAGTCTTTTTTTTTTTAAATTCATAAAATAACTTTAAATTGTCACACATAGATTTTTAAAAATTATTGTAAGAATAAATGTACAACCTAAAGTTGCCCTTTTAAACCATAAACAAATGATATATTTCAATAGTAATTATATTCAAAATGCTGTGCTACCATCACCACCATCCATTACTAAAACTTTTCCATCCTAAATAGCTGTACATTGTAAACCTTTTGTTGTTATTATTATTATTTTTTTTGCTTTCAGTGTCCTTAGGAAGTATCGAAGGTTAACTATAGCTCTATATACAGATTTACAAATTTCAAGTGAAGGGGAATATAGGGATGCTATGCTAGCTAGCCAAAAGGGAAACCCTATAATTCCTGTCAAGTTATTTGTTTTAAAATGAGTCCACAGCAGTGTTTTTTCCCATTTCCACTAGGCCATAAGCACAGCACCTGGAGTTACTTGAAAGAGTTTTAATATTTTATAAATTTCTAAATATTTGTCCTTTTATTTTTTCATCATCTCTTCCTGAAAAAGCGTGGCTGCTTCTAGGAAGCACAGCATTTGAGTCCCATTCACTGCTGCTTGTATCACTTTTTTTTAAAGCCTGCTTTATATGTTGGAAAACATTGCAAGTTACACGTTACCATATTATATGTGGGAGAATTCATGCAACATATAGTGTTATGTTTTTATTTCACACTTAATGAAAAAAGGGAGAATCACTCAAATTGGAAACAAACCACCACAGTCATTCAGTGGAACCATAAGTTTAGAACATGCCTGGCACTTCCACTGAGCTCCAGTCGTAAGTGATCAGTAGCATGACTAAGAACAATTGGATGCAGAACACCAACAGAGGATACAGAAGGGAATCCTTTCAGAGATAATGTATCATGATCTTTTATTTTGGGAACATTACAGCAGAGGGAAATTACCCTTTCAAAATTATCTGGGCTAATAAATTATCAGGACCACAGTGCAAACAGCAATGGTGTGGTATGCCTTGGTTAAGGCTTGTGCTGGTTTATCTACAAGTAGATTTCTGCAGAGATTGTGTAGTAACATCAGAGAAAGACACCTTCAGAGGAAGGATTCCTCATTTATCCACATAAAACAGTATCCTTGGGGCCTGCATTCATATTCAGTGACAGGAAAGGGCTGCCCCACTGGCAGTTGATTTCACTTGTAATTGTAGAACTTGACTTGCCACACCATCTCAAAGGTACAAATGTCAAAGAACAGCGCAGTGATTTTGATGGGCTACCTATTCTTTACCTCCACCCTGTCCCCTGGTTACCTATTCTAGATTCTGACTCTGAGTGTGCTTATTCTAATTCTTTCATACAACGAGATCATGCGATATTTGTCCTTTTATGTCTGACTTATTTCAGTCAACATAATATCTTCAAGGTTCATCCATGTTGTCAGAACTTCATTCCTTTTAAGCTGATAAGGGTCTGTTCTGTGTATATACTACATTTCCTTTCTCCATTCATCAGTTGATGGACACTTGGGTTGCTTCCATCTTTTGGCTATTGTAAGTAACGCTGCTATGAACGTAAGTGTGCAGATATCCGTTTGAATTCCTGCTTTCAGTTCTTCTGGGTATTTTCCTAGAAATAGGATTGCTGGGTCATGGTAATTTGTACTTAACTTTGTGAAGAACCGCAAAACTGTCTTCTACAGTGGCTATAGCATTTTACATTGTCAGCGGTACTGAAATAGTATTTCTATTTCTCCACCTCCTTTCCAGCACAAAAACTTTCCAGTTTTTAATAGTAACTATTGAAATTGGTGTGAAATGGTATCTCATTATTGTTTTGATTTACATTTCCTTAATAGCTAGTGATGTGCATCTTTTCACGTGTGTTCTTTGACCATTTTTATATCTTCTTTGGAGGAATATCTATTTGAGTCTTTTGCCCATTGTTTGATTGGGTTGTTTGACTTTTTGTTCTTGAGCTGAAGGTTTTCTTTATATATTCTGGATATTAAGCCCTTATTGGACATGTAATTACCAAATATCTTCTCTTATGTGCAGGTTGTTGTTTTACTCTCATGATAAAGTCCTTTGATGCACAGAGTTTTTAATATTGATGAAGTGCTCTTTATTTTTTCTCTTGTTGCTTTTAGCTTTGAGTGTACAGTCTAGGGAACAATTCTTCATGATGCTTCTCTTCATTTCCTTCTAGGAATTTTATAGTTCTGGCTCCTGAATTTAGGTCTTTGATCCATGCCGAGTTGACTTTTGTATATGGTATGAGGTAAAGGTGCACCTTCATTCTTTTGCCTATAGAGATCCAGTTTTCCCAGCACCGTTAGTTAAAAGAGACTACTCTTTCCTAATTGAGTCATCTTTGTCCCTTGTATAAAATTAGTTGGCCATAAATGTGGGGGTTTATTTCTGAACCCTCAATTCAATTATATGTTCTATTTGTCTGTCCTTGTGCCAGTACCATGCTGTTTTGATTACTGTGGCTTTGTAATAAATTTTAAATTGGAAAGTGTGAGTGCTCCAACTTTGTCTTTTTCAGGATGGCTTTGCCTATTTGGGGCTTCTTACTCTTCCATATAAATTTGATAATTGGCTCTTCCCCTTCTGCAAAGAAGGCATTGGAATTTCCATTGTGATTACATGGAATCTGTAAAATGCTTTCAATAGAATTGACATCTTAATAATATTAAGTATTCTAATCCATCAACACAGAATGTCCTTCCATTTTTTATGTCTCCTTTGATATATTTTTGCAATGTTTTGTAGTTTTATGCAAGTCCTTTATACTTAATTTATTCTTAGATATTGATTCTTTTAGTAGCTGTTATAAATGTAATGTTTTCTCTTGTTTTCTTTTTCTCATTTTTCATTACTAGTGTATAAAACATTCCTGATTTGGAATGTTGATTTTGTATTTCATTTATTAAGTCTAAGAGCTTTTTTGTGCATTTTTTGAATTTTGTGTATATAAGATCATGTCAAAAAAAAAAATAAGATCATGTCATCTGCAAATAGAGGAAGTTTTATTTTTTCCTTTCCCATTCGAGTGCTTTTATTTCTTTTACATGTCAATTGTTCTGGCTAGAAATTCTAGTACAGTGTTGAATAACTGGTGACAGTATGCATCATTGTCTTGTCTGACCTGGGAGAGAAAGCTTTCAGTTTTTCACCAATGCATGTGATGTTAGCTTTGGATTTTTCATATATGTCCTTTATCATTTGAGTTATTTTCTTTCTATCCATAGTATTCTAAGTGTTTTTATCAAGAAGTGCCGGATTTTGTCAAAGACTTTTCTGTATCAATTAAGATGATCATATGATTTTTCCTTTTTTTCTGTTAATGTGTTATATTACATTACTTGATTTTCTTACATTGAACCTCCCTTGCCTACCTGAGATAAGTCCTGCTTGATTATGGTGTATAATTTTATTAATGTAATATTGTTTTCAGTTTGCTAGTATTTTGTTGAGAATTTTTGTATATATTCATAAAAGATATTGGTCTGTAATTTCCTTTCTTGTGTTAGATCTATCTGGCTCTGATTTAAGGGTGATGTTGGCTTTGTGGAATGAAGCAAAATTATGTTCTTTCCTCCTCAAGTTTTTGGAAATGTTTGAGTGGGATTGGTGTTAATTCTTCTTGAAAAGTTTGGTAAAATTCCTGTGTTGTCATCTGATCCTGGGCTTTTCTCTGTTGGGAGATATTTCAGTACTGATTCAATCATGGTAATAGTTACTGGTTTGCTGAGATCTTCTGTTTCTTCTTGAGTCAGTGTAGGTAGTTTGTGTGTTTTTTGGATTTTTCCCGTTACATTTAGGTTATCTCATTTATTGGCATACTGTTCATAATATCCTCATACTCCATTTTAGTTCAGTGAGTTCAGGTAATGACCACCTTTTATTTCTGATTTTAGCCAATTTGTGTCTTTTCTTTTTTTTTTTTATCAGTCTTGCTAAATTTTTGTCAATTTTATTGATATTTTCAAAGAATCAACTTTTGGTATTGTTGATTCTTTCTATTGTTTTTATTCTCTATTTATTCACTCTAATCTTTGTTATTTTCTTTCTCAGCTTGCTTTGTGTTTATATTGTTCATTTTTTCCCATTTCTTCCTTATTTTGAGGTTCAGTCTCTGATTTTAAATCTTCCTTCTTTTTAAGACAAACATTTGGATTTTAGAACTCTAAATTTCCCTCTCAGCATTGTATTTGCTGCATTCCATATATGTTGCAATGTTGTGATTTCACTTTTGTTTGTCTCAAGATAATTTCTAATTTCCCTTGTGATTTCTTCTTTAATCTATTGGTTAAGATTATGTTGTTTAATTTCTGCATATTTGTGAATTTTCCATTTCTCCTTCTATTATTGATTTCTAGTTTCATTCCTTTGTGGTCAGAGAAGATAACCTGTATGATTTAAATATTTGTGAATTTATTGAGACTTAATATGTAGTCTTTGGTGAAAAATATACATTTTCCTCCATGTGCACTAGAGGAGAATATATATTCTGCTGTTGTTGGGTAAAGTTTTCTATATAGGTCTGTTAGGTCTAGTTGGTATAGAGTATAGTTAAAACTCTTCTGTTTCCTTATTAGTCTACTGATTAGATGTTCTATCCATTATTGAAGTTGATTCATTGAATTCTTCTAATAATAAAGAACTGCCAGTTTCTCCTTTCAAATCTGTCAGTATTTACTTCATATATTTTGGGGCTCTACCATTAGGTGCATATATATATATATCTATAATTCTCACATCTTGTTGAATTTATCCCTTTACCAGCATATAATGACTGCCTTTGTCCCTCATAACAGTTTTTTTTCCCTTCCTGAGACTGATCCCTCATCTATTTGCTAATTGTTTTTGCTCATTGTTTGCGCTCTTGGCCTGATCGTTGGTTTGCTTGTTGTCTGTTTGTTGTTTTTTTTGCCCATTGTCTGTTTTTTTCTTTAGGAGACACCAAGAACCAAACCCAGGACCTCACCTGTGGGAGGCAGGCACTGAACTTCTTGAGTCACATCTGCTCCCTGCTTGTTTGTTTTTGCTCATTGTCAACTCTTTCTTTTTGCTTGTTGTCTGCTTGTTGTTTTTTCTTCTCTGCACATTTTTTTTTCTCCTTGTCTTCTTGTTTTTTTTCACTGCCTGTTCATTGTCTGCTTGTTGTTTGATTGATTACTAACCAAGAATTGTTTTTGAAATAGCACAGAGCCTTTAGGAATTGACTGGAACTGACCATTTCTGACAGCTGGCTTAAAAAAATCGCCTCGCTGAATATATATATATTGGTAGAATTCTTTTGGATTAATTTAAAAGGCTTCCTATGAAATTATTCATTGAACAAAGCTAATAAAATTCATCAATAAACTATTGCCTAAAAAAAGTAGTTATTTTTATGGCACCTTGGTTGTCAAACAGTGGATATATATAGTTTTGGAACAATCCCTGTGATATGCAATAGTGTTTCTGTTAAATCTCATTAATTTTTGTTTGATGAAAGGGGAAATTATGAAAGGCATATTTTATGACTAATGGGACCAAATATCAAACTTATCATTTCTTTAAATGATGTTATATCACAAAAGATTAGAGACTTCTTTCTTGAAATTTGAAAAAAAAATCAATAAATTTGAAAAAAAAATCAGAAGTGAGTACATTTGAGAATCTAATATTTGACATTTTTATTGCAATTTTTATTATTTAGATTTTAGAAACATTTTAAAATGTGAATATTAGCTCAGAATTAATTGTGAAAAGCTCCCTTGCTATAGTTACTTTTAAAATTAATTTTTAAATGATTGTGTGTTTCATGCAGTAAAACACATATGCTTTCAGTGTAGGTTGTGACGTGAAGATTGTCTTTTGAATTATTTTATTTTCTGAAATCTTATTAGAGAAAATGAACAAAACTTCATATTCTTGATTTATAGGATTTTTTCCTTTGGTTGTAACTATTGACATAACATCTACTGATTATTAAATTTTATGTAAGCGACTGCTTGCCTGTGTCACTGAAACATTATTTTGCCAAAGGAAAGCTTTATGTATTTTTACCTTTAATTGCAATGCTTCCAAAACAATTATCTTAGAAGTTACATTCATATCCTTGGTATTATATTTGCTTGTTAGATTTAATTGAAGATTGTACTGAAACATATATTAGGATGCTTCCCTGGTAAGATAATAGAAAATGGCAAAGGTTTATGCTCTTACCTTGAGTATTTTATGCTTTCTTTTTCTTAATCATTTTTAAGAAATGTATCTGAAGAAAACCTTGATGAGGCATTTTGCAAATCAGTAACTGATTTTGGTTTTGGTTTGTTCTGAGAAGTTTTAAACTCAGGTTGAACTTCTTAAAATTATTTTTTTCTTCTTTGAAGAGAAGACTTTGGCAATTAGACATGTGAACAATATATGGTACCAAGGTAATTTAATGCCATTTGATTACTACCTCATTGATTATACAATGAATTGTTTTTCTCTTAATTTGCTAATAGCCAAGGTTTGTTTATGTCAGAACTCACTAGTGTCTCTGTCACAGTGTAAAGGTGAACACAGGCAACTACCACATAGCCTACATGCTGGTGAGAAAGTACGGCATTGTGGGGACTCGCTAGGAAATTGGAGAAAATATACTCTTAAAAGGAAGTAGTCACTAATCAGCTTCAGCCAATTTTTTTTTGAGAGAGAATGATGTCCTAGTGTTGTCAAATCTTCCAATTATCAAGAACAGCTAGAAATGTGTATATGTGTGTGTGTTTAAGTATGATATATCCTAATTTAAAAGTTTGGCAACTAATTTGTTAGAGCTACAAATGAGCAAGTTGCTTTATGGTCTTTTATGTAAGGGTTTGTCTTTAAAATAATTGTTTGAACAGAACAGATTTTTTTTTTTTTAATGCAAAGTGATTTGCATCTAATAAAGGCTTAGACATAATGTTTGGAAAATGCAAAGTGATTTTTAAAAACACTTTTTTTAACCTATCAAAATCTAAAAGGTTGGCAGGTTGTATGACAAAAAGCAGGTTAGAAACCATCTCATTCATTTCAAGGTCTCCAAGTCCATTTCCTTTCTTTCTTTCTTTGTTTTTTTTTTAATATCAATGTGTTGTACTGCTGTACTTATTTCTCAAAACTAGTTAATTAACAAATTGTTAATTCTACCTCCTTAATAGTTTTCATAGCCATTTACTTTTTGACGTCCCCACTGCCAATACTTGAAGTAACCCACCATCATTTTGCATCTGATTAATGACACTGCTTCATAAAAGGTGTCTGTTGCTAGTCTTGCAAAGTATGCTCTTCACACTTCAGAAATAAGAATGATTTAACTAGAAAGTAAATCACAGACCCACTTCAAATATTTTAGGGATTTGCCATTAACTTCAGAATAAAATCAAATCACTTCAATATGACCTGCAAGGCCTTTGGCTATATGTCTAGCTTCATCTCTTGCCATTCATCTTCATAGTCCATGCTTTAGCCATATTGAATTCCCTGAACAACTATGCTTTTTGCTTGTTTATGGGGCTTTATTAATGTGGTCCTCTTTCATTTCTTCCTTCATATAGGTATCTTCTACTTGTTCTTAAGCACATAGTTTATATTTCACGTCCTCTAGAAAACCTTTCCTGACATGCAAGGTTAGGTTAGGTGCTCCTTCTACATGTTTCCAACCCTATATTTATTCTTAACCTAAATTTTTAAACACCAGGCCAGGCATCTTCCCCTTTCCTTATCTGCAGCAAATTGATGTATGAAAGTAGGTAAACTATTAAATATTTCTGATATATTTTGATTGAACTAAGCTCCTGGGTATCCCAGTTGCAATTTAAAAGATCAAAAGCCTGGTAAACTTTATAAGAAAGCAGCAGTAGCAGCCCTCTCATGACAGATATCTGTATTCTGGATCTTTTCAAGGCAAAAGCTCAGTGTTTTGAATTACTCAGAGTGGGAAAAGCTAATGGCATCCTAAAGGTATATTATAATTTATCTGAGTTAGTAAGATATCACTCTCAATACCTTTCTCACTTTCTCTCACTCTTTATCTCCCTTTCTATTTCTCCTGTCATTCTTTGCCGTGAACAAGACACATATACCTCACATAAATAAAACTATTATTCAATGTTTTACTAGAAGTAATCATGGTTCATACCAAAGTTTGGCGAGTGTGCTCAATACACAGATTCCATATTCTTAAACATGAGATATAAATAACATTTCAAAGGAAATAATTTTCTAATAGGCTTCCTTTAAAACACAAGATATTTCAAAAGCTTTAGCATCAAGGTTAACCCTTGACAAAGTGGTTGAAATGAATGAAGGTATTGTTTGTTTAATGCTTCTTGTCTTTCTTTCATTACTCTTCTCTTACCCTTCTGATGTCAATATCCCTTTCAAAAAATTCCACATTCTATAGTATATGTTATATCCCATGGAATACAATCGGATCAATATCTTATTTGTCTTCTCCTCTGTTCTGATATTAACATAGCCAAAGACTGAGTTTTCTGCTCAACTCACATTCTATCATCTCACTGTAATTTTGGCATAATTCACATAAAAATTAACTTCTGTAAAATCAAAGATCAATGATGGTAGCCAAATGAAGTATTCTGAAATCTTTGTATATATCTCCCATATAAATGTACTTTAAACTTTGCTCTAACAAAGACATCATAGATTAGTTTAAGTTTGAAAATGGAACTCAAAACAGGAAACAACACAAGTGATATGAAGAATAATTTCTTAATACTTGCTTGAAGAATTGAAAACCGATGAAATATAAATTCTCTCTGGTGAGATTTTCCTGCCTGTTAGAACTAATCTTACTAATTAACCTACCTGAGGCTTTATATTGCCTATTTATCTCAACTGTGGGAAATGGTCTTTTTCCTTATGTATGATGTTTGTATTCTTAAATTGCCAGGTCATTGCCAACTTAGATGTAAATATAGAAACATAATTATATGTCTTTATTTTCACTATTTTAGACATTATTGTCGTATGATTGTATAACATTATTTTGCTTTTTCTTCTGTAAATTCAATTTGTGAAAGGAATAGAGCAAGTGTAATATTCTTCAGGAGAAAATTAGCAAAGAAAAATAATTTATTTCTATGAATAAGCTTGCCCTCATTTATTTTTCCCCCATATTTATTTCTTTTTTCTTTCTAATTAGCCAAAGTTCTTTGAAATATGATCTACTTTTTTAAATTTAATTTTTATTTTTTGTCTTTATTTTTTTAATATTACATTAAAAAAATATGAGGTCCTGGTATACCCCCCACCCCCGTCAACCCACTCCTCCCCCCATAACAACAATCTCCTCCATCATCATGAGACATTCATTGTATTTGGTGAATACATTTCTGAGCACTGCTGCACCTTATGATCAATGGTCCACATTGTAGCCCTCACTCTCCCGCATTCCACCCAGTGGGCCATGGGAGGACATACTGACTGTTGCTAATTTTCCATGATGAATATCATAAGTTTAAAATTTTACTGGAGTATGGGTTAGTTACATTAAAATATGATTGTCATGATCTCCTCACTCAATGGCTAGTATATCAGATGGCATCTAGTAGCACAATTCTTTTCAGTCTTTTGTGTATCAAGCCACACATTGAAAATGATAAAATAATATTATATTTCACATTGGGGAAAATGGAGAAAGGGAGTTGCTTTAAACTGAGAGTGAGAAGATAAGGGCATGGGGAGAGGAGTTCTTAGCCTGTGCCAGGTCCTAACTTGCTCAGGGCTGAAGGGACATTTAAAGATTACTGTAACCACAGGTAATGTGGGAAGCTCTGTGAATTGAAATAAAAAGTCTTAATAGCTATATGTATGTAATCTCCCCAGGGGAAAGTGAATATTTCAGTCTGTCTTATAAAGAATTTGTCTTTATAGCTCATCATAACTGGTTTCTTTTCAAATGAGGTTTCTAGTACTTGGGAGATAGTAAATGTTTAAGAACTCCAAAATCATATAGATAAGCCATGCAGATTGTTAATTTTTTAACTTTTTATTTATCTAGTTATCCTGGCTTGTTGATATACTGTGATGACTTGAAACTGAATGGTTTCTAGAAAATTAGGTTCTTAAAGTTAATCCATTCCTGTGGATGTGGACCCATTGTAGGTGGGCCTGTTTGATTAGGTTACTCCAATTAAGGGCCTTTTGATTAGGTTGGTTTTGTTAAGGAGTGGCCTAGGGTGGGTCTTAATCCTCTTATAGGAGTTCTTTATATGAATAAAATTCAGACATTGAGAGAAAAAGCCACTGAAGCTAGAAGCTAAAAGCAAGGAAACACGGAAGAGAAGACAGAGAAAAGTAGATGCTACCACCTGTCTTGCCATGTGACAGAGGAGTCCAGGATGGTCTTCAGGGAGAAAGCATTGCCTGTTGATGCCTTGATTTGGACTTTTTCATAGCCTCAGAACTGTAAGCTTGTTAGCTAATAAATCCCCATTTTAGGAACTAACCCATTCTGGTATATTGCAGTTTGGCAGCCTAGCAAACTAAAATTCATACCCAGTATTTTCACACCTATGTATTTCACCAGCCTAGCAAACTAAGACACATACACAGTTATTTACCACCCTTTCTAATTAAGAAAAAAGGAACAAAAGCCAAATAATAATAGCAGCTACCATTTGGGGAGCACCTATTTTGTACCAGGCTCTCATTAATTCATTCAATCCTCATTAGAAATTGGAGATATGGATTGTTACCCTCAAGAGGAGGCTGAGAATCATTGATTTTATGTAATCAAAAAACCAGCTAGTTAGTAAGTGGTGGAGCTAGAATTTAAACAATAGACTGATCTGATTCCAAAGCCTGAAAAAAGGTGTTTGAGGGAAGCAGATGTAGCTCAAGCGATTAGATTCCCATCTACCATATGTGAGGCCCGGGTTTGATTTCCAGGGCCTTCTGCTGAAGGCGAGCTGGCCCAAGCTGTGCAGAGCTGATAGCCTGTGCTGCAGAGAGCTGACACAGCAAGATAATGCAACAAAGGGAGACACAGAGGAGAGAGGGAGAGACACAGCAGACCAGGGAGCTGGGGTGGCTTAAGCGATTGAGTGTCTCTCCCTCGTTGGAGGTACTGGGATCGGTTCCCAGTGCCTCCTAAAGAGAATATGAGAAGATAAGTTACGCAGACACAGGAGAACATGCAGCGAATGGACACAGACAACAGACAGCAAGCACAGATGGCAAAGGGGGCAGAAATAAAAAAATTAATCTTTGAAAAATAATGTGTTTGAAATGTTTATGAGGAGGGCTTATTGGGAGCAGATGTGGCTCAAGCTCACATGGGAGGTCCTGGATTCAGTTCCTGGTGCCTCCTAGGAAGACAAGTGAGCCATCTGGGGAGTGGGAGTAAGGAATAAAAATTTTTAAAAAAGGATGAGATAAAAAAAGAGAAATTAATTGAAAAAAAAAAAAAAAAAAGAGGACTTACTGACCTGTAGCGTTTGTTGAATAAATGACTTTTGGACTCTCAGATATGTTTCAGGAGACTCCCTCTTTCCCAGCTCCTATCTGCTTTGTCATATATTTCTCTGCATTCACTTTCAACTCTTGTTTCACTACCCTCTGCCAGTGGTGACATTTTCTAGGCATCCAAGGCAGAGTTTAGGCCATACTGACTAATTAGGCCAGTGGACTAATATTCCTATGCAAACATTGAATCATGGCTTTGGCTTCATTAACATTTGGAGTCAATACTGTCTAGTTTCAAATCCCTGACTTTGGGCAAATTATTTAACCTCTTTGTGCCCCAGTTCCTCATCATTGTATAATGAGGGTAATAATAGTACCTACATTATATAGGATTGCTTTGAGAATTAAAATAATTTAATAAATATATAGCACCTGTTATAGTGCTGGCATAGTGTAGTGAGTCACTTTATATTAGATATTATTTGTGATAACTGAATCATGATTATTTTTATAATTTTTCCTACGGAAAGCACGTTAGAGATGTAGTAAGTCTTAGTAAGTTGATATTTTAATAGCTAGCTGATGTTTAACAATTGCATTTTGTAACATTGAAATTTTTATTAGTAGTTTGCCACTTAAATAACTTAGTGCCATTCTACTATCACTAACATTTTCTATTCACAATTTTGAATGTGTTGTGATATATTACCTGATAGAGGGTGGAGTAAAAGGAGGTCCAAGCTGTCATGATTCTTAAGGGTACTTGAAGCTATTTAATAATAATTTTGTTCTGCTCTACTTTCTAAAATAGTAAAGTATGTGAATTTCTAGAAAGAGGCAAGAAACCTGGGGCACATCCGAGTGATAGAAAAAGGTCTTTTTTTTTTCCTTTATAAAATGTCATTAACCTTTCAATGATCAAAATGTGATGTGTCATCTCTTTTGTCAAAGCTGTCTTGATTGCCAGGGAAATTCAATTATAGAAATACGTAGGAGGAGTTTTACCTGGTTGGCAGGTTCTAAAGAATCTATCCTTTTAATAAAGCGGGAGATTTGCATGGATAATAGTCAATAAGACAATAGTCAATAAAAAGATCTACCACAATTTTCTTGAAGTTATAATCACATGTGTTTTTGATATTCTGGGATTTTAGAGTGCAACAAAAATTCTACCTAACCTCAGGCCCTTTCCTGCTTCCTATTTCATATTGAGAATGTAATGTATCACTTTTCAAAATGATGAACTGACGAGGGGTTGGAAAATTACAACCTTCAGGCCAAATCTGGCCTACCACCTGTTTCTTAAATAAAGATTTTTGGCATGTAGCCATACTCATTAATTGATGTATTGTCTATAGTACATTTACATTACAATAGAAGAGTAGAGTAGTTGCAACAAAGACCATAGGTCCTGCAAAGTTAAAGATATTTATTTTGTGGACCTTTATAGAACAAAGTTTGCTGATTCCGAAACTAGACATATCTAAATACATGAATGAGAACTTACTTCAACTTGATGTTTGATACTTCCTCTGCAGAGAAGAGTCCCCCTACCCACTAGATTTTACTAACAGTGTTAATAGTATTGATTAAAATGGCTACCGTTTAATGCATATTAGTCTTTTCCTTTTTATTTAGATTATATACTGCTATGGTATGCCTTGCACTATAAGATTATCCTTATAGAAATATAGAAAATATAGCAAACATAGAAGTAGGAAATGTGACTTAAAATATTGAATGGGACTGATATAGCTCTTGTTGACCACAATAGGTTGTGAAACTGTGGACTAATTTGCTGAGGCAAAAGCACACTGACTTATATAGTTAATATAATTTGAAAATAAGATATAAAATTATGGTTGTTAAAAAGCATTAAAACAAATAAGCTGTCATGAATATTATGTAATTAGTTCCCATTAGAGCAGGGGTTCTTAACCTTTTTTGTTCCACGGACCCCTTTGCCAGTCAGGTGAAAATCACAGACCCCTCACTAAGTCCGCACTGTACTGTGTATTATTTAATAAATATATCACATCTGGACTAAAATGTCCCCACAAGAATAATGTTTTCTTGAATTTCAATTCAAGCTCACGGATCCTTTGCTAAGAATTAAGAGTTATTAAAAAGAAGTGTATTTATTGATGTTTGGGGTCTATTTTGCCCTCTGTTTGTTGTATGCATGGTGTTTATTTCTCCTCAGCTTTCTTTACCAATTTTCATCACAGTTTCTTTCATTTTTGCTCATTTAGGTCTAGTCCTTTTTGGTCATTATTTCTAAGACTCTGGATTCTTTCAGTTTTCACTTAGTTTGGAGTATAGAATTAAGATCCTTACTCCACTGAAACTCTAATCAGCACTAAGAGTGAAATGGAGTTACCTTCTAACTCATGTAATCTTGTGAAGAGGCATTGTGCATCATAGTTATCATCAGGAAACAAAATCCATGTAAATGCTACTTCCCTAAAGTCTGCCGTCTCTTTTTAAAAATAATTTTGCATAAACATTGGCCGTGAAATTTATTAAGAGCAGAATCCAGTGAGAGATGTCCTTTATATGGATTCCAGAACTTCCTGTAGTTCATTTGCAGGTAAGTATTGTTTTCCAGCTCTAGGGAGATGATGTTGATTATTTTAAAAAAAACAGAGATGAGAAGAAACCCCAAAGCAAGATGATTTGTTTTCTTTTTGGTAAACTTGATTCTGTTTTGTAACCTTTGAAACATGGATTTTATGAGTGATACCATTAAAATTTATACTCCCTCTAGAGTATGTTGTTAATCATTATTGCTCTGCTGGGTCTCAGGATTACCTGTCTGCATTGTAATGCAACTCTCCTTAATATTTACAATTGAAATACCAATGGTTCTTAGGACAGCTCATATATTTCTGTGAATGAAATGGGACTCATAAGAAATAAAAACTTGCCTCCAAAAATACACTTCAAAATATTAAAGACATCTTAAAAATTCCTAGAAATGTTTTCACTTAAGTTTCAGCCTTTCTACCAACATGGCCCTGCACCAAACTCTATTTCCTATTGGCTTTCACGAGAAATCTATCACATCAAGTTTACCATGATATTTATAAATTAATAGAAAATACGATGGATTATGGGGTAAGGGACCAATATCAGGAAGCCCTTTTACCAGCTCTGTTCTCACCTCATTTCTCTCTTATCTGACCATCTCTGCTGGCTCCCCAAAGCTAGAATTCCTAATACATGATGCTTTCTGCTCTCCAGCAGATCCCATCTGCCACAGATTGTCTTGTCTCACCCTTCCCCACAAAAATGCTGGTGAATATTTTTATATTGTTAAATAAATAACACATGTATTGCAGTGTTGGGGATGAGGGAGAAGCACCATGGAGGAACTTAGAGCTTTTAAAACCAGATTTAAAATATCTGATTAGAGCATGGTGATTATAGTGTATGGTGATTTAAAGTTCCATAATATACCTTTTGGGGACAGATACCTCTTAATTCCATTCCAACTCTGTGGTTGACAGTAAGGCATCATTCCCAAGTTTTCGAAGTATCTTCTGGGTCAGGAAATAACTGTTTAAGGTAAAGAAAGAACTTTTCAGGACCATAATTATAGTCTGGACATTTGCAAATAAGAAAGGTAAGAAATGCAAGGTATTTTGGGAATCAGTAAAAAGAAAACAGACTTGGTTATTAGGAAGTCATGTGGTAGTTGTGGATAGATACCAAAGATCTCATTTTTCCCACTTTAAAATACCATACCTTTGCAACAATTAAAACAATTAAAATATATGAATGTATTTGAATATATGTGCTATAGAAAATATTTTTTAATTTTCCACATTATGTGTAGATGTGGAAAAATTGTTAAAAGTCCAGGATCTACTATTAGATTTTGTATGTCTATGATATACTACACAATATTTCTTTGTTAAAACATGTGCTGTAAACCAGTTTAATTAATTAATCTGACACTAGTTTCTAAGATACAGTGAGACTTTTTCACCAGTTGGCTTAATTCATAAAATATTTCAAAATATAAACAATAAGAGGAAGTTTTAAACTAAACTTAGGCTTGATGTAGAGGGTTGTTTGGGGTTGTTTTTTGTCTTTTTTTTTTTGCATATTGTTTGGGATTGTAGCAGTTTGGCATTATTTATGAATTCCAAAAATAGATGTTGGATTATGTTTCTAAACTGGTCTGTTCCTCTGAGCATATTAGATTATATTGGATTCAGAGATTTTACTTTTACTTGATTAAATAATGATTAAGGCTTTGATTGGGCCATGTCAGTAGAACCTTGAATCCCCACCCCCTTGGTGGGAGAGGACTCACAGAGAAAACTACATGGCAGAGCAGAGGAGTTAGTTGGAGTTTTGATGTTGAAGTTTTAATGCTGGAGCCTGGGAAGTAAGCACAGAGATGAGCAGAGAGAAGTCTCCATTAGGTATGGCAGAGGCCCTGGGAAGAGAGACCAGCCATTCACCTGATTGTCTACAGCTGGCCTTGTGGAGAGAGGTTAGCAGCTGAGCCTGGAAAGAAACAAACCATGGAAGAGAGGAACCCAGGAAGCCTGAACCTTTACAGACACCAGAGGCCATCTTGCTCCAACACGTGACAATATATTTTGATTACGGAAGTAACTTACGCTTTACAGCCTGGTAACTGTAAGCTTCTACCCCAAATACATACATTTTATAAAAACCAACTGATTTCTGGTATTTTGCATCAGCACCTCTTTGGCTGACTAATACAGATGCTTTATTAGTTCAAAGTACTTAGATGCTATGGGAATTTCTTTCACACAATTCCAGAAGAGAGGGGATTTAATTTGGCAGCTGGATAACTTTAATACAATCTCTGCTTCTTTCCATCCTTCTCTTCCATTCTTTAGATATTGACTTTGTCCTCAGACTAGCTTTCCCATGTTCGCAAGATAGATAGAGCACTTCCAGGGATCACGTCCATACATAGCATTATCTAAAAACAGAAGAGAAAGTATTTGTTAGGACAGAGGACAGCTATTAGAAACTCCCAGGAGACTTTTACTGACATCTAATTGACTAGATCTGGGTAATATCATTCCCTGGCAAAGGAAATAGAATCACTATTATTGGCAGAGTCAAATCAGATTTGTTCTGAATCTAGGAAGAAAGTCATCTTCTCCAGGGTTTCTTGAGGAAAAGATGGACACCTGAAAATAATCCCTAGCAAAGAAGAGGATAAACAGGTTTGGGTAGTATATTAGTCAGCCAAAGGGGTGTTGCAAAGTACCAGAAATCAGCTGGCATTTATAAAGTATATTTATTTGGGGTAGAAGCTTACAGTCACAAGGACATAAAGTGTAAGTTACTTCTGTCACAAAAATCTGTCGCCATGTTTTGGAGCAAGATAGCTGCCAATGTCTGCAGGGTTCAGCCTTCCTTCTCCGTCTTAAGGCTCTGTGGGCCTAACTTCTGGTCTCAGCAGCAGGCTGGCGTAACACTTTGTCTTTCTCCCTAGGGCTCAATTCTTTCTGGGCTCAGCTGCTCAGTTCTTTTCACAAGGTCAGTTGTAGATCAGGCTTCTCTCTTTTGGCTGCTGATGTTTCTAATGAGCTGTCTCTCTTCCTCTGTGTTCTTCTTTACTGTGTATTTAGTTCCTGGGGCCTCAGCATCAAAACTCAAACTCTCTCTTCTGCTGTGTCATTTTCTTTGTGATTTCCTGCCCACCAAGGGGACCAGGACTAAAGACTGATGTGGCCAAATCAAAGCCTTAATCATAATTTAATCAAGAAAAAGCGAAATCTCTGAATCTAATACAGTCTAATATGTCCAGAGGAACAGACCAGTTTACAAACACAATCTAATATCTACTTTTGGAATTCATAAACAATGCCAGACTGCGACAGGTAAGAAGCTAACAGTGTCTATTGGAGAAATAGTATCAGGCTCTGTACCAGTGGTGGTTGTAAACCCTAGCTGCACATTAGAATCACCTGCAGAACTTTTAAAAACTATTTTAATTTAAATCATTCTGGAGATCTCAAATAGATTTTGGCATTTTAAAAAATTCACCAGGTGATTTTAATATATAGCTAAGTTTGAGGACTACAACTCTAGGTAAACTGAAGCTAGAATAAGGAGATTAAAGCTTCACGAGTGCACACATTTAGCTTCTCAGTTTTGTTTATGAGCTCCATTGAGCAGTACAAGAAAATTAACCATTAACCAACAGGGCAAAATTGCCAATGCAAGATCTTATGTCAAAGTTAATCTTCCGGTCTCCAAAATGTGCTCACTGCTATATACATTGGACATATTCCAAGAATGTGTGATATTAAGGCACTTGAAGTATCCAGTGTTTGTAGTCAAGCAAAAGTGGGTATTTTATGTAACAGTGGGAATCCCGTTTTATGATGAGAATTGTAAAGAGGCTGTTTGTGGAGGAGATAAAATTAAAGCTCTCAGTATCCTGATAGCCAAATTTTTCTCTTTCTGTTCCTTATTGATTATTTTGTTCTTGTTGTATTTGAGAAAGATGTCATTTGTTTTGGGCAAAGTAAACCTTGTTCATAAATATAATTTTTGAAAGCTTACTATGAGCCAGGAATGTGCTCTGAGCTTTATCCCTGCCCCAACGTTTATTTAATCCTCACAATAATACTAAGCAGTAAATATCACGAAATCCACTTTACAGGTAAAAATTGAAACCTGAGAGATTTTTAGTTATACTTCTCTGTGGTCTCTTTTTTTTTTTTTAAGATGTATTTTTTATTTATTTCTCTCCCCTTCCCTGTCCCCTCTCCATTGTCTGAGTCTGCTCTCTGTGTCCATTTGCTGTGTGTTCTTCTGTGTCTGCTTGCATCCTTGTCGGCGGCACCGAGAATCTGTGTCTCTTTTTGTTGCATCATCTTGCTGCGTCAGCTCTCCATGTGTGCAGTGCCACTCCTGAGCAGGCTGTGCTTTTTTCGCGTGGGGCAGCTCTCCTTGAGGGGCACACTCCTTGTGTGTGGGGCTCCCCTATGCAGGGGACACCCCTGCATAGCATGGCACTTCTTGTGTGTGTCAGCACTGTGCATGGGCCAGCTCACCACACAGGTCAGGAAGCCCTGGGTTTGAACTCTGGACCTCCTATATGGCAGGCAGACTCTCTGTCAGTTGAGCCAACTCTACTTCCCCTCTGTGTTCTCTTTATTAGTTATCTGGGGCTAGAATTTTATCTCAGATTTATGTAATGCCAAAATGCATGTGTGTTTTTTTTTGGGGGGGGCATCCTAAAAGATTCGATCTTATGCAGTTTTCCAATTTAAGAGGTTGGTTGACTAATAGGTGATAGGTATGGGCCTACTCTCTGGATTGAATAATATTTTACTTGCACATTATAATTTACATTTCTTTTGGGTTTTAGAAGTGGATTTTGCCAGTTGCTTTGCTTTGCACAGCACTAAATGCTTGCGTACATTGTTAAAGTACAAATGAATGAATAAATGAAATGCAGTCATTAAACTGCTTTAATTTGGAATTGTTCAAATTACAGAGATGAATAAAACTTTTCTGTGCTGGTCACTTCTTTTTCTGAGGAACTTAAAATGTAAAAAATAAAGTCTTCTTTGAAAATGTAACTTTAATTTTTCCTTGCTGATAGTTCCAAGAGTGTGTCTTAAGTTGTTCAGTCACACTCTGTATTATAGTTTGTAATAAAACAGTAGTCTTAATAAAAAAGAACTAATCAGTCCATATAGCTGATATTTATTTAGATACTTGCTTTAGAATGTTTTCTTCTAATGAATGATAAGGGGACTGGAAGGTTTAGTTTTTCATAGAGATAACACATTCAAAATTACTGTGGTATGATTTTGAAAATAAAAGCTAAACTCCTCTTTGGGGGAAAGGGTTAGAGTAGTCCTAATGCAGAATCTCATTAAAGCAAGTGTCAGGATTTTTTTTTTTCAACCATCACCTCCTCTATTCTGCAAGAAGCGACTGTCATTTTGAGTGAGTGTATTGCCAAAGAGGCATTTACAAATAAATGAAAAATGTCACAATTGATTTCACTTCTTCCAGAATACTGTGTGTCAGCTCTCTCACAAACTGTCTTTGTTACTCTCTGTTTAGATCTCCCAGCTGGACATTGGAAATAGCTTTTGATGGTTTAGGGCCTCTTTCATTTGACCCCAGGTAAGCCCTCTGTTGGTGACCTTTTATAAATATTTGTAGACCCTTTGAGCAGTTAAAGAGAAGGAAAAAAACAACAGCATGCTTTTTCACTCTTTCTCTGCTGTTTTGTCAAAAAGCATTCAGATGTCAATAGTATTTATTTACATATGTGATCACTGAGGGGAATTTTTCCACACATTACAAAGCATTGTAAAATAATACAATTATATTTCATATTCTGTTCCCCAGTACTATGGTTTATTATATTGTTTACTCTAAAAATGCAAATAACAATCTTACTTATAAAGAAGACATCTGGTTCTGCATTCCTTATATTTTGAAAGGATTCAATTAGTGTCTAAATTTTTATCACTTTCTTTACACTCTTGGATACATGTCTTCCATATAATTTGAGATAATATCACTGATATTATACATTCATTATTGCTATCACCCCACCTCCACTTCTGCCATCATGCTAATGTTATTGAACCTTACTCTGAGCCATACAATGTTCCAAACAACTATAGGAATTAGCTTATATAAATGTATCAAAGTGGAACTTGAATCCTAAATTAATATGGGTTTGAAAAAAGCCAACTAATTGGAAATTCCTAACAGTTGTATTTTATTATGGATATTAAATTAAAGAAAAGTAAGTCTTCATTTAATTACAGGTTAAGAGATTTTAATCAGTGTAATTAAAAATTATGCTATCATCTGGGGTTATTTAGCTTGTTGTTGACTTGAAAGACCATGGAATGGACCAATTAGAATATTTTATTTCTCTTGGAAAATGGAGGTTAGGCAACTTACTCATACATTAACAAATATTTATTGAGCATCTCTTAAATGCCAGGTACTTTGAGCTGGGGGTATAATGGTGAAGAATATGTATCTGCTTCTCAGGTATTACATCTAATGGGAATCATTCAAGAAAACAAGCAAATGTAATATAGGGTAATAAGTGAAAACAGTAGGAATAAGAATAGGGTACAATTTGACAAAGGAGGTGGGCATCTAAGCCAGGTAGGGATGTTCAGGGAGTGATGAGCAGCTGAGGCTGGTATAAGATTAAATTTTGGTTACAAAGAAGTTACTATCTGGAGTTTAATGTTTCGGAGAGGGTGATATGTCTGAAGAATTAAGGAAGGAAAAGATTGTGAATGCCCTAATCAGCTACATTTAGGAATTCATGTATAATTATGAACTATAGAAGCTTAATTGGAATAATATCATCCATAATTGGACATTTTCTTCTTCTTGCAGCACCAGGAAAGCAGACCACTATTCTTCATGCCCACATTTCTGGTCTTTGTGGAAAGGGCCATATCTAATTCACCTAGTTTCCTTAGAATCTATTGCCAAACTTGGCCACATAGTAAGCTCTCAGGGTTTATAATGTGGAATGACAGAATCAAATGTAAAGCATTAGAAAACTGATAGGTTGACCCAACAGAGGCTCCCCTGAAAGGTTGACTAGTTATGGTCATATACTCTTCCCTGATCAGCTGTCACAAATGGCAAAATTTGTTTCCACATCTTTTCTTTACTTTTAAGTTCACAAGGAGAGCCTTTATAAAATCAATATGAAATGTAATTTTTAAAAACGCACTTGTAAAATAACAATGACATACTAATTCCCTTTAAACAACCTGAAAAAGGCTTGGAAGACAGTGACAATAACTGAAGAAAAAATATATATTTTTAAAAGAAATACCTATGTCAACTTTTAATTTAATTTTAACTCTAAAATATATCTATATACTCAAAATACATTATAAAGACTCTATCCAAAAAAGAGATAAAGATAATGTACCAAGAAGATAAATTTGACTTGTTTTCTAAGAAAAGGTAGTATAATGAGGGACTCTTAATATGGTGCTATAATTCACAAATCAGAACATTTCTTTAATAATGTATATTATTGTATATTGTGGGCACTTTATGAGTTCTGCAATAAAGGTGGATTCTATCTTTCTTACCATTGTAAAAGTCCCATTTCTAATGTGCTATCTTAAGGCCACCGTACTGCCAGATTGTCATTGATATCAGTATGTTGGTAGAGCATTTACGTGGATTTCTTTGGTGTAGCCACATGAAATTCTGGAACATCAGTGGACACTCATCCATAGCTGTGCAAGTTAGGATATCAACTCTCTTGGTTTTTCAGTGGCCTAAGAATAGATACATAAACTGGTAGTGTCTATAAATCCAATAATTTGGGGAGGTCATTTATAATTTTTTTCTAAAATGATAGTATCTTTAAAAATTATCAGATCTAATCATATAGAATAGTCAGGCAATACACAGATATATGAACAAGGTTGCCAAAGGGCAGAAAGAACCTATCAACCTCAGAATAACTGACTATTGCCCTGTTGTCTACAGGGTAATTTTAATGTTTCACAAAGCTAGGAGAAGGCATTTCTATAAGAAATGTTGCCTGGCATTTTTGAATAATGGACACTTTTCTGGCTTGTTATCACTTAAAACACAGGTTAAGAATGACCACATTTTAAAAGACTAAATGAATGTGTGAAAATGATGTAGAAACAAGCAAGAGAATTAGGGGCATTGACTACATAGTCATACCAAGCACAAAAGACTTCCCTTTTAGGAAGATTTAGTGTAGGAACTTGCTTCCTCATACCTCCAAGGTCAATGATTGGTCTAAACTATTGGCATCTGATCTCAATTTAGCCTCCTGGACTAAAGTTGGTCCAGGTGAAATGTACTGATATATGAGGAGATCAAAGTTAAACTACAAAAGCAAATGTCTTCATAATTCCTCTAAAACTTATTTTTAACAGAAGTGTGACCCATTGTCTTTATCAGCAACTATGAATTTCTAATAAGTAAAACAAAAATTTTGATTATTGCTTTAAAGTAAAAGAGAAACCAAACAAATCAGCTAAAAGAATCTCCTTTAACTACAAATAGGAATTTCTAATAAATCAGACAAAACATGATTATTTCTTTTACTGCAAAAAATGAGGTCAAATAAATCAGAAAAAACACTGTACTTTTTGTGATTAAATAAGTGAACCAGAAGTTCACAGAATAGAATTTCTTCTAATAAGAGAAGGAAAGAAATACACACTCAAACAAAACCACAGACTACAACAATAGCGAAAGCTGAAGATATCCCAGGCTCCATCCCAGGAGGGTGCATAAACACCTGTGAGCTGGATGGTTGAGGGATGGCTTCTCGCTGGGCCAGGTGGCAATGACAGTATGAGGCACAGGCTCTCTTGTTTTGCGGTCATTTCCCATGCTTATTCTGTCTGTTGGTTTTCTTCTGCTTCCACCTCCTGACTTTAAAAGCACCTGTTTTATACCACTATTTTGGCAGGCAGCCTTAATGTACATTTTAGCAAGTTCTCCTTGCCAATATTTTTCCTAAGTTGTTACCAAAGGCAATTGTTTAAAAAAAACTTTCAGAGGAAGTGGGATAAAACAAAAACTTACCCAGGGTAACTCATTTTGTAAAGTATACTATTAGCAGGAAGACTTCTTGTGAATTTATGTACAATATTAGAAGGTGGTTTATTGACAAGAAAAACTTCAATTGTTTTTTTCTTCTTTTTAAAGATATATTTATCCCTCCCCCCCATCCCCCATCCCCATTATCTGCCTGTGTCCATTCACTGTGTTTTCTTCTGTGTCTACTTGTATTCTTATTAGGTGGCTCTGGGAACCAATCCTGGGACCTTCTGGAGTAGGAGAGAAGCGATCATTCTCTTGCGCCACCTCAGCTCCCTGATCTGCTGCATCTCTTATTGTCCCTTCTCTGTGTTTCTTTTTGTTGTGTCATCTTGCTGCACCAGCTCTCTGCATGGTCCAGCACTCCTTCGTGGGGCAGCACTCTGCATGGGCCAGCTCCCCACATGGGCCAGCTTGCCTTCACCAGGAGGTCCTGGGCATCAAACCCTGGACCTCCTATATGGTAGGTGGGAGCCCAATTGCTTGAGCAATATCAGCTTCCCTTCAATTGTTTTTAATTGTTGCTACAAAGGGATCTAAATTTCACCACTCCCTTACATTATTGAATGGCTGTTTATCCTAACAAGCCCAATTTGGCTTCTGTTTTCCTTTAATATATCTATGCAAGTTTCCAGGAAATGAGACAAAAACATTTTGTATTGAGACAAAGTGTTTTCACTGCTATACAGTGTGGCTTATGAAAACCTTCTACCTGGCAATTTGAGGCTCTGCATGGGTTTTCTTAATGATAGTTGAAAATTCTATAGAACTTCTCTTGGCAGCAGTTGCCCATCTATGTTCCTTTTGTCATATGGAGATGGAGAGATTTAAAATAAAACATCCCTCAAAACGGGAATAGTACTAGAGGGAAATTTATAGCTTTAAAGGTTTATATTAAAAAAGAAGAAAGGTCACAAATCAATAAACTAATTTCACCCCTAAAGAAACTAGAACAAGAAATTCAAACTAAATCTAAATTTTGTAGAAGGAAGGAAATAGTAAAGATTGGAGAAGAGAAATGAAAGAGACAATAGAAAAGCAATAGAAAGAATAAAAAATCAAAACTTGGTTTGTTGAGAAGATTAATCAATAAACCTTTAGCCAGACTGACAAAGAAAAAGAAAGGACACAAATACCTAAAATCAGGAATCAAAGTGGGGACATCACTATCAACCATATAGAAATAAAAAAAGATTATAAAGCGAGTATATGAACAATTATACGCCTAATTTAGAAAACCTTAATGAAAATGACAAATTTCTAGAAACATACAAATTACTTAATGAGTTGTAAGAAGAAACAGAAAAATCTCGAGACCTCTAATAAGAAATCGAATCATCAATTAAAAACCTCCTAACAAAGAAATATCCAGTACCAGATGGTTTAACTGCTGAATTCTATGAAACATGTTAAAAAAATTTAACACCAATTCTCAAATTCTTAAAAAAAATAGAAGTTATTGATTTCTTCTTAACTGATTCTATGAAATCAGCTCTATCCTCTACCAAACTCAGATAAGGATAGCACAAGAAAAGAAAATTTCAGACCAATATTTCTTATGAATATAGATGCAAAAATCCTCAACAAAATTCTGGCAAACTGAATCCAACAGTATATTAACAGTATACTGTTAATGGTATAAAGCATGCAACGTGACCAAGTGGTATTTATTCTCAATAAATGGTTCAATATAAGCAGTCAAATGGTTCAATATAAGCAGTCAGTATAATATATGACATTAATAGAATGAAATGGGGAGCACACATGATAACCTCAATTTATGCAGAAAAGGCACTAGACAAAATCCCCCATTCTTTTATGATAAAAATAATCACAAAAATAGGAATACAAGGGAACTTTCTCAACATGATAAAATGGCATTTATGGTGCAGCCATTGTGGAGGACAGTTTGGCAGTTCACAAAAAGCTAAATATAGAAATACTGTATGATTCGGCAATCCCACTATTAAGTATATAGCCAGAAGAATTGAAAATAGGGACTTGAAAACATATTTTCATGCTAACGTTCATAGCAGCATTATTCACAATTGCCAAAAGATGTCAGTACCCCAGATGCCAATTAACCTATGAATAAACACACTGTGATATATACATACATTGGAATATTATTCAGCCTTAAAAGAATTAAGTCATGATGCAGGAAACAAACATGGATGAACCTTGAAGACATTATGTTGTGTGATGCAAGCCAGATACAAGAGGACAAGTATTGTATCTCACTAATATGGACTAATTGGAATTGGAATCTAGATTATAGGCTACCAGGGGATGGATTGGGGATAGAGAATGGGGATTTGATCCTTAATTTGTACAGAATTACTATTTTGGTTGATTGCAGTTTTGGAAATGGATGGTGGTGATAGTAGCACATTATTTTAAGTGTAATTTATGGCACTGAATTATATATATGAATATGGTTTAAAGGATAAATTTAGGTTGTATATGTTATTAGGATAAAAATTGAAAGGTAAAACATAGGGCCATAACAAAGTGAACCCTATCATAGACAAGTATTAGGATGTTCTTTCATGAATTATAACAAATATACAATACTAATACAAGGTGTGAATAATAGGGTGATAGATGGAAAAATAGACCTAATGTAAACTCTGGACTGTAGTTAATAGTACAATTTTAATATTCTTTCACTAAATTTAACAAAGGTAACACACTAATGCAAAGTGTAAGCAATAGGGGGTTATATTGGAATGGTGTATTTTTTTACATGATTTTTCAATAAACCTACAACTTTTCTAATTAAAAAAAAATAATAGGACATTTCACAGGACTGTGTATTGGGTGTTTTAAATGAGGTAATCCACGTAACTTGCTTCACATAGTGCCTAGAACATAGAATCTTAATAAATGCTGGTTACTACTGTTGAAAAAAATAGTAAAGTTATACAAAAGTACAATCATTCATTATAATGAATGTTCCACACCAATGCAAGGTGTTGGTGGTGGGGTGCTCTATGTGTAGGAATACTGTATTTTATGCAAGAGTGTATTGTAAACCCACAGCTTCTATAATAAAAAAACAAATCATTAAAAAGGCATTCAGGAAAAACTGACAGCAATTTTCATACTGAATGTTGAAAGACTGAAAGCTTTCCCCCAAGATTAAGAGCAAGATAAAGATGCCCTCTGTTGCCGCTATTATTCTACATTGTTCTGGAATTTCTAGACAGAGAAATCAGGCAAGCTGAAGAAATAAAAGACATCTGAATTGGAAAAGGAAGAAGTAAAATTACCTATACTTGCAGATAACATGATCCAATATGTAGAAAATCCAAAGAATCCAAAATTGCCCTGAGAACTAATAAATGAATTCAGTAAAGTTGCAGGATAGAAGGAAACCATGCAGAGGTCAGTTGGGTTTCTATATACCATTAATGAACAATCTGAAAAGGAATTAAACAACATTCCATTTACAATATCATCCAGAAGAATACAATAGTTAGGAATAAATTTAACCAAGGAGTTGAAAGATTTACACACTGAACTGCAAAACATTGCTGGAAGAAGTGAAAGAAGACCTAAACAAATAGAAGGACATTCTGTTTTCATGGATTGGATACTTCATATTGTTAAAATGTCGTTATTGATAAAAACAATCTACAAATTCAATGCAATCACTATCAAAATTTCATCAGCTTTTTTTTTTTTCAGAAATGGAAAAGCCGCTTCTATAATTCATATGAAATTACAAGGGACCCCAAATGGCCAAAATAATCTTGACGACAAAGTCAGAGCACCCACACTTTCTGACTTCAAAACTTTCTACAAATCTACAGTAATTAAAACAATGTCATCTGGCATAAGGATAGATATATAGATGAATGGAATAAAATTAAAGGTCCAGAGACAACTCCACACATCTCTGGCCAGCTGATTTTCGACAAAGGTGCCAAGCCCATTAAATAGGGAAAGAATAGTCTGACAAATGGAGCTGAGACAACTGGAAATCCACAGGCAAAAGAATGAATGTAGACCTTTACTTCTCACCGTATGCCAAAATTAATTCAAAGTGGATAAAGCTATAAGAGCTAATACTATAAAACTCTGGCAAGAAAACATAGGGAAATATATTTGTGGCCTTGTAGTAGCACAATTTTAGATTCTACACCCAAAGCACAAAGCAAGCAAAAGGAAAAAATAGACAAAATGGATTTCATGAAAATTAAAAACTTTTGTGCATCAAAGGATATTATCAAGAAAGTGAGAAGACCACCTACAGCATGGGAGAAAATATTTGGAAACATTATATCCAATGAGAATTTAATATTTAGAATGTATAAAGAACTCCTACAACTCAACATAAAAAAGACAAACAATCCAATTAAAAAATGGGCCAGAAATTTGAATAGATACTTCTACATTGAAGATATTCACATAGCCAGTTATTATACTACAAGATGGTCAACTTAATTAGATATTAAGTAAATGAAAATTTAAACCACCATACCACTTTACACCCACTAGGATGGCTATTATTTTAAAAAACCCTGGAAACAGCAAGTATTAGCAAGGATGCAGAAATGTAGCAGTTCATATCTATTGTTGGTGGTAATTTAAAATGGACCAGCCACTGTGAGAAACAGTTCAACGGTTCATAAAGTTAAATGTAAAATTATCATTGGGCCCAGTAATTCCACTAATAGGTATATACCCCAAAGAATTGAAAGTAGACATTAGACAAATATTTGCACACCAATGTTTATCACAGCATTATTCACAATAGCCCAAAATGGAAGCAACCCAAGTGTCCAGCCGTAGATGACTAGGTAAACAAAATCTGGTATATCCATACAATGGATTATCATTCAGTTGTAGAAAAAAAAAATGAAAGTGCCGGTACATGTTACAACATAGATGAACCTGGAACACATAATGTTGTGTGAAATAAGCCAGACACAAAAGGACAAATATTGTATGATTTCTCTTATATGGAATACTTAGAGTGGGCAAAATCATAGAGAAAGAAAGCAGAATGGTGGTTACAGGGGCTAAGGAAGGTGAAAATAGGAATTTATTGCTAATGAATGTAATGTTTTGTTCGGGATGATGAAGAATCGACACCTAGATATTGTTGAAAATTATACAATATTATGAATGTTTTTAATGTCAAAGCATTGTCTACTTAAAATGAGTAAAATGATTTTAATGTATATTTTACTATAATTAAATTTTTTTAAATTAACTAAAAAGCAAACAAAAAACAAACTGGGAACACCAGACTTTCTGTTTGGGACACATATTTGTTTTGCTGTAGGTGAAGTTTTACACACAGTGGAAGCAAAGCTTTTTCACTTTCATTTTTCTTACTAGGTTGCTCTTCTCTAATTCCAAACTCTTAATGGATACTTATTGCTAAAATGTTGAAATTCAGGTAATGTGAATTTCAAAGAAAACTTTTTAAGAGACTTCTTCCTCTAAATACTTACCTACTATACCACACTCCACATTTCAGCCTCTCATGTGTACATCTCATTTTAACTGGGAATTAAGTGAGATATAAATCATGAAGAGAATTTAGTGAAGAATTCAGTTAACAGACTACTTCTTGAGAACCATGTATGTGAATGACATTGTTTTATTTAAAGGTTTTTTGTCTGCTTAAAGGTCGCCCTGCCCACGAAATGATTTTTCACCTGTCGGCTTGTTGTCTGCTTGCTGTGTCTGTTCACTGCCTCTACTTGTTGTCTCTGCTCATTGTCTCTGCTTGTTGGGTCTGCTTGTTGTCTGCTCATCTTCTTTAGGAGTCACCAGGAACTGAACCCAGGACATGTGGGAGATGGGTGCCCAAGTACTGGAGCCGCATGTGCTCCCTGGTCGTTGTTTTAGCAAGTTGTACCAGTTTGTTGCATCGGCTTGTTGCATCAGCTTGTCTTCTTTAGAAGGCACCAGGAACTGAACCTAGGACCTCCTATGTGGGAGGCAGGCACCCAACTGCTTGAGCCATACCTACTCCCCCTGTAAATGATTTAAAAATTTTTTTCTTACATTTTTATTTTTTTCTCGATTGGAAAATTGGACTGTGCAGATTGCATAGTTTGGTATGTATTAAAGAATATTCATATCAGAAAAGAAGCAAAGTGACAGTTAAGTAACAAAGTACAGTCAGGGGATTTGACAGCTTTATATAATTGTACTATGTCTATTTAGTATATTTAAAGTGTGTTGATCAGTTGATCATTCCACATATCCTAAGTGTTAAATATTTGCACAAATGTGCATTAGATGCTATGAAACATTTTTTGAAACATTTTTTAAAAACATTTAATCAAAATGCATTAATGGGGCTCCATTTAAGATTTTAATTGTTATGGAATATAGAGGAGTTCAGTATGTTTCCTGCCTCACAACAGATTACAATTGTAGGAAAACTAAATAGGTAGTGAAAAATAATACGGAATTATAGAACAGGAGAATATTTAAGTAGATGTTAATTATGAGGTGACAACAGAGAGAATTGTCAGAGAAGTGTTAAATTTACGAGCTTTGGAATTTTCAGAGAAGACATTTTATAGGTGATACGGCTTGAGCAAGATTATAAAAGATGGGGAGAATCTGGGTAGATAGAGAGGTAAATGTAAAACTTTCTTAAGTGAGCAAACATAAATAACAGAGGCCTTCATTGAAACACTGCGAGAAGGAAATGATAGTGCTGGAACAGAGATTTGTCCTGGGAGGTTATTTGATCTGAAGGGAAGTAGGTAGAGTTAGGACCTTTAAAGTCAGACAGAGTACAATAAAAGTGGACAATGGTCTGTTTTAATTACTAAACTGTGAGTGTCAGGATGGGGCCTTGGGCTTCTGAGAAATTAACCTGAGGTGATTTTAGAAGCACAGTGGTTGGTAGGAGGGTGTTGTGGACATCTATGCATGGGGTGAAGCAGGCTGAGTTAGGGTGCTGTTGGAATGACTGAAGAATTACAGTCTAAATAATTAAGCAATATTTTACTGATCCTTAATTTCTTATTTACAAATATACTGCAACAATTAACTCATTCCAGAGATAGTAATTAGCAATCAGGTTAAATTACTTTGATTACCTCTTTTACATTTATTGAAAAACATTTTAAGGAAACTGCTTTCCAAGATGTTTTATAGACTATTCTCTATATATTTTCTCTTTTATTTCCTTCCTTCCTTCCTTCCTCCCTCCCTCCCTCCCTCCCTTCCTTCCTTCCTTCCTTCCTCCCTCCCTCCCTTCCTTCCTTCCTTCCCCCCCTTCCTCATCTCTTCTTCCATCTCTCTGCTTTTTCCCATTTTCACATACAAAGAACAAAATTTTAGGGAGGGTTTTATTATATTATTTTAAACAATAATCATCTTATGCAAGTATTATATATATATATGGTGTATAAATCATATAGATTTGAAAAAAAATGGCAATCATTTACTATCTCTCTCAATTTCCTCCTCCTACATTGTCTTGCTCCTAAAAGGCAACCTTTTTGGCTATTCTAATTTTTAATTCTGATAGCTCTATGTTTATATAAATATTTTTTGATTTATAAATTATTGAAATTATCCATTATTTCTTGATTTGTTGGCTGAGGTTTTATTTTCATAAGACCTAAACCCTATTAGTTCCAAATGTCCTTCCTTAATTTCACTTACAAAATTCTAATACAGTTGCTAATTAAATCAGTATTTTTTACATTTATAGCAATTGAGTGAATATTGCTTGTTTCTGTAACAAGACATGTATTATGATTGATTTTTTCTTTCTTATGCAATGAATTTTTTCCCTTGGTTTTCATAGATTATTATATAGCCATCACTATTTGTTCCCAAATGCTCTATAACAACGCCATGAAATGGCTACCAATAAAATTTTTAAATGATTAATCTCATAAAATAATCCATTCCTTGCTTTAATTTTCTTTTTTTCAAGACAAACCTCTGTATCCCTTAATTCTCCTGTGTCAGCTTTAACTTGTTTCCAAGCCTCATATAGGATCTTTTTTAACTTGAGTCTCATTTCTGACTCCAGGGCCCTCTTACAAGAGGGTCCCTGGGAAAGTTTTTGAATCCTCATACTTGAGTTTGTCTTTATTCTACCCTCAGTCTTGATTGTTAGTTTGGTTGAGCATAGGCAGCTGCCTCCCAGAATTTTTATGTCCCTATTATTTAGTAGTGTTTCTGTGAGAAATCAGAAGCCATTTGGATGTTTGGTGCTGCTTTTCTCAAGAACTTTTGCAATCTCTTTGCTGAATATGTGGGTGCTTTTTTAATCTAGTCTTTTAGTTTGCTCATTTTCTTGTTTTTGTTGTTTGAGGTATGGGGATTGAACCTGGGATCTTGTATGTGGGAAGTTGGCACTCAACCACTGAGCCACATTGGCTTCCTGGAGTTAGGTTTTTTGTTTTCCTCATTGTTTGTTTTTGTTTTTTCAGGAGGCACCAGGAACTGAACTCTGGACCTCCCATGTGGGAGGTGGGCACTCAACTGCTTGAGCCACATCCGCTCCCTGTTATTGTTGTTATTGTGATTTTCTTTTCTGTCATAGCTCTCTTCTGTATTTCTGAAATTCCTGTTGAAGAAATGTTGACCATCCTATATCAATTCTGTGATTTTTTTTCTTTTTCTTTTCTGTTGTTTCCCATTTCTTTTTATTTCTGGTGATTTCTTTGATTTTTATCTTCTCGTATCATTTTCTTTATTTCTAGGAACTCTTTATTCTGTGATTATTTCTGTTTTATGGTATCCTTTTCTTGATTTATGGATATACTCTCTATTAATTACATTTTCTTTAAGTCTTTCACAATCTCTGCATTGTCTCTATTTCTTCCTGGCTCCCTTTTTTCTCTGTTTGACTTCTTTCTTTCATGGTGGAAATGTCTAATAATGTCAATATCTAGTGATCCTCAAATGTCCATTTTAATAATGAAACCCTAAAAGGTGCTAGCTATATGCTTAGGTAGTATTTACTTTTTGGTGAGCTTCACCACAGAATGATCCGGTGATGCACAGGCCTTTTCTTTTTCAGTATCTGATGACCTTTTCTCTGTCAAGGGTACCAGGGAGAGCAAGTAGAGGTGGTTCTGAGACAGGAAGGGAATGAGAGGCCTACAATTCAGTATGTAGTCTCCTTAATTCCCTTGTTTTAGCTCTTCATCTGAGGTTTCTGAGTCTGAGATACTCTGGTTCACTTTTTCTAGAATGTAAACATCCAGTCTCCTTTTGGAGGTGAAGGGTGGGGAGAAGAGAGAGGAGGGGACTAAACCTCAGTTCTCCTTGTTCTTTAGTCACAGAAGAGAACCTCTATACATACATTTAACCAATTCATCTATTTTTTGCATTCAAGTTACAGATATTCCAAACATAGTAAGCAGAATTGTCAAAACCAAGAGGATGAATAGCCAAATTCAGAATCATAGTTGAAATTATTAACACCCTTTTCTTGGCAAACAAAATATCAGTAAGGATGGAGTTTATCTGAATAGCCTAATTATGGTGAGCTAATTGACATTTATAGGACATTAAACACAACTTCAAAATACACAGTTTTATTTAAACTCACATGTAAGATTTACCAAAAGAAGCTTTACGTGGTCTATAAACAAGCTCAACAAATTTCAAAGAATTCCCAAAGAATATATATATTAACTCAAATGTATTTGGATAAATTAAGTTAATTCATTAAATCAAAATTAGATAGTTAAATCACAATAAATTTTTAATCACACATGGGTGAAAGAAAAAAAACAATTGGGTCAGATAATATTTTGTAATAAATGTAAAAGAATTATGTTGTATCCAAAATAGTGGTGTGCAGACAAAAGTCCCTCTCTTTTTGCTCATGTGATACTCCCCTGATTTTCAACTGCCTGATTTTCAATACCTTTTGCTTCCAACTGCTGACCTTTTTAGGATCCTGCAGTGCAAATTGATCTTTTTCTTATTGGTATCTTCCTCTGAAAACTCATATGTTATATCTTTTCCTCGCCTAATTCACTTACCACTCTTTCATCCTTTCCTGTATTCCATCAGGTTTTGAAATTTCTTTGATTATGGTTCCTTTTTCTGTTCTCTTTCCTTTTATGTGTAAAACTTTCTTAAAATTTTTCTACTCTTGCTTTGTTTGGGTTTGGGATGGAATGAGAGAATCATGCTTGACCAAAAATTTACTGTTTTCTAAGAGAAGAGTAAGGCATTGTATCATTCATCAGATTGCTTTGCCATCGTTGGCTCACAAATTTAATTTCATAATGTAGGATTCAAAAGTATATATTCTCTATTAGGACTCAAAATTATGTATTCTGTCTATATAGGTTTTGCTACACATCACTTTGGTCAAATAGAATGGTAATAAAATATAATAATAAATAGAATAAAATAGTAATCATATTAAGTAGAATAGTAATCATATAATAAAAAAAAATAGTAACTATGTGCCAGTCACTTCCACGTACAGGAAACAGATTCAAAAAGAGGTTAAGTAATTTTCCAAAGTCACATATCTATTAGGTACAGTATTCAATTTTGTCCTTATGACTATATGACTACAAGTCCCACATCTTTCTAAGATATTTCATTTTGTTCCCTCTGGAGTTATATTTGAGTCATGTGGCATTATGATAAAGTTTGGTGAAGATACTTATAGCTTTTTTAATGTCTACTGCAGATTAAAGAAAACATAATTTTAAGCACATTTTGAAATGCTATTTGATGTCTTTCAGTCTATGACATTAAACTGTTGGATTATAAATTACAGCAGAATTAAAAATACTTAAGCAATTTGTAATTTGCTGATGTCAACACCTTCTTGAAACATAAAGCTAGAGGTGGAAAAGGAACTATCTCCATAAAATGCTGGATCAAATATAAATATATACAATTTTGGGGGAACACAATGTGGAAATATATATCAACAGCCTTTAAAAAGTTGATAAACTCAGACCTAGACATCTAATTCTAGGTATCTGTCTTAAGGAGATCAGGGATGTAGATATAAATTCAGATATATTTTTACAATAAAGATATTAACTGTAAAAATATAAAACTAGAAACAACCAAAATATCCTAGAATGGGAGAATTGCTAAATTATGGTGAAGCTTATATGATGGAATATTTGTTATTGAGCTTGTAACATGGTGTTTTAAAAGATACCTAAATACCATCGGGAAATGCTCTGATGTGCTAAGTGAAAAAAGCTGAATACAAAATTCTACTCAGTACAGTGCAAGTTAGGTTAAATTTATGTACATATACGTAGAAAAAAGACTGGAAGAAAAAGCACCAAACTGCAGATAGTGTCTGTCTCATGATTCTGGAATTATAGGCTATTTAAATATTCTTGATGGATTTCTGTCATTTCAATATAACCTAAAATAACTATGTCATAATTCTAATAAGATACAGTCTTTAAATATATAGAAAATATATAGTCTTTAAAAACACTTAAAAGGAAGACAGGAAAAAAACAAACTATCTCTAGTCTTAGGGTTGGTGGGAGTAAGTGAGGCTAAGGGTACTTTGGTTCTTTCCTGTCTTCATGTAAACGTGTGGAGACAGTGCTAATGGAAAGAGTCAGGCTCCTGCACTTGTCGTAACAAAATTCCAAATTTAGGGAAAGATGCTGGATTCTGTCATCTTTACTGCCCCCTTTCTTAAATTCCCTGATTCCATTCTCCCATCCCTTGCACTTAAAACCCTCACTACAGGATTATCATAAATATGATTTAAGTTGTTAATGTGTATATATATATATATATATTTAAACTTATTTCTCTCCCCATCCCCCACACCCCATTCGCTGTCTGTTCTTCTGTGACCGCTTCTATCCTTATCAGCGGCATGGGAATCTGTGTTTCTTTTTGTTGCGTCATCTTGTGTCAGCTTGGCACCATTCTTGGGCAGGCTGCGCTTTCTTTTGCGCCCTTGCGCATGGGGCTCCCCTACGCGGGGGACTTATAAATGGTTTCCTAGTGACAAAATGTTATATATGAGAAAGGTTAAAGATGTATACTGGGTTTTATGAGTGAAAAGTAAGGGGGAAATCATCCTGATTACCCATATTTCATATTGGTTTAGATTTTAGACAATTTTTCCAAATAAATAGACATTTTTATTTAATTTGATTGCTTATTACAATCATGTTAAATACCTGGTCACTTTGCATGCTCCATACATTTTTTTTTTTTGAAAATAAGAATTAATGCCTGCGTTTTGTTAAAATGGAATGGAATGGGTAGAATCTAGATATTATTTACACCCTTATGAATCTCAGTTATAATGAATTCTTCTAGAATACAAATCATGGAAGCAGCACTGCCAATTTTGTAGACCCGATTTTAATGACAGAATATTCCTGAATGAGTATTTAAAAACATATGTATTTTACAATTGAAAGTACAGATAATCTTGCAGAGTTAAATAATTCTTATGGAAGGGGTTCAAGAGATACTGTGTTTTTGGATATTCTAGAGAGAAGGAACCATTTTTTTCCCCCATAATCACTATCCAAGTATTTATTAAGTACTCTAGAACCAAAGGCTTGCTCACACTATTAAAAATGGAATTATAAAATATATTGGCTGAACTTTATATGAAGAAAATAAAATTTTGACTATTCTTCAGCAGCAGTGTTAAAGTAGTGCTTAAGGTGAGAGGCAAGAGTCATCATGAGCACATAATCATTTATGAAATTAGGTAAATTGAAGGACACATCTAGATTTTTCTAATTTTGACCCCTCTCCAATAGATTAAGGAATCTTATGTTTGGTGACAGAATTCATTATCAGTTATCACATGGATTAGTATACTACTTTGGCAGGGCTTTAACTTGGATATTTTGGGTTCCACTTAGACAACTGAAAGGCAGAAGGAAGAAACAGCAGAAGGAAGTAAGCTGCCTTACTTCCGTAATTGCAGCTGCTGATCTGTCTCAAAATTGGTACATGTTAATACTTTGGCTGCTTTTGGACCTAAATCCTATATGAGACCCTATTTTCCCATTTGGTAATGTTCTCAAATCTGTTATCCTGTCCTAGGTTTAGTTTGTTTATATTGTCAAAATAAAAAAAGGGGAATATTTTCAAATGGTCAAATCTATGTGCAACACAGTTAAAACAAAGGAGATATTAAAGCCAATGACTTTATTTTGTGTTGGCTAATATACATCTTCCCCTGTGTTAAGGAGGCAATTTTTCTTTCCTTTTTTTTTTTTTTTAAAGCATGTATGGGGAGAAAAGGATTATTTCAGTGAAATTTAGAAAAGACAATTAAAAACACTAAAGTATTTATCTTTAGACCACTCATCTGAACTGTCTAGGATAAAGGCAGAGATTCTGCTGTCTTTAATTACAATAAGAAATAGGAAGTGTTTAAAGTATGCATATAATGTGTGCAATTGAGCATTCTGTTTCCAAAAGGGAAATTTACTGTCTAGAACAGATATTCACTTCATTTCCCTTAAATGTATAGGAGAATACAATACATACCTTACAGTATTTTAAATAATCATAAAATATATATGATATAATGAGTTAATTCCTTATATTTTTATATTTCACCTATGGGTTTCCTGTAAAAACCATAACGTGACTAACAAAGGATTCCATAATGTATGTGTGTTTAAACATTAATCTTCTAATTTTACTCTCTGTTCTTTCTACAATAATGCTTTCTTCATTTTGACAAACCATCAGTCTAAGGTGTTCCATCTGCCCTTAGCCTTAAACAGCAATAAATTCATTAAGTATTCTGTTGGTTATTTAAGTGTTTTATTTAATTATACCAACTTTTTGTATGATATATGAGGCAAAGATGTTTTTACCAAATATCTCCTGAGTTAATGTATGATTAATATATAGCTAATATAGTCCCTGAGTTTATGAATTTTTTATGTATTCCTCAAATATGTTCTTCAGTTAATTATCACATAGGAAAATTTTATATTCACTTTTTTAAACTGAACATGTAGTATTAAATAAAAGAATGTATGGAAAAAAACTGGATATAGTTGTTAGAATGTCAGAATCAGATATAGCCTCTCTGTAAAGCACACTGGGGATCAATGGTTGGCACTAAGAGAGGCCATGCTACTGCATGCAAATAAACTATTTACTACCACATTAACTGATTGGTGATGAGGAAGCAATGGTTTAAGCAATTTACATCCTAACATGATAGTCTTTCACTTACTTAAAGCTTTACTGTGTTTTCTCTACATTTTATGACAATTATCAGGTTTTGCGGTTAGCATGTAATGTATATTATATTTCCCATTTAACGTCACAGAAAATAGACTGCTGGTTTAGCTTTTTCATGTCTGTTTTTCAAGATCTATTATATTACTGTCATTCAGTGGGATATGCTTGAACATATGCTTTGGCACCAATAATCCTGTTTTTTTTCAAATTCTGGCACTTCTGTATTTATGTCCATTGGATAAGTTTCTTAAATGTTTTGAGCCTCAGTTTTCTCCTATGGAAAATCAAAGCAGTAATATGCACTTTTTATATTTGTTTTGCTAGTTAATAAAGATATACATAAATCATTCTAGTGTCTTGCTCTTAGTTAGCCACTGTTTTAGTGAAGACCAATGTGATTACTTACAATCTAGGATAATTAACTATGTAAATGTAATAATAATGCAAAGTTTTGTATAATTCTTTCTCATTAGTGGAGCACTTTCATATACAATACATTCCCCAGAGTTCTGAGAAATAGATTTATAATTACTATTATCAGTGTCTCTTTTATGCAGTTGAGGAGGTTAAGATTCAGGGAGGTTAACTGATGTAGCTAGTAAATGATGAAGTCAGAATGTGAGACTTCTCATTTTAGTCTCTGTTCTTTCTACAATAATTCAATAAAAATAACTTTTTATTATTACAATAAAAAGGTAATAATGAACAACTTCACATTCTGGATGACAGACTTATTTGGCTGAAAAGTTTTAGATAGATAGACCATAGATAAATTCTTGGCAGAACTGGGTATTAATTTCTATCAAAGATCAATAATGTGTGGAGCTCTTTGTACTTGATAATTCCTTATAATTGTAAAGTGATTTATACTGTCCCAAGTGCTTTCATGTGCTTTAACTTACTTGAGACACTCAAAGGGACAGGATGGATATCTAGAATACATATGATACAGATGCTGACGCCGAAGTCTAGGGAAGCTGTTTTTCTGAAGGTAATTTGGTTAGCAAATGGCAGAATTTTGTGTCTCCAAGTCCAATATCCTTTTCCACTACAAATTTTTTATACCAAGTTTTGCATAGACAACCTGACGTCCATTTCATTCAGCATTTACTGAGTAATTTTTACTTTCAGAGTAAATGTAGTTAGAAATACAAAAATGAACATGGGAAGTTTCTTTGTCCTTATACATTTTAAAACATAGGTTTAGGGTAAACAAAATATATTTAAATGACCAAAATGGAAGGTACACTATACCAAATATTGAAATAATTAGAAATATAAGCCAAATGTCGTGGGACGTAAAAAGGAAGCAAAACAAAAGAAATCTAGATTGTATATTTGGTCAATGAAATTCCTGAGGGATTTTATGTTGATGTGGAAGAAACTTGGAAGTGACCATAGTTTCCTTAGAATCTAAAGCTATGAAAAACTGCATTTTTGTCTTTAAGGGGATTAAGGACTGTGATGAGTACACTCTATAATGTGGCAAAATTTATCATAGGAAAAATAATTAAGTGAGGTAATGTAACTACCTTTTGATGCTTAATGGAAATTCTCAGTGTTCATTAAGTTTAGAAAATGGAAAACTTAGTTCTGTATCTTAATTCATTCCACTTATGTTTAGATGGGAATTATGTTTAAATGGTTTTAACAATATCCTTGAACATTTGATATATTCATCTTCATCTATGCCACTTAGTGGCATACTACTTTAAGTAGTACATTAAGAAGAAGATAAATTCTTCTCTTGCTTTTAAATGTTCCTGAAAAATTTGAGTGTATGTGGTTTGGAGTAATAGTCATTTTTCATTTTTGTGATTAATTAGGAAATGAGCAGTCTGGTCTACCCATGTACATTCTGTTCAGTAATGGGTAAATTTTTTGTTTTACATTTAAGATGTTACTGTCAGATGAGTGTTAAGTAATTTTGTATTCATAAATATTAAAAAAAACACTGCTAAATTTCAACATTTTAATTTAGCTAATAATGGTCTCCATACCATATTTAACATGCAAAGTAGATGATTTTGTGCTTTAAAAAATTCACAACTCACAAGGTTCATGAAATTATACCTACCATCTTTCTGTCTCGAGAAGGGTCAATTTATATTTTACAAATTTCTTTTGATATATTTTATATTGTTCTGTTTCAGCTAAAAGATATGAAGCAAAATCAGGAAAGGAAAACAGTTGCATGGAGTGATATCTGGGGGAAATCAGGAGGAAGCTTCCAGAGTCCTCTCCCAGTGGAATCACACAAGACATGCTTATTTCCCCCAGCAGTGAGTTGGGGCATGTGTTAAATGCTAACCAGGAATACCCCTTAGAGACTCAAAACCTAGGGTTTTTATTGTGGGTTGGATAATTTAGGCCTCAGCCTGGCACATACCAAATTTCCAGACTGCCTAAAGGAAGGCAAGTATTCAGCATAAACCACATTATTTGTACAAACACTTTGTATAAACTAGTGAATTAGTTTTGTCACTTCTGAGAATTGGTGGGAACCGTTCTGAAATCCATTCTAAAGTGCTAGCCAAGAACTTAACTTGTAGGCAGCTTTTTCAAAGGAGGCCTGCTAAATTAACTCCTATTCTACGCAGTCTCTGATATTGTTTTTACAGTGTTGGCTTCCTCCAACATCTTTTATTCAGTTTTATTAAACATTTTGTCAACATTTACCTTTCAAATTCTTGAAAAAAGTCACCTTTGGAGAATGTGCTCACAGAAACAATTGCTTCCCCTGCTCTGGATACATAAATATGGTATGAAACTGGCCTTTCAAAGCTGATCACTTAGAAGCGGCTGCTTGGGACTATTCAGTGAGAAAGAAAATGCTCAGGTTCAGTGACAAAGGTTAGTGGCTTTTACCAAGGATTTGAGAAAGACTATAACAAGCCATTTTCTCGTTATCCCTGGAAAGGGTGCTAAGCCAGGTAGCAAGAGACCCTGGAATTATCTCCTGCTCTACCATTAATACATTTTATCTTTAGGCAAATCACTTGAAACTTTTCAGATCTTAGTTTCCTTTGTCCTTAAATAGAGATGGGCTAGATAATTGAAAATAGAATATCTACTTTTCCAGTTATTAGTTTTTAAGTTTTATATAGATTTGTTTTCTGGTCCATGTGGATCAACGATGTTCTTTTTAATTATTTTTCCTCAAGTCCCCAATGGTGATTTTTTTATTGATTAAGCTTAGAGCATTTGTTGAACTTAAATTACTTCTGTTTTTGGTTTACCCTATTTTATAATTTTCATATCCAAACATAAAGTTATATCTTATATGTTAGCAATCCAAAGGGAGAAATTTACTTATGAACTGCATAGTCTTAATGATAATACAGTAGGTGACAGGGGAAATATTTAATCTCCATTTAACAGATGAGGGCACAATAACTCAGAGAGAATAAACATGTTGTTTCCCATGTTGTATCTTCAGTGCCTGGAACACAGGAGGTGCTCAGTAAATTTTAGATGGATAATAGTTACATGAACTCAAAACAACTCATTCTCTCATTCAACAAACCCTTTTGAGAACCTAGCTATTGAGAATTTTCTTCACTCTAGTATGCCACTGTGTTTTGATTGATTTTTTTTTGTAATTATTTTTAGTGTTTCCAGTTCACCTGGCATTTGACTTTTATTGTTAGGAAACTTTTCTCTTTTTTTCAAACTTTAGTTTCAGACTTTTTCTAGCAGTTTCTCATCTCTCAATTTCTTTCTATGTCTCCCTCTTTCTGTATCTGTCTCTAAGGTCACTGGAGACTCCCTGGAAAATTGTGACTTTAATTTTATGCTTTCATGTGCCATTGTCCTCTAGAACATAGAAATACCTCTTTGTCCCAGCTCGAACCACGATTGAAATAGACATTCCCAAACAGTGCAATTTCAAAGAAAATCCTGTGATAGAATAAAATAAAGCAATTTGCCATTTTCAGTGAAAATCAGTGATGACTACTCTGGTGGAAAATGTGTTCAATTGTTCTTGTAAATCAAAGAGAATTGTATCATTTCTTACAATATTTTATATATCCTGTATTGGACTTTTCTTATTTAGTAAATTGGACTTGCAGTATCACTCTTCAAGCTCATTTAGGGAATTTAAATTTTCTCTAAAATTTCTGTGGCAATTTTGGAAAATTCTTTAAAAATTTTATTTTGAAAATATTTTTCTAAGCTACATGGAAAATAAGCACTATAGCTGAATTTTTGAAATTAAAATGTACTAAATTATTTTAAAAATGCATTTAATTGAATAAAAATATTTCTTAAAATATTGTATATTGACGGCAAGACTCTGTCATTTCAATTGTAATTTTGTAATTTCAGTCCCATGTTTGAAAAATAACATTTATTGTTCTCTACTTTATTATAATGAGACTTTTTAAGTACTGAAATTTCAAGTTTTAAGGTTAAAACTATACAAAACTGATGCTTTGTGAATGTGAAGGAAAATGTAGTTTGTAGTTTAAAATACCAGTAGCCTTAGAAGTGTGCTATTAAAATGATGTTTTCGAATCACTTGAAATACTAAAGTCTAAGACACTTTAAGCACTGATTTAAAATAAAAGCAATAGAAAGAGAGTAAAATGTGAAATATATGAAATATCTTCTAGTGGACCTGTAGAAAAGACCTATTAGTATTGTAAGATTTCTAGAGTAGGGTGAAACTATAATTTTATATGTATATAAACTGTGGTTCAATATTGTTCATGATTTTAAGTCATTAATAAATTTTCATTGCTTTTAAACAGTTACCTAACAGGAAAGCCACAATATTGCATCTCTTAATGGCCCATTCCTATTGTAGACCAAGTAAATAAAGCCTGTAATAGATATAAGAAAGAAGCAGTTATGGCAGAAACATGCTATTTCGTTTATCATGTGATTACAGAATATTAAGGATAGAAGTAGATCTTCTGTAAAAATTAATATATGTAAAAGCCATAAATATTTCTGTAGTGACATGGAAGGTAGAGTCATTATGCTCATTACACAGATTTGTCACATGACTTTTTAGAAACTAGTCAAGAATTTAAAAGTGACCCAAGTTGTTTTGTCTTCAGACTGAGCCAATTTCATATGCAAGCAGAAAGTCACATTTCTGGATAACTCTGTAATAAATAGTTTTAAATAAAACAAAAACTTCAGTTTTATAATGACTTAGCAGTTTTCAAAGGTGATTTCATTAGATATTTAAGCAAGTTTGTTGTAGTGGCTGAAATAATCCTGTTAATTTTCTTAGTTTTCCACTGAATTTTCCATGTGAAAGAGCTTCTATAATGTTAAAAGACTTTTAAAAAATCTATTAATTTGAACATTAATTTTTTGTTTATAAATGTTTTATTTATTAATACAACAGTTTTTTGATGCTATTAAACATTTTTTAGCATGCTTATCATTCCTTTCACGGATATTTGTAAGTATATAAAATATTTTTTGGCCATATAACAAGTACTTTAAAAGAAAAATTTCATTAACATAGGAGATAGCAGTTTAGGGTATGACATTTTAGAAATTTCATAATAGATAAATAAAAGATACTAAAGTTAACTTAATAAAGCATCATTGATGTTAAAACCCAAATAAAACTGGAATGACTTATTCATATTAATGTGTGCAGCAGCAACTAAACAAAACTTACTTAAGACTAATATAAGCATTTAAGGTTATAAATTTCCTTTTAGATACTATGTTAAATACGTAATAAGTGTTATTATATGTAATGGCCTCATTATTATTCAGCTCCAAGTATTTTTAAATATTCATTTTGCTTATTTTCTGACCCATAAGCTATTCAGTATGTTTTTAAAATGTATTTTTTTCTTTTACTACTAATATCTAACTTAATTACATTATTGTTAGAGAGGTGATCTGTCTGTGTAAGTTTCAAAATTTCTTGCAGTTTACTTTTAGCATGGATATGGTCAATATTTGATAGTATTTCACATTTATTTGAGAATAATTTGTATTCTCTCATTGCTCATTGCAGAGTTTCATGATATTCATTAAATTAAACATATTTGCTTTGCTTTAAATTTCTGTAATTACCTATTTTGTATACTTACGCATGTTTGAAAGAGGGTTGGCAGTCTCTCTCAATGTTATTCATTGGTACATTCCTACATTTTTTTTTCTTCACTTTTATCTTATGTATTTTTGGGCTTTTTTACTATGTGCATACAGTTTAGAACTGTCTTATCTTACTGGCAAATTGAATGTATTCTCATCATAACATGACCCTCTGTATCTCTTTTACCAATTTAATTATATTTTTCACTAAAATATATTTGGCTATTCTATATTTCCTTTGGTTGGTGTTCACTTTATATATCATTTGCATCTATTTCCCCTCAAACTCACAAATTCTGAATGTTTTACATTTATCTCTTGAGTCCCTGTAGCAAGATTAAAATAAAATATCCCATCTGACAATTTCTGTAATATCACTGGTGAATTGTTATATTAAAATATTTATTTTAATTATTGTTATCTTAAGGCATCATTTTTATCTGTACTTATTACCTACTTTTTCTGGTAGTCGTTTTTTCTTTTGTCTTCATTTTGGATTGGGCAAGTTTTGTTTTTAATTGCTTATTTTTTTAATCCGTTCTTTCCTGTCTCTGTTTTGGAATTTATATATTCTATAACTGTTCTTCAAGGGGCTATTCTTGAATTTTCCTATGTATACTTAGAGTTTAAATTTGAATGGTAATTTAGGAATAGGATCTTAGAACACTTTGATCTTGTCAAGCTTTTTACATGCTATTTTAGGTTTTCCTTTAAGTAAATAATTGAAATACTCCCACACTTTAGAAATGATTATCATATACTGATAATATTTGTGTAGAATTATTTTGGTCTCAGTATGAAAGGACAGTTTTTCCAAGGCACAATTCCATTCTGATCATTACTTTCTTTCATCATATTGAAGAAATTATTTCATATGCTTTCTGGCTTCCATTATTGATGTTAAAAAATATACTGCTAGTGTACCAATCATTCATTTTTAGGATATTGAAATTTTCTTTCTACCTGCTTTTAACTTTTTTTTCCCCTAATTTTCTGCAATCTCACTACAACATGCCTAGGTGTGTATTCTTTCCATTGCTTTCACCAGTTTGGACGTTTTAAAAATCACTTTCAAAAATAGTCTCCCCTCCCCTTTCTTTGTTCTCCCATTTGGGCCTCTTTTGAAATTTATGTTAGGTCTTCTCATTCTATTTATTCTTTATTTTTCTCTTGTTTACTTGTTGTGTTGCATCTGGGTAATTTCTTTAACTGTATTCCTCTTCACTGATTCTTCAGTTCTGTCTAATCTGTTGTTTAACACTTCCTCTGGTTTTATTTCCAATGATTTTATTTTTATATGTAAAAATTCTGTTTAGTTTCATTTCAAATACACTGATCTTTTGGGGATGTATTTTAATATATTAATGGTTCTAGTTCCAAGATTAATTTAATAGAACCAATAAAATAAGGGCATGTTTAATTGAGGATTAGATTCTTCCCTTCCCTAAATCTCACACAAATGGGTACTTACAAAGATGCTGACACTTGTGTAGTGACTTTTAGTACCCATCTTATTTTCTGGTACTTTTATTAATTGAGCAAGGTATGCTGTGTACACATCATAATCACCTTAGGCGTTCATTCCACAATGAAAAAGAGGACTGGCAGAAATACATGCACTGATAACAATTGTGATCTTGTAATAATTTGATACTTTTGCCAAATCTTCACAGATTATAAACAGTCATTCTGGTTTGGCATGAGGCTTGACAGTTCATATGTTACTAATGTTTTATTACATTTGGCATTTGATAAGATTATAAATATAAAATCATATAACAATTTATGTTATGTATATTTTAAGTAAGCAGTTAAGTAATTTTAAGGAATAGTTTATGAACTTGAAAATAAATATTGGATTTCCTGTATGACATGTTTAATTTTTTAAGTCATTGCCAGTAATTAAAACATATATAATTATACCTGTTGCTCATTGAGTACAATTTATCAGTTTTTCAATTACACTAAGATATTAGGCACTAAACCTTTTATTAGAACTCTTTCCCTAATTCATCTTATTTATGTTTAACTGAGTTGCAAATATTCCCATGTTTTGTTTCTGATACATTCCAAGTAACACCTGTATTTATTTATTTAGTGTTACAATGTTATTATTTATTTCAATGACTCAATAATAATAAATTATCAAATTTGACTATAGTAACAGGAGGCAGTATTGTATAGTCAAATGACTTGGGTGTAATTTTCAATTATAGTTCTGCTTCAAAATAAGCAAATAAAATCCATATGACCATACATCAGTTTTTTTGCCTCTTTGGATATCAATTTCATCCTTTAAAAAAGTGAGTATTAGTTTTTTGATACAGATTAAATGGTAAAAACGAAGGAATCTTATATAGTACCTCATATCTATTATTCTCTCAAGAAATGGATGTTGTGATAGTTGTTACCATTATTATTAGTAAACAGATAAGTGCAAGAATTTAGCTTCTTTAGAGTATTTTCCTTTGAAGATCACATAAAATCCACCACACAAAGCAAAACATAAAATGAAAATCATCACTGCTATGTATGCTCAGTACAATTTTTGTGTGTGAGTATTTATAGCCATTATCCTGGTATCGATAAATATGATGTATGTTGTGTCTATCTGTGAGTACATTTTAAGTATTCATGTCATTTAGGAGACATAGTTTTTTTTTTTCAATTTTTTGGTAAAACAAATAGATTTGTTTGGATACAGTGTTAAAAATACACACACTAATCTCTGTTTTTCTCTATCCTTTGTTTATCACCACTAACTTTTACCTGTGGCCGCAATAAATAATTTAATCTGTCATATACATATTGTCATCATCCCAGGTCCTTTAAGTCCTTTGAGTTATTATAAGACATCATTTTTGGAGATGTAAGGGAGTTTTGTTACAGAATAATAAACATTAGAAGTCAGGTATTATGAAATCAGCTTCAGAGAATTTTCTGAATATACTATTTGTTTGCCAAAAAACATGGTCTCGTACCTGAAAGAAGTGAGATCACATTTATAAGTATGAAAAGTTCAGCTGCAGTAAGTGACTTAGTAACAGTTCAGAACAAAGGAAAACAACTAGAAAAGGGCAGTCATGAAGCAACGCATGATTGCCTGACAAATGATCCATGCAGAAAATCATGCTTTAGAATTTCAGAGAAGGAAACCTTGTCTTGTTCTGTGATTATATTATCGCTGTCATATGTCCCTGATATCTCTGGGATATGACTGTTCTGTGATATGTCTTTTGCCCCACTTAGACTGTAAGCCCATATGGGGTTACATTATTTTGTACCATTTTGAACGATTATTTTCTCTTCATATATAACAGGCACATTGGCTGGGAATGATATTGGAGTCTGTTGTTCATTATCATTAGTTTTTAAAATAAGAATTTTTCTGAGATAAAACTAGTCTTCATATAGAATATTCTTTAAATTTTGCTATAATTAAATCTATAAAAATGTTTCTAAATGCCTTAATTTTTTTTTTTTTAAAGATTTATTTATTTATTTAATTTCCCCCCCTCCCTTGGTTGTCTGTTCTTGGTGTCTATTTGCTGCGTCTTGTTTCTTTGTCCGCTTCTGTTGTCATCAGCGGCACGGGGAGTGTGGGCGGCACCATTCCTGGGCAGGCTGCTCTTTCTTTTCACGCTGGGCGGCTCTCCTCACGGGCGCACTCCTTGTGCGTGGGGCTCCCCCACGCGGGGACACCCTTGCGTGGCACGGCACTCCTTGCGCGCATCAGCACTGCGCATGGCCAGCTCCACACGGGTCAAGGAGGCCCGGGGTTTGAACCGTGGACCTCCCATATGGTAGACGGACGCCCTAACCACTGGGCCAAAGTCCGTTTCCCCTTAATATTTTCTTATGTAAGTTATATGTGTAATGCATGCTACTTCTTCTCAATTACATATGGGATTATAGTTTATCACTAGTGCCTAATTAAGCATTTTTCTTTATATCTGCCATCACAAAGAATGCCACCATTGTTTTGTTGTACTATAGTCATCATGGATATTAGGAATTATATTTTAAAAATGAAATGTTGTAAGATTAGCTTAGCTAACAAAAAATTACAGAGGAGAATATATTGTATTTGTAAAGAGCAATTTCAGTTGTATATCATTTTCAACAAGAAATGCTTCTTTTTATAAGGAACAAGTGGCATTCATTAAATATGACAAATTAGTAGTATTGTAGAAAACTTAAAATATCAGCATGATTTTAAGAAAATAACTTTTAATTTTGAAATACATTCCAATTTGCAGGACAATTGCAAAAATAATATAATCCTCATGCAGAGAAATCCAACATACCCTATTCCCCCAGATCTACCAATTTTAACATTTTGTCACATTTTCTGTATCATTCTATCCACTCATTAATCTTTCCATCTATCCTTTTATCCATCTATCTTTCTGGCTTCTTACTAATCCATTTTCTGAACCCTTGAGTATTGGTTTTATACATCATGCTCCAGTAACTCTTAAAACAATACTGCTGTGTACATTTCCTAAGACAATTTTATTAACTTATATATCTACCTTAAGTGCATTTATCAACTTCAGTAAATATAACTTGGATATAAAGTTTACAATCAATATTCTGATTTTTTCACATGTCCCAATACTGTTCTTTTGAACTTTTCTCCTCCCATGTAAGATCCAGCCCAGGATAATGTATTGCCTTTAATAATCATTGATCATTCCCCTCCCTTCCCTACCTCTCCTATCCCTCCTCTCCCTTTCCCTTCTTTTCCCTCATATATACAACAACACTCATCTCAAATACTCCTAAGCACATGTGTCAGGGGAATTAAACACATTCATTATATTGGTGTACCCTCACCACCTTCCGTTACTATATAGTCCCCATCTCCTCAAGCAGAAACCTTATACTCATTTTGCATTAACTCCCATTCCCCCTCACCTCTGCCCATGACAATGCATTGCTTCCTTCTTGTGGCTTTCAGAATTCTGTCTTTATCTTTAACATTCTAAAATTTAATTATAATATGCTGTGGCACAGGTATATATAGGTTTATTCTATTGAACTGGTTGATCATCTTGGATGTGTATATTCATGTCTTTTCTTAGATGTGGGAAGTTTTCAGCCATTATTTATTGAATATTCTCTCTGCCCCTTTCACTCTTTCTTTCCCTCTGAGTCTCCCACAATGCATATAATGGCATGCTTGAGGGCGTTCTAGAAGTTTTTCAGGCTATGTTTTCCTCCCTCATTATTTCTTTTTCTGTTCCTCAGACTGAATGATTTCAATGGTCTTTTCCTCAAGTTCTCTCATACTCTTTTCTGCCAGCTCCTGTTGAACCCACCTAGGAAGTTTTAAATTTCTGTTACTGTAATCATCAGCTGTTTGGTTCCTTATCATAATGTCCATCTCTCTATTGATATTCTCTTTGCATTCATCTGTCATGTTCCTGGTTTCCTTTAGTTATTTGAGCATATTTAGGACCATTAAAAAAAAAAAATCTTTGTCAGATATGTCCCATCTGGTCCTCCTCATTGATGGTTTCTAATGCTTTAATCTCCTCTGTCTAGGCCATCACTTCCAGTTTCTGAGTATGTTTTGTAATCTTTTGTTGAAACCTGGACAAGTTTTCTATTTTAGTGTGTTATTACTGGAATTTAGACTCTGAGGCCTATGTTTTTAGATTAGTATCCAGATAGTGCTTGGTGTAATAACAGATCTTTCCTGGAAAGCCAGGAGCTAACAACAACAAAAAAGGAGGTAAAAAAGAAAACATCTTTTCCAGTAATTACAGATTGACCTGTGCTAGTGCTCTCCTTCAGAACTTATCCATACAATGAATTTTGAGAATAAGTCAAGACCAAAGCATGGGGGTGGCCCTAATCCTTTCTTTACATATGTCTTATCTTGGGAATGCATATTTGGCCCTAGGAATTCCTCTGTTTACTTGGTCTGAATGTCTCCTCTTCCCGAGGAAATATTTTCTTCAAGGTCCCAGACACTGCACTGTCTACCCACAGCCAGCAATCCGTTGTCCCAGGAAGTCACATCTCTCCCATAGACTTCTGTAGGATGACTCTGTGAGTTACCTTCTATATGCAGGACAAGTTATGGGACATCAAGTCCCTCAGGCCACTACTAAACAAATTGGACCAGACATACATTCTCCCACTATGTGCATGAGTGTTATCTATTCCATACAGAAGCAGGACTGCAGATTCACAGTGGACGTATGAAATGGCTTTGTGCCAAGCAAGTGAAGGGTAGGCAAGGGGCCAGCCAGGGTGCCATGAGGACCTACAGCTTTTAGTAACCTTTTTGTTGGTTTAACACCTATTCTCTTACTTTATTCACTCAACTATTTTTCTGGAGCTTTGTGAATTTTGTTTCTTGCAGTTCTTGCTGGTTGTTCAAAGTTTCTGTGGCAGAAGAGACCTGAAGCGTCTCATTCTGCCATCTTGATTGCAGTGGGTGAGCTAGTTGTTTCTGTTTATCTCATTCTCTCAGTAGCACAACTTAAAAACCAATCTATTTGAACAATTTCTTAGTGTACAGTTCAACAAATTTTGACAAATACGTGTGCCCATGTAACCACCACCACATATGTACTAGAGTTGTCTTATAGTTCTTATCTGTAGTGCCGTCATCTCTTGTCATTTCTAGATCTCTTTCTATTGTCTGATTTTCTACTGGCAATGGGTCTCATTTTTCTGCTTCTTTACTTTTCTCTATACTTTGACGAGGTGTGAATGGGGGTGGCACATTGCTGAGGCCTCAATTTTGTTGTATAAAGATTGTTGAATTTTGTTTTGATTAATTATGTTTGATGGGTTTATTGTAGAAAGTTTGGCTCTACTATTTTGGGGTAATACTTCTTGGTTCTCAGCTGACTGCTCTAGATATATAAGGATATCTCTCCATTCTAGCTAGCTAGAGCTTTGGCAGTTGTTTAGCTAGCATGCTCCCTTGGTTGTTCTTTGTTTAGCCTCATGGAGTTTTACTTTATACCAGCTCAACTTATTACTGAGCAAGCAACTCAAGGAATCCCCTGTGTAGCTTCCTTGAGCTCTCTCTGTGTGCTGCCTGTGGTACTCTGCCTTCCAGCTGTAGCTTCCCAGCTTCCTCCAAAACTAAAATCTGCCCTCTCAACTCTGTAAGAGCCCTTGTTCTGCTTTTTCCACTTTCCTGTGCTATAGTATGGAATGTCTTCTAGGTAGAAAGCTAGGTCAGGTGTAGAGATATCAATGTGTATTTACATTTCTTTTGTTCTCAGGTTTATCATTCTATACTACCTATTGTCAATATCTGAAGACAACTTGTTTTATATGATTTTTTGTGTTTATGTGTGTTTTACCCCTAAGATGGCATGTCTGGTCCCATCATTTTTCAAATGATTTGCAGCAAAAGCTTAGCATCAGATTTTTAAAATTCAAAATATATTTTGTGCATAAATATGTATCTTTAACATTAGCATAATGTCCTGAAATGTAGTCTAAGTTGAGCTGATAATTTAAGACCAGGTAATCTGATTAATATTTCATGTAAATCATTTATTAGATTGTTTTATTAAAAGTGTAATATAATAAAGTTTTAATATAATCCTGAAGTCTCTACAGTCTGTAGTCAAGGTAAATAATGTAGTGAAGAAGCAGATAGGTAAGCCCCTACACAACACATTGGGGGAGTCAAATGTAGGGGGCAGATGTTAGTTAAATGTTCGGTTGAGCAACACAGAGTACTCTCAGGTCTTTAGAACTTCTGTAAATTCTAACATTAGGGTAACAGTTTTAAGTAGAATCCTCTGGGTATTTATTTTCCCATTTTGTAAAGGCTGCATCTTCAAATCTGCTATAAAGACATTTTCTATTCCTGTTTCTAGAAATTATATTTCCATCTTAGCTACTTCAGTATTGTACATTTTAAGATTCATCTTGTGTAATAGTCATTCTGTTAGCTTTTTTTTCTGAGAGAAACATTAGTGGGCCTGGACAATAAAGACAAATAAGAGCAATGACTTCATTTAATTCAGCATTTTCCTAGTTTATTTGATTTGGGTCCTTATTTTATCAATGTGTATTAATAACTCCCATCTAATGTTCTATAATAGTGCTTCTCAAAGTTTAATTATGGAAATGTTGTTAATGCATATTTTGATTCACTGGGTCTGAGGAAGAACTTAGATTATGCATCTCAGATAAGATCTCAAGTGATGTCTGTATTGCCAGTGTACAGACCACACTTTAAATATCAAGGAATTATACAATACGTTTTAGAAAATGCTCAGGTAGAATCTTTTGTATATGGCACAAAATATACCTGGAGGCAGAATGATTTGTTAGTATTATTTGATTCCCGGCTAAAAACTGGAGTAAAGTAAAACTAGAAAAGTTTACCAGTTCCTTTAATAAGACTAGTGTAGCAAACTGGGAAAGGATTGTAATTTTAAAAGATTATAGGGCAAATTCATTAATGAACATAGACAAATTCTAAATAGGATTTTATCAATATTTATTAATAGTCTTAGAATCTGGCAGACTTGATGGATGGCATTGATTCCTTATGAACTTTTTCTAAAGCCATAACTTTGATAAATCTGGGAAACTAATTATGGCTCTATGTGTTGAGCTAGGTGCTGCAAAGAGAAGACCATCAGAAACATAAATACATAGCTGTGTACAGAGTGGGACTGGGTGGGTAGAGGAGGATGTAATAAAAATAAAATTAGTTCTAGAAACATAATAAATTGAATCAGTCATTAGAGACTATTAGAGACTAAAGTATCAGCTTTTACAGTTTTAGAGGATGGTTTTATCAAACCTTCAAAGAATAGATAACCTTATGCAAACTTTCAGAAACTAAAAACAGAAAAAGCTGCCTAGTTTCTTTTCTTTTTAATATAATAATATAAACTTTATACCAATCCTAGACAAGGATCAAAATATAAAAAAAAGAATAGAGGCCAGGTTCACTAATGAATATAGATGAATTTAAATTTGATTTTGTCAAACATATCCAGCAAGGTCTACCTGTATATGTGTGTGTGTGTGAGTGTATGCTGGGGAAGTCACAGAAACACCTAGCCTTCTTCCTTCCCTCATCTACCCTCTTGCTTGCATACAGGTGTTCCATATGTTTCCATTTTTGCTTATTTGCATGCAGGTATTTGATATGTTCCCATTCTTGCTTTTTTGTGTGCAAGTGTTCAGGATGTTTCAATTTTGCTAAAGACTACAAGTAGCCTAGGGGAGATATAAATCCTCAGTTAGCACTAGCTGCCTGCTGGGGCAGAGGGGTTGCTTGATGAGTGCTTTTTGTTCATTGCCCTCTTCCCCTAAAGTGTATAAAAACCTAATCCTTGGGTAACACAAATGTCCCTCATCTCTGATACAAAGCAGGGTGTGTGGAGCTGCCATTCACTGACCCTGACCCGAGCAGTTGGCCTTCCCAGGCCTTGGTCACAGTGTGACCTCTTCTTCTTAATTTCCTTTGTTAACGGGAAGTGGACTTGGCCCAATGGAGAGGGCATCTGCCTACCACAGTGGAGGTCCATGGTTCAGGCCCCGGGCCTCTTGACCCGTGTGGGGTTGGCCCACGTGCAGTGCTGATGTGCACAGGGAGTGCCCTGCCATGCAGGGGTGTCCCCTGCATAGGGGAGCCCCACACTCAGGGAGTGCGCCCCATAAGGAGAGCCGCCCAGCATGAAAGAAAGTGCAGCCTGCCCAGGAATGCCGCTGCACACACGGAGAGCTGACACAACAAGATGGCGCAACAAAAAAGAAACACAGATTCCTGGTGCCGCTGATAAGGATAGAAGTGGTCACAGAGGAACACACAGCGAATGGATGCAGAGAGCAGACAGCTGGGGGGAGGGGGGCAGGAAGGGGAGAGAAATAAATTTTTAAAAAATCTTTAAAAAAATTTTCTCTTTTAAGTAATAAAGTGGTCATTTGCTAAAAATCTGTTATGCCTGAGCCTTTGTTTCTACGAAGCACTTTTTAGCAACTCGCTACGCACATACACAGATATACACATAAGTGCATATGTATGTATGCACTTATCCTAATATTCATATATTCTATGAAACAAGGACAGTGTAACATTTTTAAATGCATTAACATTATTTTTCAAATCAACAGATTATAAGAGAACTGTAATTTCAGTGGAAGTTAAAAAATTGATAGCATTATAGAAATCCAAAGTAAAAACTCCTAGTAAACTATGAAAGAAGGCAACTTCCTTTACATTATAAAATGTATTTACTAAAAATCTTCGGTAAACGTTGTTAATGAGGAGAATTTAGTAGCATTTCTTTTAGTTTCAGAAAGAAGACAGGGTTGTTATCATCATTTATTTTCAACACTGTACTAGGGGTTCCAGAAGCAAAAATAAAACAAGTAAAAGAAATGAAGTATAGCAATTGACAAAAAGAAAATATTATTTAAAAATATGATTATTTACATAAAGAATTCTAGAAAATTTATCCATAAATCATTGGATCTAATGGACAAGGTCAATATCATCTAATGGACAAGGTCAAAAGCATTCCTATAAAGCACAATAACAAATTAGAAAAAACTTAAAAATTTTATGTTCACAGTAATAATTAAAACTTTATAGGATTTAGTCTAAAACAGGAGAATAGTATGGTGAAAATAATAATGACAATATAAGTGATTACCAAAATTTGTTGGTGCTAGCTTTTTCTGACTGTAGTATGTGTATTATCTCATTTAATCCTTAAAATTACTCTAGGAAGGAAGTAATATAATCCTCGTTTCCATATAAGGAAAAGAGGCACAAAGAAGTTAAGTAACTTATATCAAGGTCACATATCTAGTAATGGTAGAGGTAGTATTCAAATTCAGATTTTATACCTCCACAATTAATTCTCTTAAAACAGTACTTCATCACAGACTACTGCTGTATCTTTACCTTACTGAATGTACCACATTTTTCAGAAAAAAAATTGCATTTCATTATTTGAAGTCATGTTATATCAACTTTCCTTACGGTAACTTAGACAGTGGTATATGAGTGAATGTTTAACAATTGGCAATCCTGACCAAACAAAAATGAAACAAAATTATAACTTTTTCTCATTTCCATGATGTAAATATCTCACCATGGCCAATTTCATGCTATGAAGTAACATCATTGAACATGAAATTAGGAAGAGATATACACAATCAACTCTTGTGAGCAACTGTAAGATAGCTCCAGTACCCCCTAAGTCAAGAATTTATGGTGGTTAATTTCTTTGTGAAATAAAGTTACCTCTTTTAAGAATGTATATATAGTCCTTAATTATACAGTTTGAATAATTTTGCATGTTTGTTTAGGTAGTTCCTACCACATTATTTCTATTCATCTTGAAACTAAAGTTGGATCAGCTGATGCAGTTTTCTGAGTTGTACTAGATACCATCTGAGGACCAGTCTATTCAACAAATAGTGCTGGCAGAACTGGATATCCATATTCAAAAGAAAGAAATAGGGCCCTTATTTCAAAAATTAGCTCAAAATGGACCAAGGACCTAAATATAAAAGCTATAAACATAAAACTTTTGGAAGAAAATATAGGAAAACATCTTCAAGGTCTTGTGGTTGCAGTAGTTTCTTAAACCTTATACCCAAAGCATGAGGAATGAAAGAAAAAAATTCATAAATGGGACCTCCTCAAAATTAAACATTTGTTTTTCAAAAGGCTTTGTCAAGAAAATAAAAAGACAGCCAACTTAATGGGGAGAAAATATTTGGAAACTACATACCTGATAAGGGCTCGATATCCATGTTATATAAAAAGATCATACTACTCAATGATGAAAAGAAAAGCAATCCAGTTAAAAAATGGACCAAAGACTTGAATAGACATTTCTATAATGAGGAAATAACCAATGGCCAGAAAGCATGTGAAAAAATGTTCACATCACTAGCTATTAGGGAAATGCTGATCAAAACTACAATGAGATTCCATTTCATACATTATAAAATGGCCATTATCAAAGAAACAGATAACTACATGTGCTGGAGAGGATGTGGAGAAATAGGAACACTCCTTCACTGTTAGAAGGAATGTAGAATGGTGTCGCCTTTGTTGAAGATAGTTTGGCAGGATCTCGAGAAGCTAAATACAGAACTGCCATATGATTTGGCCATCCCATTACTAGAAATATTCAGAAGGACTGAAAGCAAGGATGTGAAATGACATTTGCAAACTGATGTTCATTGTAGCATTATTCACAAGTGTTCCTCAATTGATGAATGGCTAAACAAACTGTGGTACATACATATACAGGAATACTGTTCAGCTGTAAGAAGAAATGACATCAGGATGCATAAGACAAACATGAAACTTAAGGATATTATGTTGAGTGAAATAATCCAGACACAAAAGGACAACTATTATATGAGTTCACTAATATGAACTAAATATGATGAGTAAACTTATGAAGGTAAAGTCTAGAGTATAGGTTACTAGGAGATAAAATGTGGGTTGAGAATGGGAACTGATGCTTAATGTATAGAGAATTTTAATGTTTATTATAAAAATGTGGAAATGAATAGAGTCGATGTTACCACATTATAGTGAGTATAAATAACACTGTTGATTTATAAATGTGATTGTGGCTGAAACGGGTAGTCTGCGGACAAATATGTCAATTGAAAGGAAGCTAAAGAATAATCTGGGGACTGTATAACAGAGTGGTTTTGGTGTTGGATAGAAGGTTGTGGTTAATAATACAAATAAAAGAATGTTCTTTTACAAAGTGTTAAGAATATAGTAATACCTGGGAAAATACAATTAATGTAACTTATGAGTGATAGTTAACAGTAAAATTGTAATATTTTTGCAGCAGTGCCAAAGAAGACACTTCATTCTAAGAGCCAACTGCATAGGAGGGGTTTGGAGGTAAGGGGATTTTCCTATTGGAGTAATGAAAACATTCTAAAATTGACTGAGGTGATAACAGCAGAACTCTGAGATGAAAATGAGAGCCTCTGAGTTTACACTTTGAATGGACTGCACAAAACATGGGGCTGTATAACACACGGAATCCAGTGGTGGAAGATGGACTGTGGTTAACAGGAATATGAGAAGGTTCTTCATTAACTATAAAATGTATAATACTAACACAGAGTGTTAATAATCATGTGGTATAGTAGTTTGGCATTGTTTATGAATTTAAAAAATAGTCATTGGATTATGTTTGTAAACTGATCTGTCAGAGGTACAACTTTTAATTGATTAAATTATGATTAGGCCTTTGATTGGGCCATGATAGTAGGGAGTTGAGTCCCTTCTCCTTGGGGGGTGGTGACTCACAGAGAATAGACATGGCAAAGGATAGAATTCCGGGTTTTTGAGCTAAAGCCCAGGAAGTGAACACACAGGAGAAGAACACAGAGTATAAAGACAGCTCTTTACACATAACATAAACCCCAGGGAGAGAAAGAGTGTTATTCATCTGATAGTCTATGGCTGACCTTATGGAGAGAGCACAGCAGCTGAACCCCAAGAGAAACAGGAGCCCCAGGAAGAGAAGAAGCCAATAAGCCTGAACTCTTGGCAACTTTGGCAGCCACCTTGCCTCAACACATGGCAATAGCCTTTGGTGAGGGAAGTAACTTATGCTTTATAGCCTGGCAACTGTAAGCTTCCAACTCAAATAAATACCCTTTATAAAAGTCAACAGATTTCTGATATTTTGCATCAGCACGCCTTTGGCTGACTAATAACAGTGGATGGGGGGAAAATACCCCAAATAGAAGATATGGGCTATAACTAAATGTAATATTTTGATAATACTATTTCATAGTTTGTAACAAATGTTTCACAACAGTGCAAAATGTTTGTAGTGGGGTGATGTGTGGGAGGCCTGTATGATGATATGCATGCTTGTTTTGTAAATTCACAACTTTTACTATACACTTATTGTTATGTATGCTCATGTATGCATGATATACTTCAATGAAATTTTATTGAAAAAGAATCCAAGCAAAGGTCTGTTTTGAATAATTTTATGTGAATTTTGATAAAAATCTATTGCATCTATAACAGTAACCATGAAACTTTAAAACTTATAAAGTTTTTCATTTGCATTGTATTTTTGAATCTGTATTATATAATGGCATTTCAGCCTAGTTTCAGCTGCCCTTTCTGGAAAATGATGATTACCTAGTTCTCTTTCTTTATGTCAGTATGCCTAGTAATGAGTGCTTTTACTTTTCTAAGTGTAATGTACATAAAACATATGAGTATTATTTTTAAACTTTATATTTTAGATTTGAATATCACAGCTAAATAATCTGATCACAAAATAATGGTATTCTGGCATGCAACTCTCTGGATAATTTATTTACAGTGGACAACTTAGATGTTATGTATACCCATCAATCAGTTTTGAGGAATGCATATCATGATATAAACATTTCAGTCACTTCAGTAGGTTCACTTGTCTCCCTTCCTAGTTAGGCTTCTCCAAAGAAGTGGATATCTATCAACATAATTTAGTTTTACCTGTTCTTTAGAATTTCAAATAAATGTAACCACATAGTATGTACTGTTTGGCTCCTTTCACTCAGCATAATTTTTATAGCTCCATGCATGATTTTACTTGTATCAGTAGATTTTCACTGCCTAATAATATTTACAATAAACAAAACATTTTGCTCATCCATACTCCTCCTGCTGAACATCTGGTTTAATTGTGGTTTAGGGCTATTATGAATGAAGCTGATAGAAAAAATTTTATAGAGGGCTTTTTATGAGCACATATATTTTCTTTTGTTTTTTTGATGAATACTTAGAATTGTTATTGTTGGGTCATAGGGTAGAAGCACATTTAACTACTTAAGAAACTACCAAACAGTTTTCCAAAGTGGTTGCGTCATTTTAGTTAATTTTTAAAAATCATTTAAGCAACTTACTATTAAAAGTACTAATGGTACTCTTAGTCAACAACAAGAAAATTTAAATACAATGAATAAATGAGAATCAAGTAGTTTTATTATGGATAGTTTACTAATTTGATATGAAATAAAAGGACAATAAAATGATATCATTGGCAAGGTTAGGACAGTAGGAAACAAAAACATTTCTATATGAAATATACATCACTGAGTTTCCTTATTCACTTCCACCTCTTCAGTGGATTTGGGACTTTACTTTCAATTCTTTGCTATTTGGTATTTTGGCTATTAGGTTTAAAGTCCAATGCTTTCCTTATTGGGGATGAATTTGCATAGAAATTATTGTCTTGTCTATAGTTAAAATTATTAGAATTATGTGCTTCCCAGGTTTAATTTTGAAAACATTAGCTTTCATGAAGTTTGTAGAGATGTATAAATTGGTAATTTTATGCAACAACAGTTGAAAATTACAGGGGAAAAATCTGGTTATAAACCTTAAGGAAAATTATATATTGTGAAATTTTTAAGTTTAATGACAGTTGTCTTTGTAGGATCTAAATTATATAGGAAGTTTGTCTGGAGGAGTGACATGCAAGAGCAAAGGTAGATATGCATTTCCACCATGTGTTCATTCACTCATTGATTTACTCATATTTCATTCACATATTAATTAGATGCCTATTATGCATCTGATCCTGAATCAGGCATTGGGTATATAGTATTGAACAAAATAGATATAGTCCTTATCTGAATAAATAGAAATTAAAGAAACAGACATACAAAGAAAATATAATACTTGAAATAAGTGTTTTAAAGGAAAATTATATGAGAATACTCTGGCAGGATATTCTTTTGATTTGTATGATATATAGAATGGATATATTTTTGGGTTAGATCACTGGAGAGGAATGTAGAGACATTTCCTTTACATTTTATAAGGTTTTCTTTCTTCTAAATATAGAATTGGTTTTAATTACTTATGATTAAAAATATAACCATGTAACATGGAAGAAATATTTATCTAACATACACATACACAAACACACAGTTTCAAATTATTTTGTATTCATATGTTTTACTGTTGAATTCATAATAGTTATATTGAGACTTCTTAACTTGATTGCATTATATTCCATTCCTATTCCTATCTACTTTTAAACTTAACAAACCCTGAGGGAATTGAATCATTTCATGTTTGGGTTGATAACTTAATAGCTTTGCTGCCACCAGCTCAAGAGAACTTGTTAGATGTAATACATCTGTGGTAAGATTTAAATGATAGCTTGCTATATGTCCAAAAAATAAAAATGAAAGTAATTATGTTCTGATTTCATTGGTATGTCATTGCTTTAAATGTGACAGCCAGTTGCATTCTGCAATGTGATAGAGTAAAATATAGTGTTCTTAATCATGAGAGGCAGGTTTATTTTTCAACTGGAGATATCTGTAATGCCTGTCATAAAGAAACTGTAAAACATTCGAACAGATTTTAAACATTACAGAGAGTTTGAGAATAAGTGCCTAAGACCTCTTGGTTACTCCTCCACATTACCCATGGTTACACTATCAACTGTCTGGATGCAAAGTGAAAAATCAGTATCTAGATGCTTATGTAGATAAAGTGTAACACATTTGATTAGAAAAATGTTGTGCTACCATAACCACAATCCATTGCCATTTTTTCCCTTGATTCCAAGTAGAAACTCTGTACAATTTAAGCATGAATTTCCCATTCCTTATCCACAATGTGTTCTGTGGTAAATTATATTCTAGTTCTGACTCTATGTTTGCTTATTCTCATTATTTAATATCCCTAAGATCATATTATGTCTGGCTTACTTCACTCACATGATGTTTTCAAGGTTATTCTGTGTTACTGCATATATCAGAACTTCATTGATTTTTACAGCTAAATAATATTCCAGTGCATAAATGCCACATTTTGTTTTTCCATTCATGGGTTGATAGACACTTCGGTTGCTTCCATTTTTTGGCAATTGTGAATAATGCTGCTATGAATATCAGTGTGAAAATATCTGCTTTCAGTTCTTTTAGGTATATACCTAGAAAGGTGGATTGCAGGATTATTTAGTAATTCTATATTTAACTTTCTGAGGAAATACCCAACTTTCTTCCACAGCAGCTGCACCATTTTACATTTCCCACCAGTAATGAATGAGTGTTCCAGTTTCTTCAAATCCTCTCAAACGTGTAATTTTTTAAAAAAATAGCAGCCACTGTCATTGTTGTGAAATGGAATCTCACAATAATTTTTGATCTGAACTTCCTAAATGGCTAATGCTGTTGAATATCTTCTTATGTGCTTTTGGCCATTCGTATGTCTTTGTTGGAGAAATGTATATTCAACTCTATTGTCCATTTTTAATGTGGCTGTTTTCCTTTCTGTTGTTGAGTTGAAGGATTTCTTTGTTTATTTCTTATATTAAACCCTTATCAGATATGTGGTTTCCAGATATTTTTCCCATTGTATAGATTGTCATATTACTTTCATGATAAAGTCCTTTGAGGTACAAAGTTTTTAGTTTTGATGAGGTCTCATTTTCTATTTATTCTTTCGTTGCTTGTACTTTGGGTGTAAAGCTGAAGAAACCATTGCCTAACGGGATCCTGGAGAGCCTTCCCGACATTCTTCCAGGAATTTGATAGTTCTACCTCTTATACCTAGGTTCTTAGATTTACTTTGAGTGAATATTTTATATAATCTGTGAGGATGTCCATTCTTGTATATGGACATCCAGTTTTCCCAGCACCACTTGGTGAAGAGACTGTTCTTTATTCAGTAGATTTGGCATTTTTGTCAAAAATTTGATGGCCATAAGACGTGAGGGATGATTTCTGAACTCTCAGTTTGATTTAATTGGTCTGTATGTCTGTCCATTTGCCAATATCATATAGTTTTGATCAATGTGGTGTTTTAATAAGTTAAAAATGGGAATTGTGAGTCCTGCAACTTCATTCTCCCTTTTCAAGGTGGCTTTGGCCATTTGGGGCCTCTTACCCTTCCATTTTTTTTTAGAAAAATTTTGTTAGAAAAGTTGTGAGTTTACAGAAGAATCATGCAAAATGCAGGATTACCAAATACTACCCAGTCACTAACATTTTGCATGCTGTGGAACATTTGTTACAATTGATTATAGCATTTTTGTTTAATTGCACTATATTTTTAACAGCAGTACCCAGAATTTATTGAGCGAGTCTATGTTCTAGGCACTGTGTGAAGCAGTTTGTATGGATTAGCTCATTTAAAACACTCAGTACATGGGCCTGTGAAATATGTCCTATTATTATTATTTTAAAATATTTTTTTAGTTAGAGAAGTGGTATGTTTACAGGAAAATCATGTAAAAAACAATTCCCCAACACACCCTCACATTGTTGTCTTTGCATTAGTGTGATATCTTTCTTAAAATTGATGAAAGATTATTAATATAGTACTATTAACTATTGGCTGTACTTTACATTAAGTATATTTTTCCCATGTGGCTTCCTATTGATACCTTGTATTAGTGTCATATATTTGTTATAATTCATGAAAGAACATGTACTATAACTATAGTCCATCATCTACAATAGGGTTCATTATAGTTTATAGTCCTATGTTTTATGTTTTAATTTTTATTCTAGTAACATATAGCACCTAAAGTTTTCCATTTAAACCATATTCACATATATCACTCAGTGCTGTAAATTATATTCACAATAATGTGCTACCATCACTACCATCTATTTTCAAATATTTGCAATCAACCTACATAGAAATTCTGTACAAATAAAGCATAACTCCCCATTCTCTACCACCAATCCAACCCTTAGTAAACTATATTGTAGATTCTGGTTCTTTGAGTATTGTTATTTTTTTATCCATGAGATCATATAATATTTGTACTTTTGTGTGGCTTATTTCACTCAGTATAATTTTCTGTGTTTAAGTTCTTTACATCTTTTAGTTGCCATTGGAAATGGAATTTTGTTTCTTGATTTCCTCATTACTAGTATCAAGTAATGAGTTTGGTGTAGACGTACTTGCAGTTTTCCATTGTTGAAATTTGCCATTTGATATTGGCATACATTCTTAAATAAATGTGGTTATGTTAGACATCATTTTAATGTACATTTCTCACTTTATTTTTTTGATAATGACTTATTACTTGCTGTTTACTTTATATTTATTTTAGACTATAGAAATGATGTTTGACAAAAAGCAAATTCGAGCAATTTTCTTATTTGAGTTCAAAATGGGCTGTAAAGCAATGGCTAAAAGCCTCATAATACTGACCTTCAATTCAGTCTCTGATGTCATAATTATGAGTCCAAAAATAAAATTACCCTATCACTTCTAAAACACTGAAATCATACAACATATCAGTTATGTTTTCAATTTGGAATACAAATATGTAATTTTGGAAATTGAAATTTTAAAATCAGGGAGTGGATATAGTTCAGTGACTGACCACGTTCTTCCCATGTACAAGGTTCTCAGTTCAATCCCCGGTACTCCCTAAAATAAATAAATAAATACATGAATATAATTAAAACATTTTTAAATCAGAATTTCATACCTTGTGCAAGCATGTCAAATTCCAAGAATAGTGTTATATGGTAAAGTTCCATGGCTTTTTGCCCTGGTCATCTTTGGCTTCCCTGTGACCAGAGACTGAACTTCACTGAGGCTCCCAACATAGGGACTACAGTGCAAAAATGAGAGGTTTGCCTCATTGATATACATACAATGTAATATAACTTTTGCATATATTTTTTTGTATAATGGACTTAACTAACATAATATAGTCCTCAAAGTACTGCTTGAGATTTCTTCACCAGTCCATTTTCTCCTTTGTAATAAATTTCGTAAAAATGGAGACCTGGCAGAAATAATAGCCTTGTGAGCTTTGAACTCTTCATCTAAGCAGTTCAGATTTCCACCAAAAGCTTCAACCAGTTCAGAGTCTGAAGAAAACTTAAGGACAACATCATAATAACACATGAAATCAAAGAATCTGCTCATATCTACTTCAAGGGAATAAGCTGAATGAGGATATCAACATTTCGAAATCTTGAGTCCTCGATTCCAAACTCCCCTTGTACAAAGGTAGTGGAACAAAGCAGAAAACCTGGGCATATCTATACTAGCTGTGTTGATCTCCATTATTATCTCTGCTTCATACTCGGGTGAGGAAGAAAGCAGTGTTTTAAAAATTGGCTACCTTGTCTCCAAAATGGCACAATGAACAGGAAACAAGTTTCTCGAAATATTGTCTATATCATTATGATAGCTGTACTCATAAAGCTTGACCATATCTTTCTGCAATGTCTGGGCTTCTGGTCTAGTCAAACTGGCTTATACAGAAAGCTCTTTTAAGGCTAAAGTTCCCTCATATTCTTCCACTGATGCATTGGTATCTCTAATATCCCACCCAGAGAGGAGTTCTTACATCTGCTTGACATAATCAACAGATCTATTAGAATTTCTATGCTTAATAAACTTCTTTTTGAGGTGGCATGTGCTTTGAGAAGAATATACATCCCGTTGTTCTCTATATGTCTATTCTTTCTAGTTCATTTACCATATTATTCAGGTTCTCTGTTTCTTTTTTGATCTTAAATGAATATATTTTATCTATTGATACAAGTGGTGTATTAAAGCTTCCAACTATTATTGTAGAGGTATCTGTTTATCCTTTCAGTTTGGCCAATGTTTGCCTTATGTATTTTGGAGCAACATAGTTAGGTGGATAACTATTTATGATTATTATTTCTTCTTGGTGGATTGTCCCTTTATTAACATATATTGTCCTTTGTTTCTTATAACAGTTTTTAACTTCAAGTCTATTTTGTCTGATATTAGTATAGCTTTTTTATTTTCATTTTTATTTTTTTATTACTATTTGCATGGTGTTTTAATTTGCTAAGGCTGCCGAGGCAATATACCAGAAATGGGTTGACCTTTACAATGGTGATTTATTAGCATATTTACCATTCTGAGACTGAGAAAAATGTCCAAATCAAGGTATAAGATGATGTTTTCTCCCTGAAGATGGCTGTGGGCAATGCTGGACTCCTCTGCAAACAGTGGTGCCTGCCAGTCTCTGTTTTCTCCTCTGGGCTATGTTGCTTTCATTCTGGCTATTCTGTCTGTGGCTTTCTCTCTCAGCTTCTTCTCTACATGTTTTTCCTATTTAAAAAGGACTCCACTAAGAGGATTAAGACCCACCCTGGGTCACACAATCTACTCAAAGACCCTTAACAAGTAATTTAATCACTAGTTCCCACCTACAGTAGGTTTACACACACTGGAATGGATTAGCTTCAAGTACAGGACGTTCTGGGGTCCACCCAGCCTCAAAATGTCACAAATGGAATATCTTTTTTCCACTTTTTACTTTTAACCTATTTGTGTCGCTGGGACTCATGTGAGTCTCTTATAAACAACATATAGTTGGATAATGCTTTTTATCCATTCTGCCAATCTGTGCCATTTGTTTAACCCATTAACATTCAGTATTATTACTAAAAAGGCAGAACTTCAACTTATTTTTTCTTTGTTTTTTAATGTCATATCTTTTTAGTCTCTCTTTTCCTATACTGCAGCCTCCTTTTCTGTTTACTTGATCTTTTATGATGTATTTGCCTGATCCCTTTCTTATTTCTGTTTCTGTATATTTTTAAAATTCTTTCTTTATATTAACTGTGGGGTTTATATTACATAACCTACATTTGTAACCTAGTAATTTGAAAAGATACTAACCTAGCTTAAATACCCTACACATACTGTGCTCTCATATCCTTGTTTCCCTGCTTTCTGTTGTTTTTGTCCCACTTGACCACTTCATATTTTGCACGTCCATTATCAGGACATATACCTTTTACTTATTCAATTGTATTCTCACTCTTATGAGAATGAAAGAGTAGAGTTTTATATTGAGGATACAATACTACTGGGTTTTGCATTTATCCTTTTTAAGTACACTTACTAAAGATCTTCATTTCTTTACATTACTCCGATCCACTCTCTCCTGTTTTTGTTTTTGTTTTTCCAACCTGCAGAACTCCCTTTAGTAATTCTTGTAGGGCAGTTATCCTGTTGACCACTCTCTCATTTTCTGAAGGCTGTTCAATTTTCATTAGGATTGTATTGAATCTGTAAATTACTTTCACCAGAATTGAAATGTTTTAGTTTTATAGGGTGCTGAAAGAAAATACCACAAATGGGTTTGCTTTAACAATGGGACTTTATTATCTTACAAGTTTACAGGTTTGAGGCCATAAGAGTGTCCAAATCAAGGCACCATCAAGGTAATTCTTTATTCCTGAATATTGGCTGTTGGTGATCCTTGGGTCCTCTGCCACATGACAAGATGCATGTCAGTCTCTGCTGATCCTCCCCTTCTCTTCCAGGTTTCATTGCTTTCAGCTTATTGCTTCCATGGATTTTTTTTCTCTGTCTGAATTCCATTCCCTTATAAGGGATTCCAGTAAGAGGATTAAGGCCTGCCTTGGGCCACTCCTTAAGTAAAATAACCTCATCAAAATGCCCTAATACAATAGATTTATACTCAATGGAATGGATTAGTTTTAAGGACATGATTTTCTGGGGTACTTAAGGTTTCAAAACACCACAACATCTTAACAATATTTATTCTTCCAGTTTCTGGACATGGAATGGCTTTCCATTTGTTTTTTGTTTTGTTTTGTTTTTAAATTTCTTTTACCTATACTTTGTAGTTTTCTGTATACAAGTTCTTTACATATTTTGTTATATTTACTCCTAGGTATTTGATTCCTTTACTTACTATTGTAAATGGATTTTTTTCTTAATTTCTTCCACAGATTGTTCATTAGTGTATAGATACAGTAATGATTTAGGGGCACTGATTTTTTATACCCATCACTATGCTGAATTCATCTAGTAGCCCTTGTGGCTTTTTCAGAATTTTCTCCATGCAGGATCATGTCATCTGCAGATAAGGAAAACTTTAGTTCTTCCTTTTCAATTTAGATGTTTTTTCTTTTTTTTTTTTCCTGCCTCATTGCTCAGGCTAGAACTTCCAAGTACAATGTTGAATAACAGTGGTGACAGGGAACATCATCTTGTTCTTGATTTTAGAAGAAATCCTTCAGTCTTTTACCTTTAAGTATGATGTAAGCTACAGGTTTTTTATATCTACCATTTGTCATGTTGAGGAAGATTTTTTTCTATTCGTAGTTTTCTGAATGTTTTTATCAGGAAGAGGTTCTGATTTTGTCACATTCCTTTTCTGCATCAATTGGGATGATCATATGTTTTTTCCTTCATTCTATTAATGTATGTTGTACATTAATTGATTTTCTTGTGTTGAACCACCTTTGCATACCTGAGATATATCACAATTGATTATGGTATATAATTTGTTTAATGTGCCATTGAATTCTCTTTTATTATTATTTTGTTGAGGCTTTTTGCAATTATGTTCATAAGATATTTTTGTCTGTAATTTTGTTTTCTTGTAGTATCTTTTTCTGGCTTAGTGTGGGGGTGATATTGACTTTCTAGAATGAGTTAGGTAGTGTTCCCTCCTCTTCAAGTTTTTTGGAAGAATTTGAGCAGGATTGGTGTTAATTCTTCCTGGAATGTTTGGGACAATTGCCCTGTGAAGCTACCCGGTCCTGCCCAGACTTTACTTTTTTGGGAAGTTTTTGATTTGCTAGTTATTGGTTTGTTGAGATCTTCTATTTCTTCTTGATTCAGTGTAGGTAATTTTTATGTTTCTAGGAACTTGTTCCTTTCATCTTGTTTATCTAATTTTATCTCTTAGGCAATTTTCACTTTTTTCTACTTCTTATGTCTTTGTGGTCCTCAGTATGACTCATTCCAATCATCTTGTCCTTGAGTTCACTGATTCTTTCTTCTGCCAGCTCTAATCTGTTGAAAACTTCATGGCAATTTTTCATTTCAGTTATTTTGGTTTTCAACTCCAGTAAATCTGTTTGATTCCTTTTTTAGAATTTCTATCTTTTTATTGAGATTTTCATATTATTCATTTTATTGTTTTACTGTTATCCTTTGGTCTTTCTTTAAAATTTCCTTCACTTCCTTGAGCTTGTTGATCATCATTTTTAAAAGGCTTTTTCTGGTATATTTGTTCTTTTTCATTGATATTCTCAGGATTTTTATCAGCTCTTTCTTTGGATGGGCCATCATTTCCTGTTTCTTCATCTTGTAATCTTTTGTTACACACTGTCCATTTTAATATTTTAAAATAAGTCAGTTACTAATTTCCTGAGATGTTTGTTTTTTTTTTTAAATTTGTATACAGCTAATGATAGGACAGATTCCCGTGAGTGCCAGGAGCTTGCAAAACTAAACAAAATATTGCCAAAAACACCTTTCCCAGTCTTTGAAATTGATTTTCTGTAGGCTTTTGCTCTCCTTCAGTGTTCAACCCTTCTATCAATAAGGTCAGCCTAACATGGATGCAAACTGCAGGATCCTTCCTGTTTTCTGGGCTTGAGTCTTATTTGGGTTTTACTTGTTAGTGGCCTAAGAATTCCCCAGTTTACAGGAACTTGTATGTTCTCTCTGCTTCCCAGGAAAGAGACCCTGTCCTTCTCCTGGTTCCTCTACCCCTGGACTTAAAGCAAGTAAGCTTTTGTCCTAGGCAGCCTGGCTCATTTATTTCTTATTTCGCTTTCACTGTCTCATACTGCTTTTTCCTGGAAACAAATTCTGGGATGAAGTTTGTGCTGGAGAGGAGTTTCCCAGGTTAGTATTTCCCAACTGGAAAAAAGGTGAAATCCCCATAAAGTTAGTGCTGGCTGGCTCCTCACTGCCCTGGGAGTTGTGAATAAGGGTACCAGGAGCTTCTCCTATGACTCTTTGAAGCTGTGTTTTCTTGATTTGGCACTTGCTCAGTAAACGCAGACCTTCAAAAGTTTTCTGTAGTTTTTGAGGAAGGGTATTGTCTTTAATCTTCCATGTCCTTTTCCCAAAATGGTTTGATACAATATGTCTTTCAGAGCCAGGTACCCCAAATTCTGAATTAGCTAATCAAAAATACTGTCTATTGATCACACTGTACAATCCCAGATCTTGGGGATCTAGGTCTTTATATTCCATCCTGGCACCATCAAGATGCACCAGGGGCTAGAATTTGGTACCTTAGTGCTACCTGCTATGTATGTGGGGGATGGATGATGGTAGTCACGGCATGAAGAATAGAATTCACTGGTATTTACCAAGATTTACCAGCCTCTTCATCCTCCTCTTCCCTGGATGTGGCACAATGTTCTGTTAGTCTCCAGAGTTTCAAAATAGTTGATTCAGACAGTTTCTGCCTGTTTAATAGTTGTTCTGGTAGAGGAACTGATTCCTGGAGCTTCCTACATTATCATCTTCTCACAATTCTGCTGTGTAGAATTTTTTAACTTAACTTGAAAATCATGATGAACCTAAAAACGAGTCAATCAGCTTCACGTGTGGGACATAAATTAATAAATTTTCAGTGCTACTGTTATGGTAAGTTGATCCCAAATCCATACTTGGAAATTTTATATTGAACTTCAGTTTATATAATACCTGTTTTTACAGTTACATCTAGAACATTTTAAAAAATTAAAATGGTAGTTGTAAATGCTTTTTACTCTTATGAGTATGATGCTAAATTCCAAATAATCCAATTTAACTTTTTTTTTATTTTAGTGATGATGCTGGTTTTTTTTCTACTTTTTATAAAATAAAAATAATAAGTTTATTCATAGTTATAATTTATCTTTGTAAGTATTTTACGATGGTGATTCTGACACAGCTAATCAAAATATATATCCTCTTTTTTAAACAAATAAAATCCAAAGAACCTAAATTTTAGGTATTAAATTTTAATTTCTGCTCAGTTCATTTTATTTTTAATGAAATATTGTTTATCCTGTCACTACTGAATTCATGATGTTCATAAGTTAAGTGAGACCATTAAATTTTATATATTAGACTTAATATTTTTTTCTTCTCATAAATTATTGATGGGTCTTTAACATTTTTATTCTACAGAAAGAAGGGAAGAATGTGAAAAGATATAAACACAAGAATCTAATTTTCCAGAAATAAATAACAGAAAAGAGGCACTTAACCATAAATATTTTACAGAACTACTGAGTAGTCATGGCAACTAAAAGTTAAACCCTTTTAAACATTTGTAAATTGTTTCCAATGGAAAAGCTTTTAGTTTTTAATAGTTGCTATTTCCTCTCAAATTTCTGTCAAAAATGTTTCCCAAATGAGAAAAAATGTATGGCTAATTTTATATTATTTACATTAGGAAATCTAGTTAACCTTTTTTTAAAAACAGATTTATTGAGGAATAATTAATCTTCAATAAACTTCACCTATATATCTACAGTTTGTAAGTTTGGACTTATATAAACACCTGTGAGACCATGACTACAATTGAGATAATATACATGTCCATAACTCCTTTTAATCCCTCTCTTCTATCATTTCCTGGTCCACCTTCTCATCTCCAAGCACCACTGATCTGCTTTGTGTCACTATACACATTTCCTAGAATTTTATATAAAAGGGTCATATAGAGGGCCATCCAAGATGGTGTTGGAGTAGCTCAGTCACGGCACAGCTCTCTCACAAAAATGAACCACTTGGGGAACTCTGCAGGCCAGGAAAGTGTAGCATGTATTGTCCAATAGGGACTAGGGCTGCAGAGATGGAGAGATCGAAGGAAAAACCATGAGTGATACCCCTGTGTCTGAGAATGCTGCCTGCCCCCTCTCCCATCTTGGAGGTGTACAGACTCATTAATACCTGTGGCTGAGTGGCCAAGGGAAGAAAAGGACAGATTCCTCCCAGGGAAGAGGGAGAGTGCAGCAGAGGGTTGGATGTGGTTTGTCTTCATCTCTTCAGGGAATATAACTTCAATAACTTTCTAGCTCAGGAGAGGTAGTAGAAATAGAAGAATTCATCTTTATGGAAAAGTTTGCCAAGGAATGCCAATTGCTCACCAGCTTGGAAAGTGAAGGAAGACAGACTGGTTCCAGATTCTTTCCCAGGTACAGTAGACCTGGTCTGGCTACATTAGTTGCTTCCTGCCAGTTTAACTACTTAATCAGGGCAATATTAAAATTTTAGAAAATATTAAACTAAAAATCAAAGTTGAGCTATGAAATAAAACTACTAGGCAAGAGAGAGAAATTGATCAACAGAGCAAAATCATCAACATAGGCAGATGTGTAGGTATCTACAAAAAATAACTCACCTTAAGAAATGGGAAGTTATGATCTACTCAAAAGAACAAGAGAAGAATCTAAATGAGATTCAGGATTTAAGACAACTAATAAATGCTGTTCAAACAAATGTCCTTAATTTAAGGCAGGGGTCCATAGTCATCTTCCCGTGTCCACAGGGAGTCCCTGGAAAGATTTCAGGGGGTCCGTAAGCTTAAATTGAAAATTCAGTAAAACATTTGTGAAGGCATGTTGGTGTGGCTGTGATGTATTTATTAAATAATACACAGTATAGTGTGAACTTAGTAGGGAGACGGTGGTTTTTAACCTGACTGGCAAAGGGATCTGTGGAACAAAAAAGGTTAAGAACTCCCAATTTAAGGAGATGAAGGAAAACATGACTAAAGAGATTAAGGATATTAAGGTGACAGTGTGTAAGCATAAACAATTCAAAAATCTGCAAAAAAGTAGCGTTTATGGAAATTAAAAATACAGTGGATGAGTTTAAAAATACCTTAGAAAAATGGCTGCTGGAATTCCAGGCCATACCCATGATCTGGGTGGTTGGGAAATTGTGTTTAAGTCCCAGTGAGTGTTTCCTGGCTTCCTTTGAAGAAACCTATTGTTGGTGGTCACCTCTTTTGACAAGTTGAGATTCTTGCTTTTCAGACACTGTTTAAAGGAGAATGGATTTGCCTTTTTAAGAGCTTCAAGTTTAGCATCTCCAAAATGTGTCTCATTGGTTACTGATGGACCTTGCTTAATATATTTCCGCTTTCCATGGCCAAAATTGTCAGGAATGACTAGGCTCCGAGCTCTGGAGAGCAGGATGAAGGCTAAGCCTTGCAGGAAGCTTGACATCATCCCCTTGGGCGCAAAGCAGCCGCTCCACGCGGCCGCGGGGTCGGCCAGTATGGCCCGCTGATTGGCCTCCGCCAGCCGCCGTGCTGCTCACTGCTGCTTCCGCTCCCACCACCGGAAGCTCCCCCCGAGGCGGAGGCAGAGGGTGGCGGGCACGCCAGCAGCGGAAGTGGAAGGCCTAGAAAAATGGCTTGTGGTATTCTGGGCCTTACCAGCAGCTGCTTTTCGAGGACCGGACAAAGGCCAGTGACCTCCTGGATGAGAACAAAACGAGGGGTGGAATGGAACCTACCTGCCTTGGCTGTGGAGCAGACACTCGCTGAGAGTTGCTGCAAGACTTCTCCCTGCAGCGCTTACCTGTCCTTTTTTTCCCAGTCGGAGCTGGCAGGGCCCTTTCTCTCCACATGGGCTCTGAGTATATGGTTTCTCTTAACACAGATTTCACAGCCATTGAGGAGATCGGCACTTCCCGACGCTGCAGATAAATTAGGAAGCACTTAAAGATGAAAATTCTAAGCTAAGAAGAGAGCTGAATGAGTTTCAGAGCATCTGTAAAGCTACTTAAATGCACCTCTGTTCAGGTTCTTGTGTTCTGGAATCTTCTGGCTGGGGAGGACCGATCACGTTTTCAAGTGACATTTTGTACAATGAGGGTTAGAAGTTACTAGTTTAATGTCAGCCCTTCTAGTCAGCCCGAGGCCTGCCAATGCCTTCCCATTTTTGAGAAGCTCTGACAAACTTGTGAGGGCTGACCGTGCCCTGCACACCTCAATTGGTTTCCACTATGTTCTCTAAGTAAATTTCTCTGCTTCCTCCTGTTCATGTGCATAGCTTTCCTACTTAATAAATTTTAACTTTCATGTACACTGCCCCCTTTTTCTTTTCTTAGTTCTTTGTACTTGAGAACCATGCTGACATCCTCAAATGCTAGGACAGCTAGTGCTTAGTGCTGGCCAGTGAGCCCCATTCCACGGGGTCAGGTGCAGGTGGCACCCTCACTGGGCAGGGCCTGGCCCTGGCCATCAGCACGGCTTCAGCACTATAAGTCCCAGGGTTGCGTATTTTGAACGTGGGCAAGTTTGAGTCTAGGATGGGAACTTTCTTTGACATGTGGTTGAATTTTGTTACTGTTAGCTGTTAGAAATTAGATGAGATAAAAGTGCCTGAAAAATAATTTTTTGACAGTAGTGTTTCCATAACTTGTTGAATTGCCTTTTTCCTGTTCTTTTATTTTTGTGAATTTGAAATAAAGTTGTTAATAAAAAAAAGAATTATATAGTATGTATTCTTTTTTTTCCCCCTCTGGGAAGAAGAGAGGGTCTGGCTTCTTTTATTCCATGTAATTATTTTGAATTCATACTTGCTGTACTGTGCATCAATACTTAAAGTTCTTTTATAACTGAGTAGTACCCTCATTGTGTGTAATTGTAAACAATGCGTTTATTCATTCCCTGATCATCTGATGAAGGATATTTGGATTGTTTGAGGTTTGGGCAATGAACATTTGAGAATACGTTGTTTTGTGTGTGTGTGTGTTGGTGGATATGGGCATATGCTTTCGTTTTTCTTGGGGAAATACCTAAGTTTGGAATGGCTGGATCATATTAAAGTTTTAATTTTGAATTTTTAAGAAATTGCCAAACCATTTTCCATAACGTTTGTACTATTACATTTTACACTCCTACCCGCAGTACAAGAAGGTTCCAGTTCCTCCATATCTTCACCAAAACTTTTTATGGACAGTGCTTTTAATATTAAGCTGTTCTAATAGTGGCAGTGGCATGCCATTGTGGTTTACTTTGCATTTACCTGATTATAGTCATGCTGAAGTGACCCAGTTTTGCCCATTTTTAAATTGTGTGTTTACTTTCTTATTTTTGACTTTTCTGGTTCCTTTTCTATTTTGAATACAAGTCCTTTATCAGATATATGCTTTGCAAATACTTTATTCTACTTTGTGGTCTATCTTTTCATTCTCCTAAGAATGTCTTTCAAAGAGCAGAAATTTTCAATTTGATGAAGTCCAATTTCTCATTTTTCCCCCTTTTTGATCATTCTTTTGTTGTCATATTTAGAAATCTTTTCCTAGCCTAAAATAAGAAAGGCTTTTTTGTATGTTTTCTTCTAGATGTTTTATAGTTTTAGGTTTTTATTTAGGTTTATGATGTTCTTTGAGTTAATTTTTGTATATGGTTCAAGTTATAGATCCATGTTCATTTTTATATGGATATGATACTGTGTATTAAATAAAATTGTATATAAAATATAAGGATAATTTGCCCATGTATATGTGGCTCAATGTCTAGACTCCCCATTCTCTTCTACTTGTCTATATTTCAATCTTGACACAAATACACTGCCTTGACTACTGTTGCTTTGTCTTTGAAATCATGGAATGTTTGTTCTCCAATTTTGTTCTTTCTTTCAAAGTTGTTTTGGCTATTCTAGGTCCTTGGCAGTTTCATATGGATTTTAGAATCAGTTTGTCCATTTCTACAAAATTTCTCCTGGGATTTTGATTGAGATTATATTAAATTCATAAATCTATTTAGGGAAAGTTAACATCCTAAAATCATTGAGTTTTCTAAACCATGATCACAGAATGTCTATTCATTTACTTGTTTTCTTTAATTTCTCTTTGCAATGTTTTGTGATTTTCAGTATAGTGGTCTTGCACAATTTTTATCATATTTATTCCTAAGTCTTTTGTATTTTTGATGCTATTTTAAAGGTACTTTTTAGTTCTGCTTTTAGTTGTTTGTGGCTAGTTTATATAAATGTAATTAGTTTTGTATAATGATCTTATATACAGAAACTTTGCCAAAATATTTATTAGTACATGGAGATTTTGCATAGATTTTTTTCATGTTCCTTGTGCTTGGGTTGGTTGCATTTTTTAGATCTGTCTGAGAATGGGTTTATAGGTTTCATCAAATTTGGAGAAGTTTTGGCAATTATTTCTTCAACCTTTTTTCTGGCTCCATCTTTCCCCTTTCCTTTGGTTAAAGTAGTTTTATGTATATTGGTCCTCTTGAAATTGTCCCACTGCTTACTGATGCTCTTATTTTTTAATTCTCTATTTCACTATTTTATTTTCTTTTTCTGTTTTTAGAGTTTTTCTATTTCTATGTCTTCAGTTTTTTTTTCTGCAGGTGTAATCTGCTATTAATCTCACCATTTGTGTTTTTCATCCCATGCATTATAGTTTTCATCTTTAGAAGTTTGTGTCCTTTTTTGTTTTCTATTTCTCTCCTTAAGTTTGTGAACATATGGAATACAGTTACAATAAGTATTTAATGTAACAAAATGAAAAGAGAATTAGAATTGAGAATTTGGCTATCTTCTATTAAGTCGGATATAGAGATTTGCAGAAATGTAAAGTAATGCTACTTTTTATTCAATATTCTCATAAAAATGCATTATTTATCTTAATATTAAATGAATTTTTATCATTGTTAAATGAATTAATAGCTATTTAAACTTTTTCTCAGCTTTAATTTCAAGTATGGTAATCATCAATAGATAAAATGCACAAAAACAAAAGAATTCTTTGCAATCCTCAATAATTTTTAAGAAAAAAAAATCTTATAATCAAAAAGTATGAGAAATACTGATTGATTATATGCATATCTCAGCCTTAGCATGATTAAATAGTAACATTGAAATCAGTTTCCAGGATGCCATTTTCTGAGAGTAACCTGCAAGCCTTTGTAATCTTAGAGTATAAGTTAGATTTCACACTAATTAGAATTGTTGAGGAAATTTAAACTATAACAAGGTGCTTCTCCATAATCGTCACAACTCTAAATTCTAATGAATCAGCAATAATATCATTTAGAAGTGCTTTAGGGATTGCTTTCAGTGAATTGGAATTGAGCATGGAATAGAAAGATTTTGCAATTTGAAAGTCAAAGTTTTACGTTCTAGCTCTTAAATTCGTACCCTGGCACTTAATTGTTCCATGATCTGGGGCATACGTCACATTCATTTACTTATTTTTTAAAGGTCAAAATGATCAAAAGTCAAAGGCATATGTGAGGATTAAATGAGATAATCAACACTGTAGTGCTTAGAAAATTGTATCATTATTTTCATGTTAAAAGATTATCCTTGCTGCTATTTCAGCTTCCAGCTTCAAATAGCAATGTGATCTGATAGTAAGACTTATATAGGATGGTGGGATTATGTGCCTGACTCTTCTGAGCAAAATTTTATGCTTTACATTTGTTCACATTTACATATGACCATTAAGTTAAAAAGCAAATGATTATTTTGCCTGATATATCAAAATCGGCTGTTTTTGTGAGGAAACTTTATGCCGTAATTAGTGAAGGCTTTGACATAAGTATTCTAGTGCTATTTATATTTTCCCATAATTTTTTTTCTCACAATTTGAGAAAGTAGGTCATTTGTGTAATGTAAGTAAATTAAAATGTAATCATTTTTCTTTGGTTCATAATATTAATCCTTTACTTCAGAAGATACTGAAGATTTCCTTATTAATTTCTAAAATTATTTTCCTCCTGCGGAGTGAGTTGCTACACAGTATTGTGGGAACACAGGCTCAGGGACAACAAAGACTTTCAGCTAACAACCACTATGTTACTTACACAGCACGAAGTATCCAAAGAGCAGGGAAAGTGATAGTCTCCTGGAGTGACCAACTGTTTGTGTCAGGATCAGTAGATGGCAGCAGGCCCCACTTTGCATAGGAGAGAAGAGAAATACCTATGCTGTTTGAGTGTTGAGTATTAATCTACTTCAGGGTAGGGGGACCTTGTCACTGAACATTCCTCACCAGAAAAGCATCTGGAATTGTATGTTTCTTGTTTCCAGTTCAAGTATGGTCAGGCCGTTTCCATTAGACCTAACCTCTCTACACACCAGGCTGTGGAATGGAAACATATTGAAACATCTGCACATGCTGAAGCAGGAGTACAAAAGGAGCAAGGGTTGGGTGATGTCCACTAGGCATGTCCATGACTTCCCCGGTATCTCTTACAATGCATTTTAATTTCTTTAGCACAATTTATTAAGGAATTTAAACAATATTATTGTATATTAAATATGATTGCAGATGCCATCCATATCTTTCCTTTATCATTTCTGAAAACTGAACCTATGTTTTATAAGGAAAATGGAATTGTTTTCAATAACAGTAGACAACTATTTGAATTCCAGTATAATTTTCTTTCTAGCAAGAAAATAAAGTCCTTTACCAAGGAATTAATCTTATTTAGGTTGGTAATAATTTAATGAAAAAATTAGAATTAAAATTATAAATATGTACTGATGTTGATTTAACTCTTTAAAGGTATAGTTAACAAATTACAGTGCTTCTTGTTCCTATTTTTCTCTTGATTTTTTCTTTAGCTATCACTATGTTTGTTGCTTGTTTTTCATCCCATTTTAGAGCTCTAAATGAAGGATTGTGTAGTTGAAAGGGTTTTGGAATAGAGCTATATGTAAACAACAAATAATAAATTGTCATTAGCTCTACTTTAACATACAATTCTTTTAACATTACTGTGCAGAAACCTGGAATTAAGGCAATGAGTAATGACATAGCAGCTTCCAGTGGGCAAAGATATGACAGATAACATAATAAATCAATACTGTAAGTCCTTGGAATTTGGAATAATCAGAAAAGATTCAGCATTATTATACTTAAGGATACTTTTTAAATCATTAGGTTATTTATAGAATTTGTGATAATTGCTAATTGTCTTTGGAGATTCTCAGTTAAGTCACATTTTTGATTGTGATACCCATATATTTGGGTCTTCGTGCTTTGGGCATTTGATGTAATTGGTAAAAGAATAAGTAAAATATTCTACCATACCCCTCTTCTAGTGTTCAGAATAAGGATAAATGAGCTAGAACAAATGCCATTTCAATAATGAAGGAGTTTATAGTAGAATTTTGCTAATAGGGCTTAGAATCAGATTTTGAGGGACATATTTGTTTCAGTATAACTATAAAAATAAAAAGTCATATGATGAAGTTAATATGGGCTTTGGGAGGAATAAATTTTCTACTTAGGAATGTTGAAATTTTATATCATTTTCCCTATCTATTAAAGGCACTACACAATTTCACTATTTTTAACTCCATTAATATGGCAATTGTATTAGTTTAATTACAGCATAAATGACATTTACTAAAATGAAAAGTGAGTTTTTGAAGAGGCATAACTTGAAATCTTGAATCATTTTCTTTCAATATTCTCATATATTAGCTTTACAAAAGCCTAATTAATTTTCTTAAGATTCCCCCAGTAAAGACACTTATATAACAATACTTTTCAGAAAGAATGGGACTCATTGTGAGAGCGCTGCTTGTTTTAAATGGTATTGATGGTTTTCCCCTTCTTCCCACTTTTGTTCACTTGGATAACAAGAAATGGAGATCGGAAAATAAAGAAGGAAATAATTATGAATTTGCTCACTAGGTGGACCAAGCACATACTAAGTTACCAAAGCAGAAGTACTTAAAAAACAAAACAAACAAGAAAAAAAAGGATAAAAGTGGTCATTTTAGGAAAAATCAGAACTTCCCTGGACTTTCAATAGTTAAATATTTTTTATATTGTATTATATTTGGAGAAGTCAATGCATTCAGTTTATTGCCTAGGGCTCATGGAGGGGTTAGAGGTTAGAAGAGATACAAGCCTTTGTCCATGCTTATTATTGACTAGAAAGCAGTCCCACTGTGGTAGACAGAAAGGATAGGGCAGGTTTCTGACCCTCGTGCACTTCAGTAGGCTACGGGGGTGTCCTCACTAAATTTAAAGCCAGGAGATAAGAGGGGAGGAGTGTATATGAAATGCTTGTGTTGTTCTCCATACTCTTATTCAAAAAATTGGAGTGTCTGAAGTCAAGACATTCCTTACTAAGTATTATAGATAATTTTCTTCTGGGCTTTCTCTTCCACTAGTACTTAATATTTTTAAAAGCTATACTAGTACAATAACTTCCCACTTCATTTTTTTTTGAACAGTAGTGCTATTGACCCAGAAATGGGGCCAATTATAAGATGTTTCAGAGGCAAGGCATTAAGAACTCCCCACTCAAAAATAAACAAGCTAATTAAATCATAAAACCCCTATGATCTATGATGAAGGCATCTTCATTAATCATCTGTTATGTACTAGGGACCATATGAGGTGACATAATGTATAAATGAGGTAATCCACTGGTGCTAAATTGATCTATCTAATCATTCAGTTAATTACAGTTTCTTTCTTTCCATTCTGCTTCCTGTAATATATATATATATATATACACACACACACATATATATACACATAGATTTGAATTGATGAGTTAATTTGCCTTCCCTCATTTTACTTCATTTATCATGTATTTAAAATTTGCAAATATTAAAGCTTATGTATTTTAAAATATTATATACTAAAATGATTCTACAAGATGGGTTTTCGGTATAATTATGCAACAGTTTTCATCATCTTCCCTTTTGACTCTACGTGGAATTGAATCTAATTGTACTGACTTTCTAAATGATCAGCTAACTAAATAATCTAACTTTCTTATCCAGGAGAATCTAGCAATGAATTTTTCAAAGTATGGAGGAATAATATTTCTTTTCTCTTTCAAGCATCTTTCATTAAGAAGCATTATTCGCCGCCTCTGTGCTTTTTTCACTCATCCTTTACATTCATGGAGAATGATTTCCAGGTATATTATATGGTCCTTTTGGTATTGTCTTAGTTTGCCAGGCTGCTATGAGAAACATCACACAATTGGCTAGTTAATTGAGCATTTATTCACTCATTGTTTCAAAGGCTAGAAGATTTGCTTCATCCAGGCCAGGGATCCTTGTATTCTTTGGCTTTCCAGTCAAATGGTGATGTCCTCCTTTCTCTTCTGGGTTTCCTCTGATTTCTGGCTTCCAGCTCCTCCCTGTGTTTTTCTTTTACTATGTCTGAATTTCTGCTACTTACAAAGGACTCTAGTAATATGGACTAAGGCCCACTTTCATTCAGTTGGGCCACACTGTACTCAAATGAAATCTTCAAGAGATACTGTTTATAAGGAGTTTATACCCACAGGAATGTGGATTAAGATAAAGAGTATGTCTAAATTGGGATACATAATTAAATCCACCACAGGTATCACATTGCCTGCCCACTAAATGAATTTGATTTTGCCTGACTCTGAGGAGAAGCATAGTCAAGCATAAGAATCATTTCATTCTTCTGCTCACAAATGTGGCACTCTCATAGGCTGAGACTTTATAAGACAATTAATAATTGAGCAGATCATTAACAGGAGAGCACCAGTACCTATCAGTTTTTTTCATGATACGGAAAGTCACTATTTCAGTGATGGACAGTGAGGTTAATAACTGGCATTCCAACACAGCCCATGAGAGACTTTCTAGAAGTCAAAATCTTAAATCTTAAATACCAGGGTAGAATCAAATTTAATTACTTAATAGTAATTAAATTTTGAAGATATGACCTGGGGACCAGTGCTGACAAAATTTTTTTTGTTTACTGCTTGGGCTGGTTGATACATAGGTTTTAGGGCCCTTGTTCCCCATATGTCTTAAAGGAATTAGCCTTAGAGAATAAAAATTTTTTTCTTCCACATTCTAAAACCCATTCTGTAAAGATACAAAAGAGACATTTTCTTTTTTTTTTTTAATTGGCAAATTTATTTATTTATTTAATTTTAATTTTTTTAATTCATTTTTAAAAAATATTACATTCAAAAAATATGAGGTCCCATTCAACCCCACCACTCCCACCCCACCTCTCCCCCCACAGCAACACTCTCTCCCATCATCATGACACATCCATTGCATTTGGTAAGTATACCTCTGGGCATTGCTGCACCTCATGGTCAATGGTCCACATCATAGCCCATACTCTCCCACGTTCCATCCAGTGGACCCTGGGAGGATCTACAATGTCCAGTAATTGTCCCTGAAGCACCACCCAGGACAATTCCAAGTCCTGAAAATGCCTCCACATCTCATCTCTTCCTCCCATTCCCCATACCCAGCAGCCACCATGGCCACTTTTCCCACACCAATGCCACATTTTCTCTGTGGACTTCGGATTGGTTGTGTCCATTGCACATCTATGTCAAGAGGCTTAGATTCCACATGGATACTGGATGCAATCCTCCTGCTTTCAGTTGTAGACACTCTAGGCTCCATGGTGTGGTGGCTAACATTCTTCAACTACATGTTAGCTGAGTGGGGTAAGTCCAATAAATCAGAGTGTAGGAGTTGAAGTCTGTTGAGGCTCAGGGCCTGGCTGTCATATTGTCAGTCCAGAGATTCAAATCCCCTAGATATATCTTAAACCCCAAAACCAACTACAATTCCAGTAAAGTAGCATGAAAGGCTTGTGAAAAGAGATTCCATCTGAGTCCAGTTCCATCACGCAGAAACACCAGCTCCAAAGAAGGGCCAAGTGACATGGCAGTGAACCCCATCTGCCATGACCATAGAACCTGTGGGTCTCTTTAGCTCTCAAGAGGACCAATACCTGGGGTTGTATCTACTTTATCTGTCTTTGAGACTCTGCTCAGGTGTGCATAAGGGCAATCCTTCTGACAACCTCCGGACTCTTTTTTAGAAACTCATAGCCATATAAACTCATTTCTCCTTTCCATTTCCCCCTTACATTAGATCAAACAGCATTTTAAACTCCTGTTATTATCTGTAGATAGGGATATTCTGCTGGTCCACGTTGAATCTTTAATTCAAGGTAATTTTCTAGTTGAATCATCAGCTGGTACTTGGTAGTGATCCCTCGGTGCCAGGGAGGCTCATCCCTGGGTGTCATGTCCCACGCTGGGGGGAATGCATTGCATTTACATGCTGAGTTTGGCTTTGAGACTGGCCACATTTGAGTAACATGAAGGCTGTCAGGAGAAAACTCCTAGGCTCAGTGCTGCTCTAGGCCTTGTTCTTATTTCAGGCATATAGGCTCACAAGCATAGTCATTAGTATCAGGGGCTCACTGTTGGACCCTCATTCCTTCCTGGTCCTTACCATACATTTTCTGACAGAAAAGGTGATGCTGTATTATTAACTTTTATTCAATTTTTGGAATTGTAAGAGTTACGATTTGCTATAAATCTGAAGGCATTAACATTAATGTACAACTGAGCTATATAACGATTAGGTGTACTAGTTGTAATAATTATTTGCAATTCTAAGAATGCTTTATTTTATTTTTTTTTTTTTTAAAGATTTATTTATTTATTTCTCTCCCTTTCTCCACCCCTCCGCTCCCCGCCCCAGTTGTCTGTTCTCTGTGTCTATTTGCTGAGTGTTCTTTGTCTGCTTCTGTTGTCAGTGGCATGGAATTTGTGTTTCTTTTTGTTGCAACATCTTGTTGTGTCAGCTCTCTGTGTGTGTGACGCCGTTCCTGGGCAGGCTGAACTTTCTTTCGGGCTGGGCAGCTCTCCTTACGGGCCACAATACTTCCGTGTGGGGCTCCCCTGCACGGGGACACCCCTGTATGGCAGAGCACTGCTTGTGCACATCAGCACTGCACATGGGCCAGCTCCACACGGGTCAAGGAGGCCCAGGGTTTGAACCGCAGACCTCCCATGTGGTAGATGGATGCCCTAACCACAGGGCCAAGTCCGCTTCCCAATATAAGAATGCTCTATGTTTTATCATTCAGTGTGTGAAGTTTGGGTGTTTTTTGTGAGTCTTCACAAACAAGACGACTTAACTTTCTATATGAGGACTAAGAAAAGAGAATAATAGTAAGAATAAAGTTTAGATTTCATGACCAAGGCAAAGGGAGGAAGTAGGAAGTTTGTGGGTACCAGAACAAAAGTAGTAGTCAGAAACAAATCAAACTTGGTTAAATTGAAGTAAGCGAAACCTTATGGTCTGTTCTTTATCAGTGTCCTCTGCATTGAAGTGAATCAAATAGCTTTAAGTGCACAATCCATTTGAGTTTAAGATTTAATCTTTAGCACTGCAAATATATCAGTATTTAAAATGTAAAAATATTCCCATTCAATTTAACTGAACAATTTTTAAGCATCTACTTACACTTAGAAAGACAACCTTATGTGTTCTGAGTGATAACAGGATTAATCTGAATAGCATTTATTCAAAAGCCTCATAGGCTCAGCTTTATCTTAATAAAAGGACCATACTTAGGACTCTGGCCCCAAATCATGTCAGAGTCCCATTATTTATTGGGACTCATCCCAATCAAATGCATATTGAAAAAATATAGGCAGCACACTGCAAAGATCTTTATTATGTTAAAATGTGGTCTGTGTCTTTCCATAAATTTTTTTCAGAACCTTCTTTCTTGGTATTAGTTTAACCAGAAAGCTCAGTGAGTACTCAAAAGACCACTTGAGAAGGATAGAATTTGCTTAAAAGACAAACAAGTTTTTTGGTCATATTTTATTTTTTTCTCTTCAAATTTTAGCATAAGTAAAATATTTATTTACATGGTTCAAAAATCAAACAATATGAAGAGGTACAGAGTGAAAATGTCTGTTTCCATCTATCACTCATCCATTTGCTCCCTCTGTTAATGCCATAAGACCACTTTCATTAAATGTTCCCCTTGCTTTTTTTTAAATGCAAATAATGAACAAATAAGACATATACAAAGATAGCATACTAGAAGCTATACTTTGTCTCTTTAGTTTTTTTCATTTAACAGTAAAACTTGAATATCTTTTTTTTTTGTATTGCTAAATAGAATCTTCCGTATTCTTTTTTAGAACAGTTTAGTATTCCATTTTATGTATATACCTATATTGCAGTTTATTTGATCAGTACCTATTATTGGGCATCTGGATTATTAAATCTTTTGCTAGTACAAAAATGTTGCCATCCTTATATCATTGAGTACATATCTAGTATATCCATAAGATAAATTCTAAGAGGTAGGATTCTTGGGTGAAAGTATATTGCAGTTTTGATAGAGCCAAATTTTCTGGTGATACTGATTTATACTCCTCCAAACAATGTGTGAGATTGCCTATTTCCCCACTGCCAAACAATTTGGGTGTAAAACTTTGTATTTTTATCAATCAGCAAATGTGGAAAACAGTATATTGATGTAGATTTCAACTGCATTTCTCTAAGGGGGTTGAACACCTTTCCATAGATACCTTGTCATATGTTTAGAAACATAATTTTTCCTTTTTCATGAACTACCATTCAACTTCTCTGTTAGATAGTGGGGGTATTTAATACAGGTTGGATGAGGCCTGCAGAATCACCCTTGCTGAAAACTGAGTAGTCTGCTCCAGTAACATGAATGTATTTTTCCCAAGGAATTATTTTTATTTTAAGTGTGTAGAAGTTGGTCACATATATTTTTGTGTAGCTCAAAAGAGAGATGATTGGACTGGAGATTAGATTTGTGACTCATCCATATATATCAATGATAGCTGAAGTTATTGGTATTGACCAGATTGTGTAGGAAGCATGAAAAAAAGGCAGAGGTCAGACCCCTGCATCCGTACCAACACCACACCAACATTTAAGTGAAAATTATCTCATCTAAGGAAAAGAAGCAGTGAGCTTTCTTAAACTGACTATGAGAATATTGGGAGAAAATCAATATAGAATGGTGTCATGGAGGCCAAGAGGGGATATAGTTCAAAAAACAAGACATCAAATATGTTAAATGGTAGAGAAGTCAAGTAGGATTCAGAAATTATCATGTTTTATGTCAGATTCCAGGAACCTAAATTTGAAATTATGCATTCTCTAACTTCATTGTGTACAGTCTACTAGGGAGACAAGTGCAAATGATTCAAAAGGTATTTATTTTAATGGAGGAAAAGTATGTACAAAGTGGGGTTAGTGAAGATTTCAGAACAAAGTTATATTCTGCTATAAAATTGGAAGGACAAATAGATGGTTTCCAGTACCAGGGAAACAGATGGAATAGTATGTACAAAACCATGCGTGTGTTTAGAAACTATCATTTCCTAAAAACTGCAATTAAATCAGTATCACTGCAACACCAATTCTCTGTGGGTAGGGGTAAAGGGAATTTTGAAAGAGATGAGAAAAAAAGAGGAAAGTGAGTACATAGGATAATAGATTTAATTTGTTGTCAGTAAAAAGCTTTGAAAAATTAAGAGCAGTAGTGTGTTACAATTAGTACTGTTTATTAAATAGTTACAGATCCCTCACTACCCCTTTCTAGGCGTGTGTTAGGGTTGCATTTCCAGACTCATTGTGGTTGGGGTGAGGCCAAGTGATTAATCTGGTCAATGAATTATGAGAAGACTGATGCTTATTATCTCTGGGCTGAAACATTAAGCACTCCAGAGTCCTCCATTCCTTCTAACACAATGATAGGCAATAGTCAATATGTTGGGTACTCCTTGTCTTGGTTCTTTGAGCCCCAGACACCCTACAATGGCACATGGTTGGAAGTGACAAACCTCCATTGCATCAAGCCATAATGAGTTGTAAGATATTTATTTCTTACAAATGGATATTAAGATAGTAAACAGGTAGAAGCAACAGGATGTAATAATTTACCCAATATGCCAAGTAAGGTTTGTGTGTGGGGGGGAGACAAATGTAGGTTAATGAGCTATATAATAATATCCACTGGATTTAGTTGTTAGGTTGTCATTAATGCTCTTCCAGAGAGCTGTTTTATTGGAGTATTGGGGAAGGAAAGCAGATCAATGGACTAAGGAATAAATGGGGGATAGGGAAGTGAAGACAATTAGTTTTGAACTCAATAGTATGAATTAGCAGCCTAGCTGATTATAGAAAATATGATGCAGAAAACATCAACATATTTGCTTCTATTTTTAAGAAAATCTTGCCAGAAAGTGAAATTAGTGTAGCAAAACAAACAAAAATTATGGTTGAGTTTAATAGTTAGAATACTAACTAAAAGCCTTTGAAATGAAGGATTGTCTTTGGATAATAGGAACTATTGCCTCTTCTCGTTTCCTTTACAAATTCTATCTTAAATTTATATGACAGAAATTCACCATTTATTCTTATTTTTTTAAATATGCTTTTTTTAAAAAAAGATACTTAGATTACATAAAAGCTACATAAAAATATAGGGAATTCCCATATACCCCACTCCCTAGCCCTCCCACATTAACAACATCCTTCATTAGTGTGGTACATTTTTTATAATTGATGAACACATCTTGGAGCATTGCCACTAAGGGTGGATTATAGTTTACATTATAGTTTACACTCTCTTCAGCACATTTTTGTAAGTTATTATAATATATACAATGGTCTATATGTGTCATTGCAATGTCATTCAGGACAATTCCCAATTCCTGAAAATGCCCGCAAATTACACCTATTTTTCCCTCTTCCTCCCCTCAGAAATTCCAGCGGCCACTGCCACTGAATAAAAGTTCTTTCATTGCTAGAATCACAATGTCTATAGTAGAATAACAGTAAATCTACTCTAGTCCATCATTCATTCCCCAATCCTGAGGATTGGAGGATGGTAATTCCACTCTGCTTCTAATTGATAGGGTGCTTAGATCCCATAGGGTAGATGGATGTGGCTATCTCACTTGCAGTTGCAGGCAATTTCTGTTCCTTGAGATGTTCATTGTCCATCATTATCTCCTTGTTAGTTGTCCTGTGTGAGTCCAATTAACTGGAGAGTAAGTGTTGCAAATCTGTTGAGATTCAGGGCCCAACCAGTATATGGACAGGTCAAAGATTTAAGACTCTTGGACATATACCTATCAACTCTAGTACTAACTATAGGTTCAAATTGAAGGGAAAGAAGAGCCATATGTAGGGAAACCACAACTGAGTCCAACTTTGTCACACTGGGGAGCATAAATTCCGAAGTAGGGCCCACTGGCAGGGCACCAAACTCTTGAGTTATCTGTACTGACCACAGTGTCTGAATGTTTCCAGAGCACTCATGAGTCCTCCTATAGGACATGATATTTACTTTGGCAGTCAATGAGATCCTGCTAAGACATGCAAAAGCATAACCTCTGAAATGACCTCCCAACTCACTTTGAAGTCTCTTAGCCATATAAAATCATTTGTCTTTAACCTTTCTCCCGTTTGGTCAAGGATTTTTTCCAGTTGCATTGCTAGTTGGTGCTTGGTAGTAATCCTTTGTGCCAGGGAGGCTTATCCCTGGAAGTCATGTCCCACACTGGGGGGAAGGTAATGCATTTATATGCTGAATTTGGCTTAGAGAGAAGCCACATTTGAGCAAAAAGGGTGCTCTCAGGAGGTAACTCTAAAGCACCCTATAATATTAGATTACGTTTCCATTTCAAAGTAAAGGTTCATAAGTGCAATGTCCACTATTAAGGGCCCATCAATGGTCCATCCTCCTTCACTAGTCAGTGTCCCTTTACATATGGGATTCTTGCTGTCCCATTAAAAAATATGGCAGAGCTCCTCAGGATGGGAATTTGATATTCTTTGATTATCGTGTGAATCTCCACCTACTGTGACAATGCCCCATGAACACTTGAACACATTTATATGCCTTATAGGCATGCCCAGGTGAATCTCCTCCCATTCATTCCCCATCTCTGACACCCTGCACCAATGATCCTCCCCTGTCACAGTTGTAATCCTTCTGTGATCCAAAACGTCTTCAAAATTGAAACTAACAAAATAACTGAATACAATTAATAGGAAAATGATATAATAATGATAGTTTTAAAAAGAACAAATAAAACACCAAAACTATTTTTAAAAGTTTATATAATAAAAAACAAAAAATATAAAATTAAAAAAAAATTGACATTGTCTTTCATCATTGTAAGATCTGTTATCTTGTATGTACAGTGATGTTTTCTTCCATTTATTCCCCCAGTGTCTTATTTTTTTCATTTTGTCTTCAAAGAAGCTTTAGGTTACAGAAAAGTACATACAGAATATAGGTGATTCCCATATGCCCAATATACTCCCCCTTCCCCCCTTTCTCCCTTTCCCCCTTTCCCCTATTAATTGCATTTTACATGTAATTTGAGTAGACACTTCTCCAAAGAAGAAGTACTAATGGCTAAAAAGCACATGGAAAGATGCTCAACATCACTATTATCGAAATGCAAATCAAAATCACAGTGAGATATCATCTTATACCCATTAGACTGGTGGCTATTCAAAAAACAGAGGACTACAAGTGTTGGGAGGATGTGGAGAAATGGGAACACTTATTCCTTGCTGGTGGAAAAGTAGAATGGTGCAACCATTGTAGTGGACAGTTTGGCAGTTCCTCAGGAAGCTCACTATAGAATTGCCATAAGACCCAGCAATCTCTTTGCTGGGTATATTCCCAGAAGAATTGAAAGCAAGGACACAAACAAATATATGCATATCAATGTTCATAAAATCATTATTTACTATTGCCATAAGTTGTAAACAACCCAAATGTCCATGAAGAGATGAAAGGATACACAAATTTTGGTATATACATACAATGGAATATTACTCAGCAGTAAGAAGGAATTCAGTATTAACACTTGGGATAACATGGATTAATCTTGAAGGCCTTATGTTGACTGAAACAAGCCAGGCATTGAAGAACAAATATTACTTGACCTCACTGATATGAATTAAGCAAATTGAGCAGACTCACAGAGCTAGAGTCTTCTTTACAGGAGACAGAAAGGGAGAAGAAGGTTGTGACTCAATGCCCATTGGGCAACACCTATGATAGGGTGGGAGGATGTAGTTGTGCAGTAGATGGGCATAACAGAGGTGCAGTAATGCTATTGGCTGGGTGGTGCTGGTTTGTGAGGGGAGTAGGGTGGTGAGGGTGGGTTAGACTGTCCTTGGAACTGTGGGAGAGTTGGGGAAAGGGCAGGTGAACTATGAAGATTTGACGGTATGTGGTTGAAACTACAACTCTGGGAATATTCTTTTGGCAAATATGGCGGGGAAGAGTTCCTGGTTTAAAGTGTTGGATGCAGGGAAATGTAGGACAGGGCGTACCTAGGGCAGGTCTAGGGAATGTGTAGTGTTCATTTTGTCACAGTGTGTTGTATCAGTGGGTAGAGATTCACATATGAACAGGAGTGTGTTGGAGTCCCATCCTGAGGAATACTGCTGTGATCTCAGAGGAGTGGGAGTGTCTCCAGAGCACGGGCAGCGCCTAATACAGGAGAACAGGCCAATATGTCAAGCCCTCAGTGTTTTTGCAAGTAACCATGACTCTTGTCCTTCAGTGAGTTAATCTTGGTGCTTACCATGGGTCCTGAGAGGAGAGCGAGGGAGGAATAGATAGATGGAACATGGGGCATTTTTGGGTCAATGGAATTGTTCTACATGATCTTGCAATGATGAATACAGACCATGTTAAATTTCATCAAAATCTATAAAAGTGTACAATCTAAAATATAAATCATAATGTAAATCATTGACCATGGGTAGTAGCAATATTTCAATATGTATATATCACTTGTAACAAATGCACCATCATTTATTTTTAGACTTCAGTTCTTATTTAATGGTTCCCCAAATCATTTCTAGTTTTCTAAATTTTATATTTTAAAGGAAGAAACAGGTTACATCTAGGTTTCATTTGGCTAGCAATGGAAAAATAATTTACACTACAAGATAGACACATTGTCCATCATTGTTTTAGTGCAAAAACAAAAACCATATTTATGTCTTTTTGATGGTCACCTGGAAATGAAACATAATGACTTAAAACCAGGCTATTGAATAGCAAGTAGTGGAGATAACGCTGTTCATGGCAAAATCCTAATGGCAAAATGCCTACTGATTACAAAATCCAGCATAAATCCAAAATATAAGTACTGCCAATTACATGATTTCATTCTTATTTTTATGTAACTTACCAAACTATATGCACTTACTTTTAAACATGCTGCTCCATGAATAATTTTTTCCCATAAGCTCTTTAAATTTTCAATTCTCATAAAAGAACCAAGCCATTCTTATATCATAATATATATGCGGTTTAATGTATACCCAGGGGATCCGAATCTCTGGTCTGACGATGTGATAGCCAGGCCCTGAGCCTCAACAGACTTGCAACTCCTACACTCTGGTTTATTGGACTTACCCCACTCAGCTAACATGGAGGTGAAGAAGGTCAGCCACCACACCAGGGAGCCAAGAGTGCCTACAATTGAAAGCAGGAGAATTGCATCCAGCATCCATGTGGAATCTAAGCCCCCTCTTGATATAGATATGGAGTGGACACAACCATTCTAAGGTCCACAGGATGGAGGAATAGAGTTTGGATTAGAGTGGACTTACTGATATTCTATTCATGAACTATTGTGATTAGTAATTGAAGAAAATGTGGCATTGGTATGGAGAAAGTGGTCATGGTGGCGGCTGGGGGTGGGGAGTGGGAGGAAGAGATGTCATATGGGGACCTTTTCGCGGGTTGGAGTTGTCCTGGGTGGTGCTGCAGGGACAGTTACTGGACATTGTATGTCCTGCCATGGCCTACTGGGTGGACTGTGGGAGAGTGTGGGCTATGGTGTGGACCAATGACCATGAGGTGCAGCGGTGCTCAGAGATGTATTCGCCAAATGCAATGAATGTCTCATGATGGTGGAGGAGGTTGTTGTTATGGGCGGAGGAGTGGGGTGAGGGGGGTGGGGGGTATATGGGGATCTCAATTTTTTTAATGTAACATTAAAAAAAAATAAAGACAAAAAAAATAATATATATGGAGTCTTAATGAATAAAAAGATCCTGGAAGGCAATACACACTTGCAAGAAGAAAGTGAGATACTTCAGATAGCCAAAAAAGTAACATGGAATGGTTCAGTATGGCTTATTTTTTTAAAATATAGTGACAGTTGTCAAAATTGCTATTGTGGAATTGTATTAATATAGAGTATATTCAATGTTAAGCATTTACAGTAAGTATTTTATTATAGCAAACACTTTTCACTATGCTCCTAGGGTCAAATCTATAGGCATTTAATTTCAGCAGTTGCCATAATTGAGGCATTATGATAATGTCTCAGACACTTGCATACACATAGGGTTTAGTTGCTGTTATATTTTTCCTTTTTCTGTCTTTTAAAGCTTTGTATATAATCCACATGTTGCTTGGAAAAAAAGGCATTATAACTTTCTTTATTCAAATATTGGAAATTTAGTTTCAAAGGTTGAGATGAACATAGTCTGAAAAAAATAGTGGCATATTACAAAAAGGGGATACTTTTCCATGTTTTAGATTTTGGACAAAGGAATCTTACCACAAGAACCACTTTCTTTGAAAAGTCCCACCTTCAAATTAAATGAACAGTAAAATGTTTTACATTTACCATAGGAAAACTTCAGTTCTATTATTCTGTCACACTAATTCTTTTATTGATTTATCATTATTTTTAAAAAGGATATGTTTTAATCAGGTGATTATCTTTGATCAAATAAGTTAATAGGCATAATTATTGTCAGGAGGAAACTTACAGTCTAAGATGTTAGGTATAATTCTTAAGGATTTGACAATTATTACTTGGTAGTCATTTATGCAACTGTTTCAAATCACTTCTTTATTGACATTACCACAGGAGAAATATAATTATTTTATTTTCTTTGCATAGACATCTGTAAAACATACAATATTGCCAAACTGTTGGAAATATCACTCATCCAGAAGAATATCTTAGATTCCATTCTTTTTGTTGTTGATTCCTAGTACTACGCCCAGGCTGTGGCTGTGTTAATGTTTGGGTTCTTATTTGCATTTTTTAAAAGTTTAATTGCACTCATATCAAGTAGCTATATATATTTTCAGCCTAGAAATTCCAAAGTTCATTATTCAATATTCACTGGTCAATATTCAAAAGGAGTATCAGTTATATTTTATTAGCAGTGCATTAGATTACTTTAGTTTCTGGAAAATAGCATCAGAAATATATCACTCTCATCTGTTGATGTTTTTTTAAATGTTTTTCTTAAATTGAGTATTCATAAAGCTGCTTGGGGGTTGTACTCATAGACTAAGAAAGAGCAGGATAAAACCATTTATATCATTAAAAAGACATAAGTGATAAAAATCCTTCATTAGTTATCAGTAATATTTTTTATTATAGTTTGGAATAGGATACTTTATATTTATTTGGAACAGAATAATCAAACAGGGACCCAACTATTCCTATTTGTCTAAGCTTTCAGGAAGCTGTCTGTGTAAAATACTTTGAAAATAATATATCACTCATGGACATGTGATATAGTATATGAATTTGAGTTAATTCCTTGTTTGTCTAAATTTTCCTTAGTCCTAAGAAAAACAATCTAAAATGTAAATGTGTAATTTTTACTCCTTAATTGATCTGTGTTCAATTCTAAGAACTGTTTCTAACCTCTGATATCAGCAAAGTGTAAGCAAGTAGGGTAGTCTTTATAGACCTAGTACTTATGCTGAGTGTGAATGAAAATACTATCCTTAAAGGGACAAATTAAATTATCTGTGGTTATTGATGAAGGTTGGTGGATACAGAGTGAAGAGGATAGTTGTTTGGAGTTAGAGTCGGGTAGAGGAAGGGATGAATAACCACAGCCAAGTTTATAGCTTTTAAGATCGTCTGGACTTTACTGCAAAAATATACCAGTCAGTACTGCTTGGCAATTGGAAACTCATTCTTTTGTAAATTTATCAAATATTTATTGAGTGCCCATTATATTCCAGGCTCGGGATATTGTGGCAAACAGGAGAGAGTCTACACTCTTCTTGAGATTCACGAGAGTCTATACTCTCGTGAATCCTCAATGGGAAGTAGGAGATAGCAAACAATAACAACAATAAAAAAAATAGAAAAATAACAGATAATGATAATTGATCTTCAGGACATTAAAATGGAGGAATATGATAGTGAGTGACTAGGTGAGTCCTGTAGATTAAGAACTGAAGAACAGCCTCTCTGAAGAGGTGAAATTTATTCTCATATAATAATTACATGAAGGATCCTATTGTATCATAAATTCTCTGAGAGTGTTTCCAGTAAAAAGCACTATTCCTTTATGCTGGTTTCATGAACAAATCAATCATTAAAATAAGATTAAATATGGAAATAGCACCTTTTTTCTAATAGAAGCCAGTTTAGAGGATATAGCTTATTGTGAGAGGCAAATTTTTCAGTTTTATCCACCCAGTCTCCGAAAGTCTCTTAAGGTGGAAAGGCCTTATATATATTGAGAAGAACCCATAAGCTACATGGGAAGTAACACTCCCAGAGGAAGAAAGGCAGAGCAAAGCAGAACATGTTGAGCTGTTCTGAAATGTAATAATAATAAGAGAGAAAAAGTTAGCAGGTGTCAGAAAGCATCATAACAGTGGAGAGCATTCCACCTGAAAAGAAACATTAGGAATGAGGAAAAAGCAGTCTTCCCCCCCTGCTTCCTGTCCCCCAGTAGCATTCAGAAATATCTGGGAATAGAGATGAGACCCAAATTTGGAAATGAATTTGCAGTGTTCTGGAAATGGAAGTCACTTTGGGTGGACTATAGTAAATGAGGAAAGAATAAAATGAAATGATGTTTGGAAAGTTTGGCAGAAACAAGATCATTTGGAACCTTGTACATTGACTTATGAATTTGGCCTTTTGTTTTAAATGCCGCTAGAAGTCATAGGACGGTTTTAAACAAGAAAGTGATAGGCTAGGATTTAAATTTTATAAGATGTCTCTAGTTACTGTGTGGAGAATATATTTTAAGAAGGGGAGTGGGAGTCAGGAAACCATTGGAGAAATCTAGTTCTGAGAGCTTATTTGTCTTGAAAAAGGATGGCACTTGTAGAGAGGTAGAAAAGTGACTAAATTACAGATTTAATGATAGATTGAATTTGGGAAATGAGAGAAAAATAGGAATCACACGTATTATCTAAATTTTTACTACTGGATGCCCTTTGCGGAGAAGAGGACTGGTAGAGAAATATATTTGGTGGTTTTGGAAGGGCATCATGAGTTTTAAGTTGAAAAGCCAATCAGATATACAAATAGAGATACCATACACGTGGTTGCATGCATGAGTCTGGGGTCTCTGTGAGAGGCCAGGGCTGGTGACTCTTTCTAAATCAGAGTATTGGTGTATATTAAATCACCCATTTTATTTATTTACATTTATTTCTTCATTCTAAAATAAATTACAGCATTTTCTAATAGTTATATACATAACAATATGCATAATAACACATGTTCTGAAATTGGTTGTTAGTTTCATTTGCTGACATTGCAATTCTGACTCCTGAAGTACCACACTGGGATAATAAGCAATCCTGTAATACATATGCTGCAGAACCTCTCAACCCTGGCTATGTATCAGAATCAGTTGTAGAATTTTAAAAAATACAGTAGGCAGGGTTGAGAACCAATGCATTAAGTCATATTGTAGGAGTACCAGCTGACCTTGCTATATCTTAGAAATCTCCTAAAATAGTGAGTCCAATCTTTTGCTGGTGAAAGACAAAGAGCAGAGGCATAAAATCTTTGTGTAAACCTTAAAAGAGAAACCAGACATCAGTAACTTGACTTCTGATGTGTGACTGCAAGAGAACAATGTTGACAGATTAGAACAATATTGTTCTTCTACCCTTTGAGATGTCAACGTTCAGAAGAAGTCATTATTCAGATTCATTGTCAATTCAGAGCATCTAACAATGTGGTGCATTGGAATACCAGAGCCCTTACCCTGAATCCTGTATTTGTAGGTCTCAGTCCTAAGGTCTCATGGTGTTATTGTCTCTGGCTCATTCTTAAATCAAAAGACAAACAATATTTTTTCACTTAAAAATGCACTACACAATAATTCACATTCATTGTAGAAAAAGAGGGAAATAATGATAAAAAATAATAATCTGACAACCAGAAATAAGCACTTTTCATATTATTCCCATGCCTTCCAAACTTTTTTTTTTCTATACAGATAGTAGAATACCACATGAGGCAGGTATAGTTTCTAATTAAGATCAGACTCTGGAGTCAGATTGCCAGGCTTCAGATCCTGCCCTTGCCACTGACTAGTAGTGTGACCCTGTGCAATTTACTTTCTGCACAATTTGGCATTAGAAAGCTAGAATGCAACAATAAAACACAGCAAGTCAAAACACTTTTGAAGATTTTTATTACTGTTAATGACTTTTGGGTAAAACTGCAGCAAGTAGACTATTAGATTATTAAATATTAAGACTTATAATGCTTTTTTACTCCTTGTTCATATTGCCTGTTGGGGATTTTCTTGGATAAGTAATCATCTACATATTTAAAAATGAATAAATGAAACATCATATTATTTCCTTGACTTAGAGATCATGGCATTATTTATATTTTCACATTAGTTTCTAAGAGTCAAAACTTGTTGTTAGAGGTTTGTGCTAGATTTACCCACTGGACCCAAGAGAGGAGTATTTAGAAAACCATACCAAAAAAGAGCAAAATTCCTTTGGAACTAGGCTTATTTTCTAAAGCCCCTACTAACTACAAGAAGGACACTGTCAGCTCTCCTTCTTGTGGTCCTTCTCAATGGATTAGATTTTTGTATGATTATATGCAAATGTTTTAAAGGATTGTCTTGACATTCATAACAACTAGATTCTTCTTGTCTTATGTTAATCATTACAAGACAATGCAGTGAATGCATCATTTATGCCAAGTAGAAATATTTACAACTGTACTTTTAAACCTGGTATTTCTAAGAACTTAACATTTATCATATACCTCACAGGTAAGATTTCAGAAAATATTATAAAAAGATTTTCTTGGATTTTTTGAATTGGAATAAAATTATGAATACAGATACAAATATAAGTTATCAAAATGTTTTAAAGTCACTTTGAAAAGAGAATTAAGGTTTTTTTCTTTACTTACTGTGTCATCATTGGTATTAATTTTTTTTAAAAATTGGAGTTAAGGTCTAGTGAATGTCAACAAAACAAAACCATAATTACATGAATGGAATAGAGCAGAAACTGTCCTCTAGCAGTTAACATGATGGTTCTTAAGTTTTGGTTTTATTTTTCTGAGTTCAAATACTAATCCCATATTTCCATGGACAAGCTGCTTAGCATTTCTAAGCCTCAAAGTCTTCAGAGTAAATTGGTGACTTTAACAGAACTTCCCTTATAGTTCTTTAGGGGTTTTTTGATGTTTTTTTTTTTTTTCTGGTGTGGTGAGGATCAATTAAGATAATGCATGGAAACATTTAACACATTTAACACATTTGACAGAAAATAGATATTCAATAAATGCTAGCTATATGTATTTCAGTGAAATTCAAGAATAACGTTTTAGGTTTCCATTGGTATCATATGTTTCCTTTCTTCACAGTTGCTGCTGGTACTGAATCCAGAGAGGTGAACAGATTCCCCCTTCTTAATAATACAACCAAAGCAACATCAGTTGTGACAGAGGAGAGAGCAGAGGGGATCCCTGATTCAACAGACATTACTCATTATTGAAGGCTGTGAAAGAGGTTGATAGACTAACAACCTTGGCTGATCCTCTGGGGATAGATAAAGTAAAAGCTACACAATAATAATTTTTGCTCTTTCATCTTGAAATGGGAAAGGCTCCATTAGCCTTACAGTGGCCTTCCGAGAATACGGCCTCAAACTACTCTTTCCAATATGGCCTTCCTAGGTCCCTAAGTGGTAGAAGGGAAAATAGGGAATTGTGTTTGAATTGACTGAACAAACATTTGATGACAGAGAAATCACAACAGAATACAAAAAAGATTTCCCAATTCATAGTTCTACTCTAGTATGTCAGTATGAGTATTCAATATAACAAGCTGCCATGCTATAATGAATTCAGAGGACTTTTTTGTTTATTTGTTTAGTTGATAGTTAGTTTAAGAGATTTGGCCATAATACCCCATCAGTCATAAGTCTGTGCTTTTCAACAAATATCAAATTTTTTTGTTCTCTCAGATGAAATTATTTTTAAACATTTCCCTGTTGGATTTAATAATATTCTTAAGGAAAAGTCATACCTATGTGAGTTATTTTTTTTAAAATTGAGATTTCAGCATAAAGTAACTATAATAGTGAGTCATTCCAAATCCTCATTATGCAAATTACTTGTTTGAGAGATGTTACATAGCAATTATTGTGAAAAAAACTGACACAGAGTTGTGTAAGATGCCTCACAAACTAATGATGATTAAATTTTGGAATAGAGCACTTCTTTATTAATGATGGGTTAGTAGGCTATATTTTTAGGAATAATCCTGAAGAATAATACTTGAGAAAATAATTAGAATCAGTAGTTGGGCAAGGATTGGAACTTACACTCAGTAATGACCTACATAATTCTGGTATCAAGGGATCTCCTCTTGGAGACTTTTTCCTCTTTAGGTAACTAATCAGATATTTAAAGTAGTAAATTTCATTGATCCCATCTGGAGAGAATGTTGAAACTACAGTGTAGTAAGAAATAATTTTAAAATTGAAATATTGACTGATTTTTCTTCTCATAAGCAGAGATAGTTGTTTCTGATAAATTTTCTTGTTTTAATTATTTATTTGGCTAACAGTGCACCTAAAACAACAGTTTTCATCAACCCTGAGAGCTAAGCCTAAACTCTCATAGTAGGATCTATTATGACCTTATTTTTTTCCTTGCAAGGATAAATTGCTTAGCAAGAGATATGAATTCAATGTGTTTAACTGTGACTAGATATTTTTTGTGTGTGTATATGAAAGATAGATATTTCAGTTTTTCCAACTATCACTTCCCCTAGCTCAAACTAACCAATTGGTTGAGTAAACAGGTCATACAATGCCCAGACTCTATATAATCAAGAATTTCGAACTCTTTTGTAAGACAGTAGTTATATATGTTCCTTAGATTTTAGAAGATAGCTGACTATATTCCAGAGATGATATAAATCTTCATAATGAATTATTTTAAATTGTTAAATTAGTTAAATTACTCTTACTGTCAACATAAACTATCTAATTCATTTATAGTATAATTTGTTTCAGGGGCAAAGTTTGTTTGAAAGGGGAATTATTAGCAAACATTTTGTGTGTGCTCATGGTTAGTACATGTCAGAATCAGTTCTAATTGTTTTCTGAGTTATTACTAATCCAGTCTTTACTTTTGAGAGAAGTACTGCTATTACATTGCAGATGGGGAAATTGAGACACACAATATATGTACATACTTGTGCAATGTCTTCTAGTTAGTGAGGGCTGGAATTCAAACCCAGACAGTCTGACTCCAGAGCCCATATTCTAAAGCAGTATGGCTATGTTGCTTTCCTAAACAAGGGCAAAAGCTGATTTTTATAAGGTAAATGATACTGTCTTCTTAATTAGAGATGTATGTTAAATTGACCAAAGACTTTATCTTTAGGCGCTGTTTAATTATAACAATCAAACTCATGAATCAGAAATCCTTGGTACATGGTCTGTCTTGGAGAAGTTCATTTTTTTGTTGTTTGTAGACTTTTATGCTCACAGATTAATGCTGTCTTCTCACCTGACACTTAATATTTTGGCAAGATATAGGGCAGATCTGCAGTTGTTGTGAGACACCTGTCATGTGCAACATATTAGGTTAACATCTTGAAGAGTAATGATGGGTGAGCAATAATTGAGATAAGCACAAATGCTTAATGACAGATGCCAGCAGATGCTGTGCAAAGTTCTGAGCCCTCTAGCAACATGGTCGTTGTTATGGTTTATGAAGTAGTTTACTGATTTCTTGATTTTTCTATGATATTTAGATGGTTCCAGTATATGGGTGTCTAGATTTAAAGGATCACTTGATTTAGATTGCAAATAACTAGTAAGATTGAGGATTTTTCTTCATTTAGTAAGCGCCTTGGAGTTTAACTTAAAAGAGAAAAAAGTCCTTTACAAGTTTTACTCTCTATAGATGATGCTTTGACACAATCATTGCCAAACTTGAAATTTGTTTCCTAAAACTTTAACCCACCACAGAATGAAAAGTCAACCTGGTCAAGTGTTAGGAATATGGGAGCATCTTGGTGCCTTCATCTCTGAAGCTTAATATGCCTCTAATCAGTTTCTTAACTTTCCTCAAATCTCCCTTTCCTCAACTTTAAATTGGAAATTATTTTGTGGATGTTGTTGGGAAGCTTCTCAAGATTTGATTACCTTTGACTATAGGATCATTCTGAGAATGATGCCATCCATGTCTTGGCAACTTCTTTCTGACTTTTATAAGCTGTTCTTCCTCTTTGTTCTCTACAAGTCTCATGTTACTGAGGGCTGCAACATATACAACTACCCAGTGCCCAGTATTTATCCCTGAATTAGGCTGTGGGTCTGAGTCTTTTTGTGCTTGTGACCTAGACAAGTAAACCCAAAAGGGCCTGCAGAGAGTGGAATATAGTATAGTATTTTCCAGATTTGTCTGCTACTGAGAATCATGTAGTTTGTCTATATTTCCAGACCCTTCCTGTAGAGATTCTGATTTAGTAAGGCAGAAATGGGGCACAAGAATATATATCTTAATCAGAAATGCAGATGATTTTGATGATAAGGCATGCATGGGAAACAAGAATAAGTTTTAGTGTCTAAGACTAAGTCTAAATCTCTCTGCCACCTACCAGCTCTCTAATTACTTAAGTATCTGAGTTCTGATTTATAGGTACCTAATACAGATGTCAATTCCTTTTTTCATAGGAATTGCTGATGAAGACCAGAGTAAGGAAACCTTAAGTGGCTAGTTCGTTGCTTCATTGCTCTGCTACGTCTTAGCACTTCCTGGTACAGTGGGTCATATTTAAAAACTGGCTCTCCAGAAAAGCAAAACCCTTTGTTTGCCTAATTTTGTGGTAGTGAATGTCAACTTACAAATATTTTCTCACTGACTGTTAGTTGGGAACGAATTCACTTCATATGAGGAGGTTGGAGTTGCTCTAACACACGTCTCATACCCATCAGTTCTTTCTCTCTTCCTTCTTCCTATCCCCCTCTTTTCCTATCCCCTTGATCTCTGTCTTCCTCTCCTCTTTCTTGCTCATCAGTGAAGTCACTTTCTAGAGAAAGTAGAATGAATTTTTGCATCATTTTTGTATTCTTTTATAAAACAATTTTTGAGCCTCTCTATGTCAGAAACTAGGGATACCTAATTGATTATTACAATTTACTTTCTACACTTTATATCTGACCAGATGAGCAACATGGAAGGAAAATCATGCAAATTGGAAAAAATGGCCCTACCGCAGACAAATGGTTTACACTTTCATTTGCACTCCCCAGCATTTCCTATCAATCTTTCTGTCCATCTCTCCTTCTAGATACTCTATTTTTGCTCTGTAATTTGCTCTAGTGATTATCACCTCTTTTTCTCTATATATTGTCAATTTCCTTCTCTCTGTTGCTTTGACCTATTACATGGTAAATTGTTTTCCACCTTAAAAAAAAACAGCAAAAACAATTTCAACAATAAATAGCTGCCATGACCCCTTTCACTTTACTATACAATCCATTCCTTCACACTTAAAATTATTGAAAGACTTGGCTCTGTGTGTCTTCATTTCCTCACCTTCCCTTCTTTCATCTTAACTCTCTTCCAATTGATTTCTGCTCCTACCAGTTTAGTGAAACTGTTTTTCTTTAAAAAGCCAAACTGCCAAATGCAATGGACCCATCAAAGTCCTTATCTTATAGAAGCTCTCTATTGCCATTGACATGGCTAAGCCAGATTTCCTTGACTATCTTCTCTCATTCAATTTCAGTGCACATTACTGGACTGGTTCCTTCAATTTCTGACTGTATATCCAGGTTCTGACTTACTTAATGGAGTTTTGCATGGTAACTTTGTGGTTCTCAAACTCAATGTATAAGAACCACTTGGAGTGTTTGTTAAAACACTGATTGCTCGACCCTAGAATTTATGATTCTATGGCATCTTGGGTAAAGAATGAAAATTTGCATTTCTAATGAATTTTCAGGTGGTGCTTTATCCAGCTGGCTAGGGGCCACACTAAAAGAATCATTGTGCTAACTCCATCTTGGACTCCTCTTTTATTTCTTGGCCCTAACTATTGGTTTGGTCTGTGATTTAGACACTAGGCTCACTCTTCTCCTCAATAAAATATTCTGCATAAATGAACTCATCACGTCTCATGGTTCAAATACCTATACTATAAATTTCCAAAAATGTTGTAAACCTCATGGTCAGCTTTAGATTAGTATATCCAACTGTGTACTGGACATTTCTTCTTAAATGTGCCATTGGAATGTCTTGCCCCTTGCTAGTCGATGGTAGAGCTGATACTTGAACTGAAGTCTGTTTCACTCAAATTCCCTGTTTTTAATGACCACCTTTTATCTGCCATTAATCTCATCTAATAATTATGCTTGTTTCGACCTCCTTTTCTTTAGGAATATGAAGACTTCTGTGTCAGTGGTCCCCCAAAACACCATCAGGTATGATGATTCACCAGCAAGAGTCCAAGGATTCTGTGTATAGTTGTACTTACAATCATGATTTATTACAGTGAAGGGGTATGAAGCAAAATAAGCAAAGAGAAAAAGTGCATGGGGCAAAGTCTGGAAGAAACCAGGCCTAAGATACCAAGAGTCCTCTCTAGTTTTTTCTCATAGCACTTTCACTTTCTGTCTTGTATTATATTTACTTTTGCACATGTCTTATCTCTATTTGATAAATTCTTGAAAGGAAAACCGAGGTCTCACTATCTTTAACCCCCATGTTAGTCCCCAATAGCTCAAAATTTAACGCTTAGATTTTAATAAATATGTTGAGTGAGTTAATAAACTTAGCTAAAAGTGAAAGATCTGCCCTTTATTTTGAAAAAGTTATTTGTTTTCTTCTGAGGAGTCATTTGTAAACGTTACTAATAATAAAATCCCCATTAAATGAAAAGAAACTTAGTGGAAAATTTAATTGGAAATTAATTACAAGTCTCTATGTCTAAAATGTCTTGCCATATAATTTAATTTAGGGAAACTGGAATTGTGCTTTATTTTTAAAAACTGCATCAATTTTTAGGGTTTTATAGGCTTTTATTTTCCTTTTCCCCTTTAAAATAATATTTCAGTAGAAATGACTGCTTAAATAGGGCTATGCTAAATTATATACACAGAATTTACTTTTAAGGCTAAGTGAAAATGGTGAACTATTCACCCAAAGAAACTGTTTTTTTCTTGGTATTAGAGACTTGATATTGATTAATTAGTTTCCATAAATTATGTATTGTCAGTTGAGCAAAGTTATATATTCTCAGTGCCTTTATAAAGAGAACCACAGGAATGTATAATTTGTTCACGATTGTTTTTATTTTTTATCAGTTGTTCAGTGTATATGTTCTTTAGTAATAGTAATTCAAAAATTTTTTTATAGACAGCAAAAGAAAACCAAAGAACAATTTACTCACAGACATTGCTAGGTTTTGTGTGTGTGAATGTATGTACAAGCATGTATATATAGGTACGTGCAATTTCTCTATATAAATATAAACAAAAAGATTTTTAGCAAGTATATATATATGTATATATGAAGATGTTATCAAACCTTAGTATGCTGCAGTCATTTTTAAAATGCTAATAAGGGTGGCATATTGAAGTCCCATTTCTAGTCTCTGATGAAAAGTTATTTGGAGATATGCCATTGTCATAAGTCTATGGAAACCATAAGCATGTTGTCTGTGGTTACAATATGGGAGATGTGTGTTAGCAACATCATGCACCATTCTAATGGTGCCTTATCTAGTCTACTGTGACAAATAATTCTACTCAGCTTGTCAGTGTGACAGCTGAGACTTTTTGCTTAGATGCCTTGACAGTGCTTGTATTAAACAGCCAGAGCCATACACTCCATTAAGTTTCTGTAAAATGAACTGTCTGCTTCTTGCTGTTTTGCTGATAGTGGCAGCAGTTGTAAGCTAATCCTCTCCAGTTGTGGATTGCTCAACTGAGTGCCTTCACTCATTGACAGGTAGTAGATCCCATAGTTTTAGTAGAGTGGCTACAAGGTTGATAGCTATGATAGGCAAAACATAATTCATTTCAAAATATATTTCTTTAGTGGGTATTTACTTTAAATTAGGCTGCAAAAATGTCTCTAAATAGGAGAAAACTGACTTTCTAGATGGTGAAATGATTGATGGTTCTTTCTCAATACATATTTATTCATAAGCTCTTTGTACAAAAGGCATAAACATGAGGGATGTATCTCTGAGTAACTGTCTACATGTAAGGCTATGTGTGCCAATGAAAGCTATACATTCCTGTTTACATGGAAGTAAACTTAAGAGTAAGTAAATGAATAATATTCAATTTCTTAACCAAAACCAAATCATTGGAAATACTGATACCTGATTGTTTGAAAATATACAGGGGGAAACATAACTTTGAGTTGTTTTCTTCTCTCAGTGAGTGGAAATCCCTTTTAGGTTATGTCTTATTATAAGTATGAATTATGTTAAACTTCTGTGCTCCTGTATTTTTTCTCTTACAGAAAGTGTAAGTGTTATAATCCTTCTCTAGATGTTGCAAAGACACTTTTATCTACTTTACCTTGAATTTGACTTGAGAAGCCATTGAAAACCTTGGTGCTCCATTTGTAGGTAGCCTCTATATTCTATCTGTCATCACTAGGCCTTATGAATGATGGAGTAAGTCTTTGAAGAGGACAAAAAAGGACAGAAGTGTTTACAGGGTTGAACATTAATCTTAATAGAAGTGTTAAAAATCCATTGCTAGTTCAAAGAAATTGTACTTAGGAATAACATATTTGTATATTCTTTATAATATTCTAATTTTTTTCTCAAAAAATTTATTGTAACCTTCTATACTCTTAACAATGCCTCATTGGATGTATTATGCCTAATAGCACTTCAATGAAATGTAGTTTCAGTATGGTTTCTGAACACATTTTTAGCAGATGTTAGTGATTATGTAGATTTTTAAATTAAACTGTGCTCTTCTCCCCAAAGCTTTTAGATTTCTAGCATAGGGATGATGTACATTTTTGGTTGTATATGAGTAATCCTTAGTGTGTTATTATCTTTGCCTTAGAGTATAAACTCTATAAGTTAATGTTATAAAGATGAGGAAGAATTTTTTTCTACTAGGTTGGGGAAATTTTATGCTGTAATAAACCCTTCTCCAGTATGGAGTTCATTAACTCTTGAAACTGCACAGCCAACAATTAGAGCCTAAAACAGCAATTTTACAAATAACTTAGTGCTCTGTAATAGTACATTTACCTCACGAAAGGTGACTATTTCCTGCTGTAAGCCATTTTCCAGGCAACGTTTTCCTAGGGCAAAGAAAATTATTTTTTATTATTATAGAAGAAAAGAAGGTTTTATTGAGTAAGAAAGTAGACCCAGCAAAGGCTTGCGTGCTGGTCCAAGTGAACTTCAGTTGGGGAAGAAGCTATTAGTTACATCAAAGAATGAAGCCGGTAGCCTTTCTTTTAGGAAAGCCTAGAAACTGAGACTGTTCTGTTCTATCTATCTTCAGTGACTAGAAAACAGTCTTTTGGTGATGCTTTAGACAATGTCCCATAAATCCTTCTGTCTCAGTATCTTCTGCATGTGTTTCACTTTGAAATGTTAGTTGTACCATCAGTTGATAGAAATGACTTTTCTCTTTCTACTCCCTCTGTTAAAAAAAAAAAAAAAAAGATTGGAAGAATCGGGGAATGCAGGAAACAGCCTCAAAAAGCAGCAGCAGCACCACAGAAAGCATTCATAAGAATGTCTTTGGGGGGTTTTAGGAAGATGTTTTACTTGCTTCTTATAAGCCTGAGGAAAAATTGCAGGAGAATTTGATTTGCTTTTTTTAGAGATCTAAATTGCTGATTATATTAGTAAAGCTTACATCATCTGAAAATGACATTTGTATGTGATTTTCTCTTTCTCACTCCCTTTTCCTCCTTCTTTCCTTTTCCTCTTCTTTTCCTCTCCCTCTCCCTCACCCTCTCCCTCTCCTTTTCCCTCTCCATCTCTTTTTCTCTATATATTTATATCCTTCTTACTATTAACCAAGTTTGCAGTCTATGCTAGGATTTTAAATATACATTTTAAAGTGAGAGAATACCCAATATGTAGGAGGTACTTAAAATTTACCTCCTAATGAATGAATGAGTAAACAAATACCTAGGTTTCATTTATTAAATCAAACTATAGCTCTGAAACTTATAGAAAGTCTCTGGAACACATGGAACTAAAATCTGATACAGTCCTTTAAAATGGTCTGTACGAGCCATTTATGAATCTAAGCAATTTATGTTGTGCTTATATTAGTTGTTTAATAACATTATATAAATTACATGTGAATACAAGGGACCTATTTTGCACTAAAAGAGTAACTAATTTGCCCTCCTGTACCTAGGTGTTGGTCTTAGAGTATATATGGTGTGCCTACATTGCACATAACACAGTATATGATGTTGCAAATATATGGAAGAACATGTTTTGTTAAAGGTATAATAGATTAGATGAGGAATATAAAATTATCATTAACTTTAATACTACTTTTTATCCAAATACCTTAGAATACACTTAAAAATGCAACAAAACCTATATAAACATAGGGTACTTCTCCAGTGAAGTTGGGACTAGTGTGAACATTGCACCTCATAGTAATTTTAGTATGTGCTATTTTATTAGTAATAGAAACATGTATTTTTTGCACAAGGCCCTGAATGATGGTCAACTGTATATACATCAAGTCAGAGTATTGCAGTGGTATTCTGGGACCATTCATTCAGAGCCATTCTAAATTAAACTGGCACTTGCAATTTCTAGTACTAAGAGGTATGTTTATACTCTCTTACAGAATGAGTATAAACTCATTCTGCCCTGTGGTAGTATGCAGAGTACATGCTGTTTGGGTATTAAATCTGATGCCAAAATCATGTGAATTTCCTTATTCACTATATAGCTCTCTGTGGACTGCAAAAAAAGTAGATACTACTAAGTCTCCCACTAGCAAAGCACATGCAGTGTGTGCCAGTTTTCCTAGGTTGGGAAAATAAATTCTAGAGATTTTGGTGTAATATAACACTTAGCTGTTCCCCAGAATAGAAACATATGTAGTTTCTATTCTTGGTAACCTGGTATTCTTGATTACTTGTTAAGGAAATCAAGATTTCAGTATACACACATTTAGATTTTTAGATGTACTCATTTAGTAGTCATATATACTCATTCAATACTCATTAACTATTAACATTCATTGTCAAAAGAATAAGAATAATTTGTCTCAATATCACGGTTAGGGAAAATAACTAAAATGATACAATTTGATGTTTTGAGTTTATTTCATTTAGTCAGTCAACTTTTTTTGGTATCAGATATTCTGTTAGGATTCAGAAATACAAAGATAAAAAAGACATAATTTTTGCCCTTAAGCAAGGCTTTTAGTATACCACGATTGAGAAGGTAAATCTGATTGAGAAAATGTGGCCCCAATTTTTCTTTTCAAGTTAGAATATTTTTGCATACTTATAGAAATAATTCATCTAGTGTTTTTGAAAGTATGTCTGCTAAGTACCAAGCTCTGTGCTATTTATGTATATTAAAAAGAACACTAAAAGAAGGAAATAAAACATACATTTGATCATAAGAATTTCATTATAAATCTTTTTACTTAAAGTTTTAAAAAACTTGGACATTTCAGAACAATTGTACAACTTGTACAATTTAATATAAAAATCTAATATGGTAGTACAAATGCTTCTTTACTGGAAAAAGATGTTAAAATAGCACAGAATGAATTTAACCTGTCAATCCAATTTTTGGAAGTAATGAAACAAGCTGTATGTAAATAGTGGAGTTGATCAGAATCCAAAAGAGATCATCCTGACATTATTAATTAGACCTACATCTATAGAGTGGTTTTTCTTCCATGATAGATACCCTTATGTTCTGTTATTCACTGAAGGATTAAATGAAAAAAGGCATCTGTGGTTCTTCATAAAATGCTACTAATTTAGAAGGTGTAAAAACAGGACTGATTTGTCAAAGATAATTTATAAACTGACTGGAGAAAGGACCTATTTTCTTCTGTTCAATAGGAATTTTTAAAAATAAATTAGTATAACTATGTTTGTAAACTTTAAATTCTTGGTCTCTAAGAAAGGAATACATAATATATGAACTTGTCCTCTAAAAAGAATTGTAACTGGCTATTCTCCATCTTCTCCAAAGTTAAAAGAGGAAAGTATCTTTAATTGTAGAAGGAAGAAACTAGTTTAGATAATAAGAAGAAATTCTTGACAGCATTAAATCCAGAACAGGCTATCTAAAAAGGTTTTAAATTTTTCTTTCTAGATGCCTTTTAATATTTTAATACATAGTAACTCAACATGGAAAGTTTAGGTAGAGTCATTTCTTAAAGAGTATATACAAAATGATTTCCAGAGGTCAATATAGCTCCATAATTCTATGCTTTCATTACCCATTCTTAAATTTGCTCCATAAATTGCTTGTCCACTTTTAGTAAATTGCTGTATTTCCTAGAGAAGGTTGAATAAAGATTCTCATAAATTCAGTGGTGCTGTACTATGGCAAAAAGTTATGAGTAAAGTATCAAAGTATTAAATTCTGTCAACTCTCCGTGATCTCCATCCACTAGGGCTTTAAAATGTTTTCACTCATTCTACTTAAGGATCCCAGACACTAATAAGATTTTTGTTTACTGTAGCAAAGAAGTACACAGAAGAAAAAGGCTTTTGAGTTAAAGCAGTTATTTCCTGGCCTGAGAACTAAATGAACCAAAAAAACTCAGGACTCAAACTTGGGCTGATCCACTGAAAGCTGTAAGAAGCACAAGAAAGTTTCTGCAGTGTTATAGGCTAAGGAAGAGGGATACCTTTCCATCTGTTTTGAGTCCAGACTTTTAAGATATGGTTTCTTTTTTTAGCAATCACAACCAAATATAAGTTCAGAGGTACCTTGAATGACTCAATATAGTTCTTCTAAAAATATTCTTCTCCTTACATGAACATTGAGACCTACTTTAAGTCTTATTTTGGTTATAATAACAGCTATTAAAAGAAAAAAATGTTAGTTTAAGTACTGAAAACAGTTTTAAAAACTGACAATTGTTAGTTAAACCAAAACAAAGGATATTTAAGGGGATAAAATAGTTACAATAACCCATCAGTAAGAATGACAGAAAGTTTATAAATAAATAATTGTGCCTAAGACTGATTATTTTAAAAATAATGTAAAAATGGTTCAAAATAAAAACAAAAGTTGCCTTTTCAGATTGTTAGCCAAGGTTGAAGCAATCCCTCATAGACATCAAAATTCTATTTATGCCAGTTTTTACTAGTGGGAGACAGATGTGTAGATAATATTGCTTCTAGTATCCTGTTACGGATGTTTTGTAAAATTGTTTAAAGTCAAATATGTATTTCTCTTTAAATGTTCTGAGCAGGATTTTCATTTATACATTGTATTTAAATTAGCCTGAATACCCTTTCCAGTCCCAGAACCCTGAGTTTGCTTGACTTTTCATCATTTCTTTTTGTATCTTTCTGTATTTACAGTTGAAAAGTTGATGCCAAATTTTGTAAAACATGTTCTCTTCCATGCTGAGATCTGCTATGTCAACAGTCTCCCTGGAGCGTGTGCTTTAGTAATAAGCCTGGAAAATGGGGATTGATAAGGGAAATACTGACAGCTCCTTCTACAATAGGGGTGCTAGCCTGTGTTTCTGTAATTAGGGATGAGATTAGAAATAAGAGATGCTTTAGGTTTTCCATTCCAAGCCATGAAATGAAGGGATTTGAGTTTGTCTCATTTTTGGCAGATGGCAAATTTCAGTCATACTGCAGCTTTTTGAGACTGGCCACAAAAAGCCTGTTGTTCAAGTATGTTTTCTAAGCAAATAGTAACTGTACTTTGTTATTCTATTTGAACCACAGCTTGCTTTTTAAAATTAATTATTTCTGTGATTGTTTACTGAATGTCTTCAAATTTTATGTTCTTATTTCTTCCCACCGTTCCCAGAATTGAATGACCTCTCATCCATGATATAAAGATCATATAGCATCTTAGTTTGCCACAGAACTGCAGATGCAAAGTACCAGAAATGGGTTGGCTTTTATAATAGGAAATTTATTAGGGTAAAAACTTACAGTTCTGAGGCTGTGAAATGTCCAAATCAAAGCACTATGAGAGATGCTTTCTCACCAAAGTCAGCTGTTGTTAATCCTAGCATCTTATCATGTGGTGAAGATGGCCGGAGTCTTCCCCTCTAGAATTTACCACCTCCCAGATTTCAGCTGTGGGCAACCAGGCATAGGGCTGGCCTCTTTCTGGGCCTCCTCTCAGTCTTGACTGCTTTGCTTTCTGCCTGAGTTCAGCTGTGCGCTTTCAAGGCATATGATTCATCTCTCCCTAGGCTTCAATTCTTTGAGCCTCTCAGGGCTTCTCTCCTTGAGCTCCACTGTAGATGAACCTCAATTCCTTTCTCTCACAAGTCAGGATCAAATATGGCAGCTTCCTTTCTCTCTGCGTGTCTCCATTTATGTCAGCTACAGTAAGAGATTCAACTTGAGTCATGCCTCACTGTCATAGTCTAATCAAAAGGCTCTTCTCCCCCAGGAATGGGTTAGTTCAAAACCATAATCTTTCTTTTTTTGGGATTTGTAAAAGAACTTCAAACTGTCCTATAGCAAAATAGCAGTATTACTAATAGCAACAACAGTGATGTTTACCAAATGCCTTTTAAAATTTTTATTTTTAGTTTTTAAAGAGGCTTTAAATTACATAAATGTTACATCAAAAATATAGGATATTCCCATATTCCTTTCTTCCCCCCACACACACTTTCCCCCATTAGCAACATCTTTCATTAGTTTGGTACATTTATTACAATTGATGAACACATATCGAAGCATTGCTACTTAGTTTACATTGTAGTTAATCTGTGCTACTTGGCAAATTAATTAATTCTCTTGTCAGTTGATGCTATTATGATCTCCATTTTATAAATGAAGGAAACATTATCATATTTCTAAAGTGTGATTGAGCCCACATTCTCCATCACTGTACTGCACACCAGCCTATATTACAAAGAACTTATCCACTAGTAGCCATTTTACTTGTCAGTGTTAACCTCCTTGGTCATTCTTTCATTCTTTCATTTGACAAATATTAATTTATGTCTACTATATACTGGACACTGTGCCAATCTCTGGGAAGGCATATAGGAATGAATCATAGTCCCTGCCTTTAAGATGTTTACGGACTAATTAAAATAAATATAAATAGTACCTAAGAACAGGAATCCCAAAATGTGTATCGTGGCTCCCTGTGTACTCAGAAAACTCACAGAAATGTTGTAAAATATTTTAAAATTTTGTGGGAAACACAACAACATCTGTTGGACATTATGTGAACTGCTTTCAATGTATGTGGATTATTTTTTGCAAATCACTACTAAGCTAAAATGACATAAATAGTTTTCAAGTGGTTTAGGGTCAGCCACTGAATAAATGCAACTCTTAGGTATTTCTTGTACCCATGGGGAAAAAATTACTAAGGAAACCATGAAAGAGAAAAATTTAGGAACGTCTGACTTATGGAAGGTGGTTTGATACCTCAATTAATAGGTGGAATATGCATCACCATCCCATAGTCTTCAGGATTGGGGAATAAAATATGAACCAGAGTGGACTTATTGGTTTTCTACTTTAGACTTATTGTGATTCTAGCAATGGAAGAAATTATGTCATTGATGTGAGTACACTGGCCATTAAAATTGCTGAAGGCACAGAGAGGGAAAAAGAGGTGCAATATGGGGGCATTTTGGGGACTTAGTCTTGTTCTGAATGACATTGCATGGATAGATGTAGGACATTATATATCCTGCCATAACCTACCAAATGGACTGGGAGAGAGTGTAAACTACAATATAAACTATAATCCATGCTGTGTAACAAGTGCTTCAAAATGTGTTCATCAATTGCAGTGAATGTACCACATTAATGAAAGTTGTTGATGTGGGAAAAGGGAATGTGTGGGGAGTGGGGCATATGGAAATCCCCTATATATTTTTAATGTAATATTTTGTGTGATCTATGTATCTTTTAAAAATAAATTAAAATATATTTGAAAAAAAAAAAAAAGCATCCAGCAAACAAAACTGAACCAAGGAACTTTGGTAGGAACTCAGGATTCAGGAGAAAAAAAAATGGAACATTGAAATTGATGAAAATGATATTCAGTTTGGTACACAGAAATACTTGGGAATTTCCCTCACAGAGATATCTAAATAAATTTCATTTAAATGAACTTTAGTGGGTTCAGGAAAAGTTAATCTGAATTCAAAGTACAACAAATTTTTAGGAAATAGGTCAAAATGGTTTCCTTTTAGTGTGCTAGTTTACATTGATTTGACTTATGTGTAAATAATAAAAATATAATGGGCTATTGATCTTACTAATTTAATGATGGTTTTTTGACATTTTATTCTACTTCCTTTAATCTTAAGGAACATGAATGTACCAAATAGAAGAAGCATATTATACTATCACTTTAAGAATATATGATGATATAATAGCATCTCAGTGGATGGGTAGACATCTCAAAGTAAAATAACTGTAAATGTGAGGGAGAGATGTGCTTGGCAGTCTATATACTTCTAGTTTCCTCTAGTTCAGAATTGCTGCAATTTAAGACCTGGAGCACATTGAAATTGCTAGCAAAGTTCCCCTAGCTACTTTTTTTCATTAAAATATGATTATGTGATGCTAAGAGGATTTGTTGACAAGAGAGATAATTTTTATTGTAGGCATCTGTTTTCTAGTAAAAAAGGGAGAATCAATGGAATATAACAGTTGGATCATTTTATGGAAGATTAGAGAGATTACTACTGGGACTTGCTCCCATTATCTCAGAGCTAAGACTTAACTATACTTTTCATATCACCAACTGACAGGATGAACAATGAGAAAATATGAATGTTCCATCAGGGAGAGCATATGTAGGAGAACAAATATTCATGATATAAATGATGGCACTTAAGATCTGTCTATGCATGTGTGAAATGTAGAGGGACATTATAGAAAAGATCACTTTAATTAGGAAAAGAGGGTCTGGACTCAAACCTAGCTTCTGTCATTTATTTAGAAATAGGAACCTAAGTTAGTCATTTCATTTAAGCATATTGAGCATTAGTTTTCACAAATACAAAATTGCATGAAAGAAGCAAATGTGACAATTTTTTGGAAGAGTTTGAGCAGGATTGCTATTAAGTTTTCTTGGAATGCTTTTTATAGTTCACCTATGTAGCCATCTGATCCTGGACTTTCCCTTGGTGGGAGATTTTCTATGACTGATTTGATCTCTTGTAATTAGTCTGTTGAGGTCTTCTATTTCTTCTGGAGTCATTATAAGGTTCTTCCTATGTTTCTACGGATTTGTTCATTTCAGGTAAGTTATCTAATTTGTTGGCATACAGTTCAAAGAATCCTTTTATGATCCTTTTTATTTCTGTGGGGTCAGTAGTAATGTCCCTCCTCTCATTTCTGATTTTATTATTTGCAACTTCTCTCTTTTTTTCTTTGCTCTAATTTCTAAATCTCTGGTCAATGCCTTGAATATTTTTGATGATCTATTGCCAGAAACTACTAGTACTTTAAATTTTAACATTCTTATATCAATTTGCTGACAGATTTTCAGATCTTATTAATTTTTAATAGAAAATTATTCAAAGTTGCCTCCTACCATGTAAATAAAAGCAAAATTACTTTAATTAACTTTTTTAAAGGGAACACTGTCCAGATTTACTTGGAAAATAGGATGATCCATTTAGCTGGAAATTTGGATTAGCATTATGTTTTACACAAAATAATGAATTAGAATAAAATTGATTTAAAATATTATTTAGTGACTACTTAGCTATCTTATTTCAAGATATTTTAAAAATAGTTTACATTTGTTTGAAATGTTAAAATTGATGAAGCACGTCTACATATACTTTATGTAAGTTTATAAATTTTAAAAAGTTTGAAAAAGTAAGGGGAACTGCTGGAAGAGTCACAGGCCATTTTAGAATTATAAATTCTAGTCTTAAAGTCCTGTGCATATTTCATCCCATGTCATTGCATCGCTATTTTGAACATCAGCCATAAAGTCATTGGCATCATGTGAAGTGTGGGATGCACTGATCCTATGTAATAAACTGTTACTTTCAGAATAATTAATAGTTTTGTGGATCACAAGCTTTAAAAAGCAGGATAATCTTTCTCATCTGTAACTTTGAAAGCGACTTTTTAGTAGTCATTCAAACCTTTTTTGTGTGTGTGCTTTCTACTTATTTACTATTTCAAGCTAGTAGCCATTAAGGAGGGTTATTTTAAATTAAGCATATTATTTGAATGTAACTATTGTATTTGAAACACTTAGCAATGTTCATACTGCTATTGTTTACTAAGGATTCTCTTTAGGAAGTATTCATCTATTGATGACATTTTCCTATAGGTTCCAGAGAAGTGAATATTCATAGATAAACTGATCTGGACTATATCCTTAGAATTCTATTCCTGTAAGTTTCTTTGATTTAGTGGCTGAAAAGTCAGAATTCAAAGCATCCCTTTTAAGACCATGATATTCACATCATGACTAAAAACAAAAACACATAGAATATGGACATACTGGTGTTGATTTTTTTTCCTTTTGAAGACATTTTGTTTTTGTAAAACAAAACTAAGCTGGAAAAAAGCCCAAGTGGTAGGAAAAATTTAATAATAAATTTTTGAAAAAAATAGTGTAAATGTTGGAAATCCATTTTTATCTTAAAAAAACAATTATAAATATATGGGAAAATGTTTACATATTGGTATTAAAATATATTATTGTGAAAAATGTCCAAGTAAAAGAGAATACTTGGACACTATCCATATTTTGAATATTATCCAGCTCTTAAAAATGCTTTTAAAAATTGTTTTAACAAAAAAAATTCACAATATGTTATGTAAAGAAAATATACAGAACTATGCATACAACTTAAATTAAAATCATGGTTTATAGAAATACACATACATGTGTGCCCACACACATTTCTTTTTTATTTTTTTGTAATAGACTGAAATTCTATCAACCAAAATGCTAATTTCTCCAAGTGGTGGAATGGAGGTTGGGTCATTTTATTTTATCATGTATACTTTTATATATTTTTTCAAATATCTATATTGAAAATGCCTTCAAATATAAAATGGAAAAAATGAAAAAAAAACACTTAATTTGATTAATTCAAACTACTTAGGACCAACTATCAGGCATTATACAAATGCACATAAGGGAAAAATTAGTAGTTGAAGATGCAGTAGGGAGAGGCACAGACAGGATTGCAAACCTATTTTTTAAAAATTTGCGTTGAACCCTACTTAATTAATTTTTAAAAATTCAAAAGGCAACCTTTTCTAGTGAATTGCTAATATCTGATGTACTGCACACCATTATTCCTACTATCACAGAAATAAATGAGCATACAGGCACACCTATAATATTACCTAGGTGCAGTCATGTTTATATTTAACATTGTGACCTTCTTGCTGTGCAGAGAAAGATTAAAAACAGAGAAGAGTTGTTTTTTGAGTCCTGAATGAATCTGTAGTTGATTAATTCATGGAATATGACCTTTAGTTACCATACCCTTAAGACAAGGTGTCAAACAAGTGCTAGAAGCAGTTTATCTTCCAAAGACAGTACCAGTGTTTCAGAATAGAAAGGGGGAAAAAAAGGCTTGATCACTGAGTTAAGCATTTCCTTGCTATTTTTGAGTTTATTCTGTTAAACTATCCTCGGTAATTCTTTAGGGACTTTGACTGCAGCAGTCTTAGTTTCAAAAGTGTGAACATAAATTCTATCATAATATTGTTGAACTGGTAATTGTATATTGTAGTGTATTCCTAATCTTTTTTTAAGAAGATACCAGGGATCAAACCTGGAACCACATGTGTGGGAAGCAGGCACTCAACCATTTGAGCTACCTCCTCTTCCCAATATACTTTTTTAAAAAATAATTTTTATTTTCATTTTTAAAGGAGCTTTAGATTGCATAAATGTTACCTCAAAAAGGGGATTCCCATATACCCCATACCCGCCCCCCAACTTCCTGCCATTAACATCTTTCATTAATGTGGTACATTTTTTGCAATTGATGAGCACATATTGAAGCATTGCTACTAACCATGTTCTATAGTTTACATTATGTTTTACACATTGCTCTGCACAAATCTAATAGGTTTTGACAAAATGCTTAATGGCTGGTATCCGTCATTGTAATATGCAGAATGATTCCAGTGTCTCAAAAATGCCCCCTTTTACACCTATTATTCCCTCTCCATCCACTCAGAACCTCTGGTCACTGCTGTCTTTATATCAATTTTACAAGTTCTTCCATTACTAGAATAATAATATGTCTATTTTATTAAGTGCATAATTGCAGTCCCCCCTTATGTTTGTTCGGTCCTCTCTTTTGAGGATTTTAGATGGTTTTGCCCAATCTGCTTCTGAATGAGAGAGGGGTTTGATCCCACGGGGAAGACAGATGGAACTTTCTTGATTGCAGCTGAAGATACTCTCTACTTCTTAGATTGGGTGTTGTCCATTATCATCCTTTTGTTAGTTGTCCTGGGTGAGTCTGATGAACTGGAGAGTATGTATTGGCTGCAAGTCTGTTGAGATTTGGGGCTCACCTGGCATAGAACAGTTGGGAGATTTAAGTCTCCAGGACATATTTAACAAGTATAGTGCTAATTATAGATTCAAATAAGTGGGATAGCAAAATCATGTGTAGGAAAATTATAAATGAGTCTAACTCTGATACATTGTGGGAAATGGGTTATAAATATCTTTCAGAAAGATATATGCTCTCAAATTCTAAATTTTGACACCATTATCTTTTTTTTCTCATACATGAGAAGCCAGTGCTCAACCACTGAGCTACATCCACTCCCACCATTATCTTTTTTTTTCTTTTGAAGTTCCTGGGGCCAGAGGTTGAACATGGGACCTCATATGTGGGAAGCTGGTGCTCAAAAACTGAGCCATATGTGTTCCCTGAGTTGATTTTGCTTGTTATTTGTTTTTGTTTTTTCAAGAGGTACCAGGAACTGAACCTGGTACCTCCCATGTGGGAGGCAGGGGCTCAACTGCTTGAGCCACCTCCGCTCTCCCACTATTATTTTTTTAATTATTTTTTTAATACTGTGGACTTTTGGTTGAGGGCTAGCATTCCATTCTTTCATCCTGTTCTTACCTATTTATATATGTGAATATTATAGAGATTTTGAATACTGTACATGTGAAGCCAATGATCAAATAAAATGTGTTCCTTGATGAGTATGCAAAAAAATGAGAAATTTCACCTTGGACCATAGGATAAATTCCAGACCACAAGTGACTGGTTATCTCCAGAATTCTAAAATTAAAAAGATAGTTATTAGCATAATGTTATACATAAAGAATGTAGTGGCTGTCACTCTAAAACTTACAACAGAATATACCACTTGGAACAACTTTTAAATACAGTGTGATATGGTGGTTACTTTTTAAAATTGTGTTATAGTAATAAAGCTTTTTTATTTTTAGAGAAGTTTTAGATTTATAGAAAAATTACACTGAAAGTATAGGGAATTTCCGTATAACCCCCCCACACACCCACACACATAGTTCTCTTATTATTAAGATATTATATTTGTGTGCTACATTTGTTACAATTGATGAGCCAATATTAAAGCATTGCTACTAACCATCTATACTATACATAATGGTTTACACTTTGTGCTGCAGTTTTATATGCTTTGACAAATGTGTAATGTCATGTGTCTGTCATTGCATAATCATACTGAACAATTTCATTGTCCTAAAAATACCCTGTGTTCCACCTAGCCATCCCTCCCCCAACCTCTGAACTCCTGGCAACCACTATATTTATATATCAATATTACAAGTTCTCCAGTTAACACTAAATAATAACTACAATATCAGTAAATCTACTTTGGACTGTGGTTACGCTCCCCTGTTAACGTTTGTTTATTCCTCAGTTTTGAGTAATTTGGAATGATATTTACTCTTGACTGTTCAGACTATGAGGGGACTTAGATATTATGGGGCAGAGGAAAGGGATTGTTTTGCTTGCATTTTTTGGGATGAGGGTTGTCCTTTTTCAGGATGGGGGTTGTGCATCATCATTGTTTTTTCAGTTGTTCAGGGCAAGGCCAAAGAATTGGAGAGTAGGAGTTGGCTGCATCTCTGCTGGGATTTGGGGATCAATTGGCATTTGAACAATCTGAAGATGTAAGCCTCTGAGAAATGTACTTAAGAGGTATATTGAGAGTTTTAGGTTCAAATAAAAGCAGTAAAAGAACCATGAGTTAGGGGAATTGTGAGTGAGTTGACTATGTTATATTGGGGAAATAGATGATCATATATTTCCTAACAGTGCCTGCTGAAGGGGCGTTGCTTTCATGAGGCTATGTGCCTTGTCTGTGGTGTCCAGGTGTCCCTAGAGCCCTTGGGAGTGCTATTGTTTGAGACTTTGTTTACTGTGGCAGTTAGTGAAATCTGCCTGAGACGTGCATAAGTGTAACATCCAAAATGACCCCTGACTCACGTGGAACACTCTTAGCCATAAAAAAACTCTTTTTTATTAAATGTTTCCCCCTTTTGGTCAAGGTCTTTTTCCAAATGCATCACTGGTTAGTGCTTAGTAATAATCCTTTGGTACCAGGGAAGCTTATCCCCAGGAGTCATGTCTCATGTCAGGAGGAAGGCAGTGAGTTCATTTGCAGAGTTTGGCTAGAGAAAGCCACATTTAAGTTACAAGGAGGTTACCAGCAGATAACTTATGTTTAGGCTAAGTTTCATTTTTATAGGCATAAGGTGCGTATGTGCAAGCTTCAAGGTTAAGGGCTTAGAATATTGGCCTGTTGTCTTGTTAGGCACTGCTTATATATTCTGGAGATTTTTGCTATTTATTTGAGAAAGTAGAAGGACTTCCCCCAGAATGAAAGTTTAATATTTTGTCAGTTATTGTATGGGCCACTGTCTATCAGGAAAACCTACCTATGACAACAAGAATATATTCATATCCCATCAAAGCTGCATAGTGGGGTGCATTTTCTCCATGTATTACCCCAATATTAACACCCTTCATTATAGCTTCTGAAAGGACAGTCTTATATTTGTCTTCTTAACCATAATCCTCGGCCACCTGAATTTACTGAGTTATACAGTCACCAACTTTATCTTCTAGCATACCTTCTAGCATCATGGAAGGCCCAAAACATCCATATTCACACTCCCACTTCGGCAGTATTAATTACACTTATATTGTGGTGCCACCATCATGTCTGCCCATTTCCAATTGTTGCAATAACCTAGTTTTAAATTCTGCAAAGAAAAAGCATTAATTCCCCATTCTCTATTCCCATTTTATTTCCTTGTACTCTGTTTTCTAGACTCTACCTCAAAGATTCTGCTCACTAACCTTAGTTCATATCAGTGAGATCATGCAACATCTGTCTTCTTGTGCCTGGCTTATTTCACTCAAATAAGGCCTTTGATGTTCATCCATGTTGTCATATGTGTCAATACTTCATTCCTTCTGACAGCTGAATAACATTTCATCATATCTATATGCCAAAATTTGTTTATCCATTCATCTGTTGATGAACACCTGAGTTGCTTCAATCTTCTGTCATTTGTGAATAATGCTGCTATTAACATTCATGTGCATTTATCTGTTTGTGTCCCTGCTTTCAGTTCTTTTGGGTATATACTTAGTAGTGGGATTGTTGGTTCATATAACAATTCTATAGTTAACTTCCTGAGGAATCGTCAAACTGTCCTCCACAGTGGCTATTACCATTGAACATTCCCACCAGCAATGAATGAGGGTTGCCTTTCCTCCACATCCTATCCTACATTTGTAGTTCTTTACTTTTTTTTAAATAGCAGCTAGTCAAGTAAGTGTGAAATGGTATCTCACTGAAGTTTTGTTTTGCATTTCCCTAATAGCTAATGATGGTGAGCATCTTTTCATGTGCTTTATAGCCATCTGTATTTCCTCTTTGGAAATGTGTCTGTTCAAGTCTCACCTATTTTTTAGATAGGTTTTTTGTCTTTTTATTATTGAATTGTAGGATTTCTTTATATATACTGTATAGTAGACCTTATAAGATATGTGTTTTCTAAATATTTTCTCCCATTGAATAGACTACCTTTTTCATATTATTGAATTCCTTTGAATCACAAATGTTTTTAATTTTGAGGGGGTCCTATTTATCTATTCTTTCTTTCATTGCTCATGCTTTGGATGTAAAATTCATGAAACCATTGTCAATCACAAGGTCATGTAGATGCTTCCCTACATTATCTTCTAAGAGCTTTATGGTCCTGGCTCTTATATTTAGGCCTTCGATCCATCCAGAGTTAATTTTTGTATAGGGCATGAGATAGGGATCTTTATTCATTCTTTTGCATATGGATATCCAGTCCTCTCAGCTCCATTTGTTCAAAAGATTATTCTGTCCCTGTTGAGAGGACTTTGTAGTCTTGTTGATTGTCTGTAGATGTGCAGGTCTATTTCTTAACTGCTAATTTAGTTTCATTGGTCAATATGCTTATCCTTGTGCCAGTACCATGCAGGTGTGACCACTGTAGCTTTGTATAATAGTATGTTCTAAAGTCAGGTAACTTGAGTCCTGTAACCTCATTTTTCTTTCTCAAGATGTTTCTGGCCTTCAGGGCCCCTTACCCTTCCATAAAATTTTGGTAATAAGCTTTTCCTTTTCTGTAAAAAGTTCTGTTGGAATTCTTATTGGGATCGTATCGAATCTGTAAAGCAATTCAGGTAGAATTAAAACCTTGATGATATTTAGTCTTCTAATCTATAAACATGGAATATTCTTCCATTTATTTAGGTGTGATTTGACTTCTTTGAACAAAGTTGTAAAATTTTCTGCGTATAACTCCTTTACATCCTTAGTTAAAATTTTGCCTACATATTTGATTCTTTTAGCTACTATTGTAAATGGAATTTTTTTCTTGATTTCCTCCTCAGATTGTTCATTATGTAATGAAATACATCACTTTACTGAACTCGTTTATCAGCTCTAGCAGCTTGTAGATATTTCAGGACTTTCTATATATAGAATCATATCATCTGCAAATAGTGAAAGTTGTACTTCTTCCTTTACAATTTGAATGCCTTTTATTCCTTTTATTTGCCTAAGTGCCCTGCAAAGAACTTACAACACAATGTTGAATAAAATGGTGACAGTGTTCATCCTTGTCTTGTTCCATCAAGTATGATGTTAGCTGTGGGTTTTTCATATATGCCCTTTGCTGTATCACATAATACTGATATGTTGTTCTCTCATTTTCATTCACTTTGAAATATTTACTGATTTCTTTTGCAAATTCTTCCTTGACACACTGATAATTTAAGTCTGTGTTTTTAATCTCCATATATTTGTGAATTTCAGTTCTCTGCCCACTACTGATTTCCAGCTTCATTCCACTGTGGTCAGAGATAGTGCTTTGTATAATTTCAATCTTTCTAAACTCATTGAGACTTGTTCTATGACCTAGCATGTGGCCACCTGGAAGAATGATCCATGAGTGCTTGAGAAGAAGGTATATCTTCCTGTTTTGGGGTACAGTGTTTTGTATATGTCCATGAAGTCTAGTTCCTCTAATGTTTTATTTAAGTATTCTGTTTCCTTATTGCTCTTTTGTTGAGATGTTTTGCCTATTGCTGAAAGTGGTGTATTGAAGTCCCCCACTATGATCGTAGCGGCATCTCTTTCTACTCTTAGTTGGCCAATGTTGCCTCATGTATTTTGGGGCGTTCTGGTTGAGTTGCATAAATATCTGTGATTGTTCTTTCTTTTTGTTAGAGTGCTCCTTTTATTAATGTATCATGTCCTTCTTTGTCTCTTACAAAAATTTTGCATTTAAAATCTATTTTTTCCAATATTAGTAGAAGTACCCCAGCCCATTTTTGTTAGTTTGCATGGGAAATTATTTTCCAACCTTTCACTTGGAACCTATTTGTGTCCTTGGGTCTAAGGTGGGTCACTTATAGACATCACATAGATGGGTCATTTTTTTTAACCCATTCTGCCATTCTGTGTTTCTTAATTGGAGTCTAATCCATCAACATTCAGTGGTATTATGATAATGGCAATACTTACATCAGTCATTTTTTCTTTAGGCTTACATTTGTCATATTTTATTTTTGTTTCTCTTTTTACTTTTTTAGTTACCCTTACTAATAGTTTTCTTTTCTATACTCTTCCCCCAAACCTCTTTCTTCTTTCTTTTCCTTTCAAGCCATACAACTCCCTTTAGTGTTTCTTAAAGGGCAGAACTCCTGCTGACAAATTCATTCAATTTCTGTTTATCTATGAATATTTTGATCTCTCCTTCATTTTTGAAGGACACTTTTTCCAGATACAGAATTTTTGTCTGGAAGTTGTTTTCTTTCAGCAGCTTAGTTATTTCATGGCACAACCCTGTTGCCTCCAGGCAAAAGGGAGAAATCAGCTCTTAATCTTATTGGGCAACCCATATAAGTGGTATATTTCTTTTCTCTTGCAACTTTCAGGATTCACTCTTTATTGTTGGCATTTAACAATTTGATTAGTATGTGTCTCAGAGTAGGTCTGCTAAGGTTTACTCTGTATTCAGTACACTGAGCTTCCTGGATATGTATATCCATGTTCCTTGTAAGAGTAGGGATATTTTTGGCCATTATTTCCTCAAATACTCCTTCTGCCCCTTACACCTTCTCTTCTCTCTCTGAGACATCCATAATGTGTGTGTTTGTGCATTTTATTCTGTCATTTAAATTCCCTGAGACCATGCTGAAGTTTTTCCATTTTTCTGTCTATCCTTTCTACTATCTATGTGACTTTGGATGTCCTATCTTCAACTTCACTAATTCAGTCTTCTACCTGTTGAAATAGGCTTTTGTATGATTTTACTGCATTTTTCTTTCTTCTATTAAGCCTTTCATTACAATAAGATCTGTTATTTTTTTATGTACTTTTGAAATTTCTAATGTATGTCCACTCATCCTTTATCTCTTTTCTCATCTCATTGAATTGATTTAGGATATTTGTTTGAATATCTTTGATTAAGTGTTCCACATTCTGAGTCTCCACCTCCTTTTTAATTTGTTCATTTGATTGGCCCATATCTTCCTTTTTCTTAGAATGGCTTGCAATTTTTTGCTGATTTATATTCATCTGCTTATCTTGATGGGTTTCTTCTGTTGGTCAGTTTGGCTCAATAGCCTAGCAGTTTATCTTTTTTTGGCCTTGTGAGAAGGGTCCCCTTTGAAACTTGGTTCCTTTTATTCTGAATCTTTACAATTGCCCGTGTTTAACTAAAAAAAAAAAAAAAAAAAAAAAGACCAAAAAGGAAAAAAAGAGAGGAAAAGAAAGAAAAAATAATAAAAATATAAAGAAAAGAAAGAAAAGTAGATAAAAATAATAAAAAAGAAAATAAAGAAAAAAGAAAAGACAAGAAAAAAGAAATGAAGAAAATGGAAAAGTAAAGAAAGAAAAAAGGAAGAGAGAGAAAAAAAGAGGGCCTCCCTCCCCTGTCACAGGTTTCTGACTAGACTCCTCCCTGTAGATCACTCAGGCCTATCAATCAATAACCTCATGGCCCACCTTTCTGCAGGTACTTGGGTGAGGAAAGGGAGAAGAGAAAAGAGAGAGAGAGAAACAGAACCAGCCTCCTCTTAGGCCACCAATGACTGCCTGGGCTCTCCCTCTTAGGCTGCCTGTGTTCCCAGTCACCCTGCAGCCTGTCTTTTCACAGATATCCAGGTGAGGAAAGGCAGAAAAAAACAATAAATATATGCCTCCTTTTCATGCCTCCAGAGTCTGGCTACGTTCTGCTTCATTATTTGGATTACCCTGCTGCTGTCTGCTCTTCTTTTGCCCACATGGGCACCCCTTCATGGCGCTAATTGCCCTACAGCCCTCTGCTGACCTGGTGTCCAGCTGGGAACCTTGTCACTGGCCAGGTTGTCCCATGGCTTCTTTCTTCCCACAGTGCCTGGCTTGGCATCTTCTCCAGGTGCCTTCTCCAGTGGTCCCCATTGCCTCAGTTTACCCTATGTCCCAAACACCTGTCTGCCTTCCCACTGCTTCTGGAGGAGGAGTGAAGCTAGCTGTTCCTATACTGTCTTAGATCCCCCTAGTGGTTACATTTTAATTAGCTTTCCCTATAGTGTAAGTGAAAGGTAGTGCTTACTCATTTAAAAACCAAACTACATAATTCTCAAACACAAATATTATTGTATTTTTCATTTTGTGGGTCAAAATAAAATATTATTTTAAACACTATTAAAGCATGACTCTTATTACTTATCATTTAATGACCTGCCCTGAAGTCGCTTGTTAGCTATTTATTTAGTAAGTACTTTTCCTGTTTGGAAAAAAATTCAAAGGATATTTCTTTAGTTTGAGTAAAACAGCTCTTTGGCTCTCCTTTTTGGAAAAAACACAGGCTATACATTTTTACCATCACTTATATAACGTAAAATTAGATTTTAAAAAATATTTGTGTTTTAAAAGTGCCAACTCATTTAAAAGATAATATAATTTCTGTATAAATTTGAGATATATTTATACTTACAAAATTTATTGTCACTTTTCTGATATTTTTACAGTTGAAAAGGACAGCAGTAGAAGAAAATATTCAAATATTTGATGATGGTTCACTCTTTTTTTCAGCTTGTATCCATCTTTGATATTCTCAACCACTCCCTTTGCCAAAATTTTTACTCATTCCATATTTAGTGTTACAGAAACAGTCATTTGGGAGAGTTCATAGTAGACCCTAATTCTGCTTTGTAAGAGATCCTCTTTGGACCAGTTAATTTCCAGTTTCCCTGGGTAAAGAATCAGTTCAATAAACTTCCTCTCACTTTCCAAAAGAGGTTGGAGTCTATATCTACTTTCTCTTAAATTAAACACTCTGGAAGAGCTTATTCATTGTGGCATGATATTCTTTGCATGACAAAATGAAGTAACCATTCTCAGTTCCCACATCCCTCATATTTGGTTAATGTCTTTTATTGATTAGATTCTTTCTAATTCTCTTAGTTAAATAATTTTCATTGTATCTGATCAAATAATCTGATTTATTCCACAGTATCCTAAAAAATAAATGCATTAATATACAAAAGAGTAGAAAAATATCTTTTTCTAGAAAGTTACTCAACTATATGATCTGTAAAATTCCAGCCTTAAAATTTCTACCTGTGTTATCTATAACTATTGAGGATTGATTCATGTTTCTCAGAAAAGACATGTTGAAGTCCTAATGACATGATAAAATACATGTTCAAGTCTTAAACTGTGTTCCTGTAAATAGGGACTTCTGTAATTTGTCTAAGAGGACCATTGAAGATGTTATTTTTACTTAAGGTGTGGACTCATTTTTAAAGAGAACCTTTGAAAATCCTTTTTAGATGAAGCCAGATTGAATCAGTTTGGCCCTTATTTCATATGGCTGGAGGTCATAACAAAGAGAAAATTTGGAAGCCATCAGTAGATGCAGTAGATCTGGTCAGAAACCAGAAGATTCAGATGTCAGTGGAAACCAGAATTGCAGACAGGAGGATAGAGAACTGCCATCACCAGAATACTACTAACCCCTGGAGAAAGCAAGCCTTGCCTTTATCTCAATTTTCTACTTCTAGAATTCATAACCATGAGACAATAAATGCTTGTTGTTTAAACTAAGCTATTGCATGATATTTGTCATAGTAGCTTTGGCAAACTAAAACAATGCCTTGTCTCTCTAGCCCAGGTAGCTGCATGATTATCTTTTATTCTTTTCCCATTACCATGGCTAAAGGCTAAGATATTTTCCTTGTACTCGCTGCTTCCTGAATTTAACCATCTCTTCTTGTTCTAGCATTAGCAAATTCTCATCAAATTCTTCAGCACTGACAAATCTTTGCTTGTGGTTCTCATTGTGTTTGAAAGCAGAAGAAAAGAAAAAGAACAAAAGATTGTGCATGTGGTAAGTTTAATGGGAAAGGGGATTACTTAATTTATTTTAAAAATGGGTCAGAGGAAGTAAACATAAAATAAACAAGACTCAAATATATACTGTAGAGTGAAAATGTGTATACTAAGTATGTGTCTATGAAGTATGAAGAATTCAAATATCTGATTATTTTTTACCATATTTAATTTTTCTATATTTTCACTATATTTTCTTTTCAAAATATAAAAAGTCCTTACAGAAGGTTAAATATTATGTTCAATATATTTTCGTATCTTAGCAAATGTTTTTGTGACATTCAGGTTATTGGACATGAGGGAAAACTGGCTGTGACATCTGTCAACACATTGATTTCCAGGGTTGATACAGATGGTTTGAGGTGATCTCTGGTCTCCCTCACCACCACATTTGTGTCACTTCCAAAACTACTTGCTTGTTCAAAGTGAATGACCTTCTGAAAGTGGACCATTCAAGAAGGGTATTTTAAAAACGATTTCCCCTTGCTATAATTTCTAGACATGCTCAAAATGTATTCAAATATATCTAAATCTGTAGAACAGATATACAACCTATTTTACTGTTTTAATTTTTTTTAACTTTATTTTTAAAGAACTCTTAGATTACAGAAAAGTCACGTTGAAAATACAGGGGATTCCCTTATACCCCACATCTTCCCCTCTCACATTTTCCTCTAGATAGAAAAAATTTTGATATGAGTTGATTCCTTTTTCTCAAATCTGTGTAGTGATTAGAGAGACTTGTACTTTGGAATCCACATACCTGCCCAATTAGTTACTTGCTGTATGACTTTAGTTAAGTTACTTTATCTTTTTGGCCTTAGTGTGTTCAACAAAATGATCATATCTGAAAGGGTAAAGAGAAAACACATTCATTAAAGTAATATTTAGGGATACAAACTAAGGGTAGTCAGCATTTTAGTTACTGGAACTGAAGCACAGAACAAAAGGGTATAAATAAATAATAAACAAATGGTAAATATTTAAAATATAATCCATGCCGTCATGGTGATTACATTCAAGTTGGGGCAGTTTTTGCCAGGATCATTACAAGTTTATATATTAGTCATAGATATTCGTTTATTAATTCAATATCACTCATATTTCTAGAAATGGCAGTACCAATTTGTACTTAAAATGAACTATTTAATCCTTCTTTCCTTTCTAATTGATAGATTTATGCATTATAGTTTGGGTGAGAGGAGGTTGAGTATGTGATCACTCATTCTTTTGCTCCTTTTGGTAAGTTATTGAGAAAACTATAATAGTAAAATTTAAAATTATGGTTAAGAATTAAATAAATCTATACAACATATACTCTACCTAATGTCAATAATTGCTATGAAGAAAACAATAAAGAAGGGAAGGACAATAGAGAATGCCAGTAAAGGGGGGTTTACAGTAGTAAGTAAAGTGATTGGGAAAAGCTTCCTTAAGACGGTAATTTTTACCAAAGACCCATAGCAAGTGAGGGAGAGGACTAGATACCAGGTGAAAGAACTATGACATTAAATGTGAAGTTTATGCAAAAAATTTTAACACAATTGCTATTTTAAAGTGCAGTAAGTGCTTAATACTTTATTTCATTTGTGATATTAGAAATAACAGATGACTGACTTGCTACTACCATTATTTAGTTGCTTCCCTTTTCATCATGTGAAAATATAATCCAAAGAATAAATCATGGTCTCATAATCTTGTCAGATTGTCTATCTACTTGTTTCAGATACCTTAATTTTTCCCCCAAAATTAAAAATATATATTATTCTTTGAAAAATTGGAATATAAACTATTCTTTAAAAATTAATATAAAAACTGATAAAGCATGGGAGTTTGTTACTGGAGTCTTTTATAATGCTTAAAACTACTTGTCTTTGCCTTATTATAGGAAGAAGGTTAAAAATAGATAAATCTGAAATCTTGAGTTTTATCCATCTTGAATTTCATGGAGCATCTAAAGTGATGCATCTTTCCCTTCAAATATTTATCCATCATTTCTAGACAAATAGTGTATGAAACAATAAATAACAAATAGCTAGAACAGGAGAAAACAGTTTTTAATGTCTTGTGCTTAAAATGTCATTGTAGCAGGAAGTAATAATTGAATACTGCATTATTTAAGGTAAGGTAATAGACTACTTTTTTTTTTTTTAAGAAGCAGATTACTTTCAGGGTCTTCTGCCTTATCTTCAGAAAGCAAGGATTCCCCAGTGAAAGACTGGAGTTATGAGGGTTGATGTGTTGTGACTGGCTACTGAATCCTAATGTTTCACCCAACAGAAAATAGTTACCTTTAAAATGTATGGTCGTCATTCATCAATAAACAGAGATTCATGCCACGTGTGTGCTTTTCTGCATTGGAGACAGTAGGATGCAGTATAAATAGTACATACTAAGAGCTAGAGTGCTCTCCACTTGATTTTACTACCCTCTAGTTGTAGGATCCTTGATAAACTACCTAAAGACCTGGATTTAATTTCCTTACCTGTAAAACGCATAGAGTAATGCTAGTTGAATTGAGCTGCTGTGAGGATTAAATTACACAACGGATTTAAAGGTCTGGACAATATTTTTTTGGTGCCAACAAACTAATATTCACTACTTACAAATAGTTTAGAGGTCTTCAAATTACAAAAATAAATATATAGGTGTTTAGCTTTTGAGTTTTAAGAATAAATATTGTAATTCATTTTACTGTTATCCAGGAAATATTAGGGTCCTTTCCAGTTTTCTTTCTCCCTTTAAATTTTTTTTTTATTATTGTTGTGTGTGGTACCAGAAAATCATGTTCAAACTTGAAGGCTGTATTTTAAGCTTCCACCTATACAAATCTTATGTATCAGATGTGTGTCCAGGTTTAGAAAATCATCTGGTAAATATGAGGGCAGATTTGTAGATCAATATTCTTGTGCACATTAACAGCGTTGGTTGATATAATTTAGGCCTATTTGAGTGTTAGTATTTTTATAAATACTTCTACTCAATTCCACTACTGAATATGTGCTGCTCTTAAATACACTTATTTATAATTTTATTCATGGTTTACTTGCTTTAGGGTTGTAGTCATAATATGTTTCCCTTCATAACTGAAGAGTATAAAATTTTCATTTTTTTCTTTCTAGCAGTAGTTATTACTTTGGACTGTAGCATAATAGGCTAAGATGGGCCAGTGAATAGAAAAGGAATTTAGTTTATACTTCTTTACTTTTTAATTTATTTATTGTGGTAGATACATTTTTAAAAGTAAGTGAAAAATTTCCCACTTGCTACTCTTTATTAAAATAAATTTGCCTTTTTTCTTGATATGATTAGAAATTTAATTTGGCAGTATTTATAATAGCAGGACCAAATTATTCCAGAAGCACACAGTATTATTTTCTTACTAGGAATTATAATCACTTGACAAGTTTTTATTTAGCAGGATTTCATAAAGTCAAACTGCATTTAGTTTCCTCTATTAATCCCTTTTGGTATTTTAAACAATATTTACAAAAATATGGCCTTTCTACAAGTTGTTTTATCATAGATATTTCCCAAACATCATTGATCTTTTGAACATGTAAAACCCTTGAAAATTTCTATCTTGATTCTTTTATGAACAATGTTCTTCTAATTCTATGTCCAATGAACATTTCATCCCATGACAATACATGTCCACTTAGAATATGAGGTATTAAATCATTGGAGAGTACATGTAGAGATTGTACTTCACTGATCCTATGTCATAAACAAAACTCTTTCAGAATATTTAATAGCTATATGAATTGCATGCCATAAAGGGCAAGGATCATATTTATTTCCTTTCTGTAGCTTTGAAAATGTATTTACTTCTTCAGGCTACTAGACTTTAAGTAAGGTTATGTGAAATTAAGTAGATTATTTGATACATTATTACCTTTTGATGTTTACATTACTGTTGTTTACCAATAGACACAATATTCTTTATTTTCTTTAAGAAGGCTTTACCTATTGGTGCAATTTCATATGGAGTGTGGGACTGTATGTTCATAGATAGAATGATCTAGATAATATCTTCAGAATTCTATTTCCCTAAGTTTCAGTGACACAATGGCCAAAAAATCAAATCATCCCTTTTTTCTGTTCATAATATTCATACCCTACTTAAAAATCAACCAGTAAAATATTGAAATACTAGTGTTGTTTTTCATTTTGAAGGCTTTTGTTTTTATAAATCAAAACTAATCTGAGAAAAGTATCTAAGTTATAAAAAAAATACAACAGCTAGAAAACCAGTTTTTCTTAACCTAAATATCAGAAAGCTACAAAAATTTTATATATAATATAAAAAAAATTGAAGAATAAAGTGTCCAAGTATAAGAGATACTTAAATAATATACAGCATGTCCGTATATTACACATACAACTTTTAAGAAAATTTTATAATATTAGTTCATGTCAGTGAAAATGTTCACAATGTAATGCTATGTTAAAAATACATAACTATATATTCACTTTAATCCAATTTTGATTTATAGAAACATATGCGTGAACACATATACATACATCCTTATATAAGTATATATTTTAAGACATCATAAAGCCACATTTTACCTGATTTCCTCTGCTTATGCTGTTTTGATTATTTCCAAATCATATTTAGAAATCCTGTGGTCTTGTTTTGAGCTACCTTATAGGAATTTCCAAATGTCACTTATGTTTTTAACAGGCAAATGTTTAGAAACTTTTATATTGGTGAGTCTTTTATGAGCTATGTGTCAGAAATAATCAAAATGTGTTTTATATTATTAAATTACTAAATATTCAAAATGTTCATATTTCTTTAATTAGAAATAAATATCAGTGAAATGTATTAATAGTTGTTTTCAAATGAAATGATAGTAACTAGATGATAATTGAATTTCAGACCTTCAAACAGACTGCCTTTTATTACCATGCAGATGAGATCTAAGTAAAATATATTTGCTGTGTTTTTGCTTATTAAAATGCACAATATGAGCCTACTGCTTTATTTTAAACACCAAGGCAAAGTTTCATTCAGCATGGCCTTCATTCCGCAGGTAATTATGGAGTGCCTACTTTATATCAGACTCTTTGCCAAGCCATGGAGATAATTTAAAAGAATAGGAAATGTGTTTCTTTGTTAAAAATAGAATTTTTTGAGAAGCGATTATTAAAATACAGTGTTTTATTATTAATATAATGCAGTATATATAGGGAGCTACGAGACAAAGAACCCTAACTCTGGGGTGTCAAGCTAGGCTAAACAGAATGCTGCTTCAAAGCCAAGGCTGGAAATACGAGTCAATGATGGAGAAGAGGGCATTTTCTGCACAGAAAATGGTACAAGTAGAAATGTAGCTATGGTACTGTATTAGTCAGCAAAGGGGTGCTGATGCAAAGTACCAGAAATCTATTGGATTTTATAAAGGTTATTTATCTGGGTTAGAAGTCCTCAGTTATGAGGCCATAAAGCATACATTAATTCCCTCACCAAAGTCTGTGGCCACATGTTGGAGCAAGATATCTGCTGACTTTCAGCCTTCCTCTTCCTCTTAAGGCTCCTGGTCCCAGCTTCTTCCAGTATCAGCTGTAGGCCATCAGGTCTCTAGGCTTTGTCTCTCACCCAGGGCTAGATTCTCTCCAGGCTCAGGCTTGAGTCTCTCCACAAGGTCAGCTGTAGACTATCAGGCAAATGGCTCATCTCTCTTCCCAGGGCCTCTGCTGTGTCTGTGGAGCTGTCTCTATTCCTCTGTGTTCTTCTGTGTGTTTCCTTCCCAGGCTCCAGCTCAAAACTCCAACTTCCCTTCTTTGCAGTGCAGTTTCTCTGTGACTCAATGCACAATCAAAGCCTTACTCTTTATTTAATCAAGTAAAAGTGGAACCTCTGAATCCAATCCAATCAAATATGCCCAGAGGGAGAGACCAGTTCAGAAACACAATCCAATATTTATTTTTGGAATTCATAAACAACATCAAACTGCTACAGATACCAGCAAAGTTTCAAAAGAAAGATCAGGCTTTTTAAGAAAACTGATATTATCTCAGCAGTATGAGCATAATCATTGTATTAGACCAAGTTGTCCAGAAAAAAAGACATCTGATAGTATACACACACACACACACACACACACACATACATAATAGAAATTGGCTGACATATGACATTGGGGATTGGCAAGTCTGAATTCTGTAGGGCATGCTGCAAGCTGAAAACTCCAACGAGGTGAAGTTGTATTCTGCAGGAGAAGCTGGCTGGCTGAAGAGGCAGAAATTCTTTCTGACTGTTGAAATCTTCAGTTCAGCTTTGAGACTTCTAACTGACTGGATCAGGAGAGTTCCCTCATTGCCTAGGGCAATATCCTTTGTTTCTTATAGCTGAAGTTAGCCCTTGATGCACTCTACTAACCATAGAGGAGAATCTATCTTGAAATGTCCTCTCACTAACAATTAGTCCAGGGCATGCTTGACCAAGTAATTGGACACCATAACCTAGTCAAGTTGACACATGAAATTAGTCATCACAATCATCAATTAAGGAAACTGAGAATATTAGATTATAGACATCTTAAATTTAACTGTTGTATATTAATACATTATTCAGAAATATTAGTAAAAAATATTTCCATATCAATGAATTTTCTAATAAATGTTTAAGGAGGGACATTTTATTTATTCTTGTTAAAAACATTTCACTTTTTTTCCCCTCGTTAAACAAAGTGTAAAGAACATATTTTTTATTTGTCTGTTTCCTTCTTTTGGAGTTTTTGAATTTGTTATAATTATCAAATATATGTTTTTGCCCTCTGCTGTAATACACTTATGCCTCCATGAACTAGTTAGAAAGATTATTTCAATGGCCTGAGATTTCTCTGATTTTTGTAGTTTCTTATTATTGCAATCTTATTTTATCTTCAACCTGGAAAGGAGCCCTGTATCTTTTCCTAGCAACCCTTCCTTCAGGTAACACCTTCACTTTAATCGACTTTGGAATTTTTGATAACTGCTTTGGATAGATAAAAATCTTTGTGACTTATTTACTGCTTATTTTAGTTAAGATTATGTGGCATCACAGTATATATTAATTTTAGATTATTTTTGCTATATACTTTTTTAAAAACTTTGTTCACCTACAAAATATAATAAGATTATTTAGTATTTGAGTTCTTTCATGTGGTGGATTTCCATATCAATTAGAAAATCACACTGGGATCCCGTGGTATATGTATATGGGAGTTGTTTGGCGCCAACTGGGGAGATATGATTGTGTGCTTTTCTTCCCAATTCCTCTTCAGTGACTTCATGTTTTCATGTTTGGTGACATCAAATGACAACCTGAAATAAGTTTTGCCAATAGTAATTACATCACTGCAAAATCTACAATTCAGGGCCTCCCAGCAAGAAGAGAGGCAGTTAAAAATTTAGCAGCACACACTGCTGGACCTGCCTTAGTACAGGCCTTTTTAATGCTGATTCTTTGGCTCAGCCTGCAGGGTGGAAATGAACATTGTATATTGTAGCCCGGAGATCTCCAGCTGCTTTTGCTCACATACCTCATAAAAGAATTTTGAAAAATTGTGTAACTTGCATATTTTAAGACTCACATATGAATATTGCAACTTAAGTTTCAGTAAAGGTGCAAAGGATGTCATTTCTTGTGTATTGTTAATATTGCCATTAATTGCACCAAGCGGAATCTAAAGATAATAATTTGGCGCTCACAGTCATCAAGTAAAACCACTTGAGTAAAAGTTGTTTAACAATTGGAAAATTTATGTCATTTGTTTTTCTTCTTGTACTCTTTAGCTGATTGGTGTTTAAAAGACCTGAAACATATTTACTTAACTTCCCTCCAGCACCTCTTATCCTGCCCCTTTGTAGCACAACCTGAACTCCTGCCCCACCCCACCCCCAACACCAAATGCCAAAGCCCCTTCACCATTTCTTAGGCAAATAGGTGGCCATCTGAATCACCTCAGGGGCAGCCCAAGTCCTGAAGCATTGCTTTAAGCTCCTAACCTTAACTGCCTTTTGGTGAGAAAAGTGTACCCACAGGGTACACAGTCAGAAAAGGGAGAATTGATTTTTCCTTATTTGCATGACTTCAGAATGGATTCCAGGGGTCCTCAACCCTCTAATGTTGTGATCATGGGAGCTAGTCACCAGTTACGCATGGTATCTCTAAATAGGCAAAGTCCCCACAACATTTTTATAAAGGCTGGTCAAAGCTGGGGAGTTGTGAGGTTCTGCCTCCACCCTTAAGAGCCTTATAGGAAGAGCAGCATGGGCTTTGTTTAGGTCCAGCATGCCCAGGAGGGTGGGGAGGGAGCCAAACTGTTGTAGCCAGGGTGTCTGACTCTTAGGGCAGCCAGAGGCTTCAGCTTTCCTAATGCCAAGGTCAGGTCTTTTGTCCCCATTGAGGCATAGGAAAGTCAATATCTGGGTCTGACATTGCTTGCTGTAGCTGGAGACTAAAGTCATGGGCTCATTCAATTATATATGCATATGTTTAGCCCTGAGAGTGTGGACTCTGGTTTCAAATCCCACTCCTGGAAAGGAAAAAAAAAAAACAAAACAAAAAAAAAAACCTCACTTGAAGAGTTTCTATTTTTAAAAATGGAGTTCTGGTGAACTGTCATGTAGAATAGGCAGGCAGGGCTCAACTCTCACAAAAACAACAGAGAAAGGGCCAAAAGCCATTCGATGGACTTGCTATGGGGGTCAACAAACAGGATAGTGCTGCACAACTTCCATGAGGGCAAGGGACAGAAAGACAGAGAACCTGAAACAACAAATCCAAATTACTAAACCCCAGTGGTGGCCAGGAAGGGCTCTCATCCCCTAACATCAAGACATTATTTAGCTTAGACAAAACCCCTGGCTCACTGCAGCAGACTGAGAAGGAAACAGACATCTTCCTCCTTGCTGTTACAAGGGAGAGGGAGGATGAGTCAGAGGACTTCTTTTTAGTGAATTCAGCCAACAGAGCCCACTTTGAATCTCAGCTCTGGCAAGACCAGAAACATGGGAAAGCAGAGGGTGATAGAAATACCATGGACATGTTTGTTGATGAGTGCCTTCTGCTGGCTGCCAGAAATTGCAAAGAAAAAAACTCTCTTTAGTCCCAACTCTGGGAGAAAATCTATACCCAATTAATGAGTCTCTGGTCCAATTTTGATAATGTAAGCTGGGCAATTTTAAAGACTTAGAATAAGCTGAACCAAAAATAAAAGTAGAGCTGTGAACAAAAACACTAGGCAAGAGAGAAATGACCATCATAAGAAATTTACCTACACATTCAGTTGCCTAGACATTGGCAAAAAATTACAAGCAATCCTTGGAAGCAGGAAGAGATAGTTCAGCCAAAGGAACAAACCAAATATCCTGATAAGAAACAGGATTTAAGATGACTAGTCAATGATAATCATACAAATCTCCTGAATCAATTCAGAGAATTGAAGGACAATATTACTAAAGAAGTCATATTAAGAAGACATTGGGTGAGCAAAAAGAACAATTTGAAAGCCTGCAAAGAAAAGCAACAGAGCTTATGAGAATGAAAAACACAAAAGATGAGATTAAGATATATATTAAAGGCACATAAAAGCAGATTTGAATTGCTCAAAGATAGAATTAGTGATTTCAAGGACAGAACATTTGAACTGGAAAAGACAGGAGAATAAAAGTGAAAAGAATGGAAAAAAATGGAACAGGGTCTCAGGAAATTGAATAACAACATGGAAGACACAAGCATACATGTCTCAAAAGGAAAAGAGAATGGAAAAAGAGCAGAAAGAATATTTGAGGAAATAATGACTGATAACTTCCCAACCTATATGAATGACATAAATTTCAATATTCAGGAGAGACAATACACAAACAGAATAAATCTGAATAGACCTATTCCAAGACACCTACTATTCAGAATGACAAAGATGAGAGAGAGGATTCTGAAAGCAGCAAGAGAAAAGCAAAGCATCATACAGGGGAACCTCAATAAGATTAAGTGCTAACCTCTCATCAGAAATCATGGAGGTGAGAAGAAAATGGTATGAAAGAGAATAACCATCCAGCCATTCTACTGCTGCAGCCTGATAGGGAAAAAACAAGGGTAAGAGACTTGGAGAAGAATGTAAAAATGAAGATTATTAGGAAAAATAAAGGGTAAAAAGACAGACAATAGTAAGATATGACAATAGGAAGCTGAAGGACAAACTGGATGTAGTAAGTAATGCCTTTACAGTAATGACATTGAATGTTAATGCCTTAAATTCCCCAATCAAAAGACGTAGACTGATAGAATGGATAAAAAAAAAAAAATTAGCCACCTATATGCTGTCTACAAGATACCTCAGATGTAGGTTGAAAATGAAAAGCTGGAAAAAGATATTCAATGAAAATAATAAACAGAGTTGGAGAATCAATACTAATATTGGACAAAATAGATTATAAATGTAAAACTGTTATAAAGGATGGAGAAGGTCATTATATATTAATAAAAGGAACAATTTACCAAGAATAAATACTTACAATAAATATTTATACACCAAATCTGAATGTCCCAAGATAAATGAGGCACACACTGCAACACTGAATAGATGTCTTTACAATAATAGGAGGAGACTTCAATAAATCATGATCAGTATTGGATAGATAATCTGGACAGAGAATAAATAGAGAACTTGAATAATATGATAAATGAACTAGACCTAACAGACATTTGTAGAGTATTATATTCCAAATAAGAAGGATATGTACATTCAGGTGTTTACGGATTCTTCTCCAAGATAGACCATATGTTAGGTCACAAAACAGGTCTCAATAAATTTAGTGATTGAAATTATACAAAACACTTTCTTTGATTATAATGGAATGAACATGGAAGTCAATAATAGAAGTAAATGGGAAAATTCATCAATGTATGGTGATTAATCAACACACTTTTAAATTCAAGGGTAGCTCAACACAAGAAAATCAACTAATGTCATAAACTACATGGACAATTTGAAGAAGAAAAACCACATGATCCTCTTGATTGATGCAGAAAAGGCATTTGACAAAATACAGTACCCTTTCTTGACAAAAACACTCCAAAAGACAGGAATAGAAGGAAACTTTCTCAATATGGTAAAGTGCATATATAAAAACCCTGCAGCTAGCATTGTACTCTAATAGTTAAAGACTGAAAGCTTTCCTGCTAAGATAAGACGCAAAACAAGGACACATATTCTCACCACTGTTTTCAATATTGTGCTAGAAATTCTAGTTAGAGCAGTTACACTAGATAAAGAAATATAAGGCATCCTAATAGGAAAGAAAGAAGTAAAACTTTCACTATTCACTGATGATATGTTCCTATATCTAGAAAATCACAAAACATCCTCAACAAAGCTACAGGAACTAATAGATGAGTTTGGAATACAAGATTATAAGCAGTAACATTTCTATATACTACTGATGAGCAATCTGAAGAGGAAATCAGAAAAAAAAATTCCCCTTATAATAGGGAATGAAAGAATGAAATATTTTGAAGTAAAACTAACAAGGACATAAAGGACCTGCATTCAGAAAACTACAAAATTGCTAAAAGAAACTGAGGAAACCAAAAATGTGTTTATGGACTGGAAGACTAAGTATCGTGAAGATGTCAATTCTACCCATGCTGATTTACAGATTCAGTGCAATCCCAAATAAAATCCCAACAATGTTTTTGCAGAAATGGAAAAACCAATTATCAATTTATTTGGAAAGTAAGGGGCCTCAAATAGCCAAAAATGTCTTTAAAAAGAAGAACAAATTTGGAGGATTCTCACTTCCTGACTTCGAAGTATATTACTTAAGAACAGTGGCATGGTACTGGTATAAAGACAGGCAGATTGACCAATGGAACCAAACTGAGAACTCAGAAATAGACCCTCATATTCAGGGTCAAGGGATTTTTGACAAGTCTATCTCGTCCTCCCAAATGGGCCAGAACAGTCCGTTCAAGAGATGGTGCTGGGAGAACTGGATATACATTTTTGAAAGAAAGCAAGAGGACTCCTATATCACACCTATAAATTTTAACTCAAAATGGATTAAGGATCTAAATATAAAACCAACAACCATAAAATCCTTGCAGAAAATGTAGGAAGATGTCTTCAATATCTTGTGGTAGGCAGTAGTTTCTTAAACCTTACACCTGAAGCATGAACAAAAAAACCCAAAACCCAAATAGATAAATGGGACCTCCTCAAAATTAAACACTTTTGCACCTCAAAGGACTTTGTCAAAAGGATGTAAAGGCAGCCAACTCAAGTAGAGAAAGTATTTGGCAATCACATATCCAATAAGGGTTTAATATCCCTCATATACAAAGAGATCATACAACTCAGCAATGAAAAGACAAACTACCTGATTAAAAATGGGCAAAAAGTCTTGAATAGATAATTGTCCAAAGAAGAAATACAAATGGCAAAAATGAAACAAAACACATACATGAAAAAATGTTCAACATCAGTAGCAATTAGGGAAATGCAAATCAAAATATATGAAATATCATTTCACACCTATTAGAACACCCACTGTTAAAAAGTCAGAAAAGTCAAGTGATGGAGAGGATGTGGAGAGATAGGAATGCTTATTCACTGTTGATGGGGCTATAGAATGGTACAGCCATGTGGAGGACTGTTTGATATTTCCTAAAGAAGTTGAATATAGTCTTGCCATGTGACCCAGCAATACCATTATCTGGTATATACCCAGAAGAACTTAGAGCAGTGACACAAACAGCCATCTGCACACCAATGTTCATGGCAGCATTATTCACAATTGCCCAAAGATGAAAACAACCCAGGTGTCCACAAACCGATGAATGGATAAAAAATTGTGGTGTATACACATGATTGAATATTATACCCTTATAAGAAGAAATGAAGTCTGAAGCAGATGACAACATGGATGAACCTGGAGGATATTTTGATTGAAGCAAGCCAGACCTAAAAGGACAAATGCTGTATGATTGTGCTATTATGAACTAAGTATATGTGTAAACTCATGGAATTAATAATTAGAATATATATCATCAGAAAATAGTATGCGCGTAGAGAATGGAAAGCTGAGGGTTAATCTGTGCAGAATTGTTAATATGTTTGTAAATATTTGGAAATGAATATAAATGTGAAAGCATATCATAGTAGTAACTGGCAGAGCTATTATATGGGTATGACAGTGGTTGTAAGGGAATGTCTAAGAACACATTTATTATTAGAAGGAAAGCTAAGAAATGTTTGGTTTTTTGTTTATTATTATTATTGGAATATTAAAAATGCTTAATAATGATTGAAGTGATGAATGTTCAACTATGTGATTATATCAAATACCATTGATTGTAATCTTTGGAAGGATTTATGCTTTATTAATATCTATCAATAAAACTGATTTGTTAAAAAAATGCATGTTGACATAAACTCTATGCAGCCCACAATGTAGACCTCTAAATCGGGATCACCTTCAAAATGTATGCAAGTTCCTTATTTATCCTCTTCTACTCCAGCTTAAGAACCATTGTCAGAGAACTTTTATTGTCTGAATTGTTGTTTCAATGAGAGAGAGAGAGAGATAGAGGGACTCTTGAATAAATATCATTATAAAGAAAATGTTAATTATATTATGCCCTCATTCAATATTTATCCTGCTTTTCATATAATGCTTGGCACTATTCTCAGTGGAGGGAGCAAGCAGAATCTCTGATCTCATGGAAATTGCATTCTAGTGGCAATAGGATAGTTGAGTTCATATTATTGAAGAGAGACAATATACAGTATTGAAGTAAGAAAACAGGTGAATCATGAATATTGAAGTGACTTCATTAAGGGAAAACAGAATGCCCAGAATATGTTTACTTTGGGATATAAATATATTCCACAATGATTTCATTTCTTTTTATACTATTTTGAAAATATAGGCATTAGGTATGCATAATGAAAATAAGTCAATTCCAATTGCTTGCTATATAAGGGTTGGAATATCGTGTTGTAATTTAGATACACTGGTTGTAAACCCTGAACTTAACAGCAGTTAATGGAAGCAGAACATGTGATAAAGAATATATGGGAAGAAGACAGGATAGGAATTGAAAAGATTCTCTATTTCTTTTATTCTGTTACAGACAGCAAAGATTTCCCTTTAGTTCAATTTATGAAAATATATAAAATTTAGGACTTCCCACAAAATTAGTTCATCATATAGGTTCTTTCTATTTTTTTATCTTTATTTTTTTAATGTTACATTCAAAAAATATGAGGTCCCCATATACCTCCCCACCCCTCACCCCTCTCCTCCCCCCATAACAACAACCTTCTCCATCATCATGAGACATTCATTGCATTTCGTGAATACATCTCTGAGCACCACTGCACCTCATGGTCAATGGTTCACACCATAGCCCACATTCTCCCACAGTCCACCCAGTGGGCCATGGAAGGACATGCAATGTCTGGTAACTGTCCCTGCAGCACCACCCAGGACAACTTCAAGTCCCAAAAATGCCCCCACTTCACATCTCTTCCTCCCATTCCCTACCCCCAGCAGCCACCATGGCTACTTTCTCCACACCAATGCCACATTTTCTTCGATTACTAATCACAGTAGTTCATGAATAGAATATCAGTAAGTCCACTCTAATCCACACTCTATTCCTCCATCTTGTGGACCTTGGAATGGCTGTGTCCACTCCACATCTATATCAAGAGGGGACTTAGATTCCACATAGATGCCGGATGCAATTCTCCTGCTTTCAGTTGTAGGCATTCTCAGCTCCCTTCTTCACCTCCATGTTAGCTGAGTGGGGTAAGTCCAATAAACCAGAGTGTAGGAATTGTAAGTCTGTTGAGGCTCAGGGCCTGGCTATCACATGGTCAGTCCAGAGATTCAGGTCCCCTGGGTATACATTAAACCCCAGCATCAACTACAGTTCTGGTAAAAGTAACAGGAGAGACTTGTGGACAGAGATCAGATCTAAGTCCAGCTCCATCACACAAAAACACAAACTCCAAAGTAGGGCCAACTGAGATGGCACTGAACTCCATCTGATTCTTTCTATTTTTAAGTAAACATTCACTCATTTTTAAAAATGTTCATAATATTAGCTTCTTAGGTGGTGAATTACTTCTCATATTTAGTTGTTCACTAAAATTTGTTGATGAGATATTAGCAGGGTATAAATGAAGGTAAATGATACAAGCTTTCTGTTTTTAGTGATTTTGTAATGTGATAAAGTTAGTCAAACAGCTCTGATGCAACGAAGACTGTGTTCACATGGCTCAAAAGGCACATAAATAGATGCAATGAAAATTCAAAGATGGGAGAGATCACTTCCAGTAGAAAGGACCAAAAATGGATCAAGCAGGAGAGACTAAACAGAAACTTAAAAGGAGGCGTTTTTCTCTAAGTAGAATCAATGTATGGTATGTCTATTTAGAAAATTTAAATTGTTTTTTTAGTATTGCAGTTGGCAAAGTGTAAGTCTATGTTTAAGAAATACATTCCAGACCACAGTAACTGGAGCAGAAGAGGAATATACAAAAAAACAGGAAAGGTTAGTTGATGCTGTGGGAGACCTCAGGAAAATGGAACCTGAGACCATCCATGTAATTACCTTCCTCTTTTGGGATACAGATAGGATTTTAAAATTATAATAACTACTATTATAATAACTATTATCTGTTGCTTATAAGCAAGGTTTACTAAGCTATTTGAGTCGTTTCTCAAAGATACCCTTCACATGTGCAGAAAGAATGTGTTACTGCAAAGTCTCTATGAACTTTACCTCTTGGTTTAAAATTACGCTTTGCTTTAAAATTATGTTTTTAAAAGAAGCTTAAGATAAGAGTTGTGATTGGATGCCATGTTAGGGCCACTTTATCTGCCGTAATGAAAGTAATGAAAGTACTGGAACACCTTGTCTCTCAGCCTGCCAAGCTCAGAAATGCTGGAATATTAAGAAGGACAGCCCTCAGCCATAACCTCATTGCAGAGAGAGGAACTCAAAGCCTGGGGCCAGGTTTACACAGGAGAAGAACCCCATCTTCAGCCAGCAAATAGGAAGAGTGTGGGGAAAGTGTGTGTTTCTTTTTTGGTGGGGTGGGGTTTCCACATTTATGAAGGAATAAATGGAGAGTGAAACCCACCTCAATATCCTGGTGTCTTGTATTTTCCATTTACAATAAACAGTGGAAGAACAGTTTGACCATGGCAGTCCCAAAAGAATTAGGGAGAGATTATAGCAGATTTAATGCTAGACTAAGGAGTTTGGGCTTTGTTTTAACACTTAAAAGAACTGAGGAATTGGTATTTTTTTTTGTTCATGTTGTTGTTCTAATTACAAAGTGACTGCTTAGAGTTTTGCATTAAGAAAATTTATTTGATGTTTGTGTGAAAAAGGGCTTTGGAGGAGAAGGCCCTTTTAGAACCTATGTCCATGTAATTGATAGTATTTTCCCCTTAAAATATAAAGACAGTTTTCTAATGTACTTTAGAACTTTCAAAGATAATTTATAAATATATATAATTTATTTTTATAAGATTTTCACATATATTTTAGAACGAGGATCTTGAGTGGCTTCAGACATTTTTTTTTTTCTGGCAAGGCCATCATAAGTTAAATAGATGTATTTTCTAATATCAGTCTTTTTTTTTAATTTTTTTTAATTTTTATTTATTTATTTATTTATTTTTATTTAATTTCCCCCCCTCCCCTGGTTGTCTGTTCTTGGTGTCTGTTTGCTGCGTCTTGTTTCTTTGTCCGCTTCTGTTGTCATCAGCGGCACCCGCTTCTGTTGTCCTCAGCGGCACGGGAAGTGTGGGCGGCGCCATTCCTGGGCAGGCTGCTCTTTCTTTTCATGCTGGGCGGCTCTCCTCACGGGTGCACTCCTTGTGCGTGGGGCTCCCCCACGCGGGGGACACCCTTGCGTGGCACGGCACTCCTTGCGCGCATCAGCACTGCGCATGGCCAGCTCCACACGGGTCAAGGAGGCCTGGGGTTTGAACCGCGGACCTCCCATATGGTAGACGGACGCCCTAACCACTGGGCCAAAGTCCGTTTCCCTAATATCAGTCTTACTAAGAGAATTTCAGCCTTATATACCTTGCCTGGAATATATAATGCATGCATATATTAAAGGGAATTATAATTTAGGATGGATTCATAATGATATTGCCATCAAATTTTATGGATCAATGGAGATTATTAGTCTTTCTGGAACCATGCTGTTCTTACAAAGGCCTTAGGTATAGTATGAATATATTATTTCCTTTTGTTAACCACAAGAGTATAGTTAGTGGATGACAGATAGTGCAAGTTTTCATGTGTTATTCAGTGTGGAAAGGAATCTTAAAAGCTTGCCTGATTGCTAAATGTATTTGTTTCTTATAAATGAAAGAATTAGAATGTGGTATTTAAACAGCCCGAAAAATCAGTCTACCTCTCAGCATTCAACTGAGACATAACTGATAAAATTCAATAGTGGTTCCTAATGAGGTTGATAATCAGAATTATTGCGGAGTTTACCAAAAAATCCTTGAGCAGGGCTCTTCAAAAATTCTGATCCCATAGTTCTGGTAAGGGCTTTTGATCTATGTTTTTTGAATAAAGTCAAGTTTGAGAACCACTGCTATATGAGGTCATGTGAGAGATACAAAGAACAAGTGATAGCAAGTTTATCTTTCATTTTGCTGTCTAGCTTGACCACAGAAACTCATAAAACAACTAATGTATGAATGTAAATTATTTTAAGCAAAAAAATATATAAATCAGTAGAATGATCCAAGTGTTGTTACTTTTCTAAAAGCATGTGAACTCTTTGTCAGAAACTACCTTGAGTTTCTTTTGAGGTTTTTCCTCTTAAAGCCCTGGTATGGTGTTTACTGCATATTAAATACTTCAGACTATAAACTAACAAGCAGTTATTGTTTGGCTACCTTCATGCAGATGCAGAATTTTATGTGGCTGCAAACCCACAGTATATTAATGTAGTCTGAGGCAATGACTGGAAGTCAAATAATTATAGAGCAATTAGAAGTGAATTTATCCATCTCTGTAAATTAGAACATGGTAGCATTTTTGTGTTAATGTTGACTGCTCCTCCTAAAAACTTGTACTCATTATCTATATATCTTTAAATATTGTCTCTCTATATGTTTTATATATAATCCCCAAGATTCTAAGTTAACTTTTATGGAAACCAAAATTTTGTATGCCTAACTTTTTAAAATATATATTTTTAATTTATTTTTAAAAGATACTTAGATTACATAAAATGTTACATAAAAAAATAAGGTATTCCCATATGCCTTGTAGTATATATTACTTTAAAAATAATAATAATGAAGTATATATCAATCACGAAGTCCAGTCATCTTTATAGCTTATCTCTTTATGTTTCTATATATATTTAAATTTTTTAGCACCTAGCCTTTATATAAAGATATCTTTCCATTATCAGCCTTTTGGGAGTTTACTCATCCCTGAGGAGTAAACACTTAGAAAGTGTTTGGGCCTTTGTGGTCTGAAAGAGGTGAAATTATGTATCTGCCATTTGTTTATAGACTGTGAGTCAGTGATCAAGTTACTTAACCTTTCTTGGGCTTCATTTTCCTCATTTATAAATTCATGTTTTCATATGTATGTAGTATGGTTTTCATATGAATTCAGTGACTTATCATGTGCGAGACCTCTGCTCAAGAAGGCACCCAATAAATTACAGCTATTATGGCTAAGAAAGGGTAAAATAACAAATGTTTCTTAACATTCAAATAAGAATGTACTTCATTCCCAACTACAGAGAATGTGAAAGGCACCTTTATAAAATACACACACACACATATATATCAGATATTGTTGAATTGTTCTTGCCACCAAACCTCAATGAGGATCCACAGAAAAAAGTGCAGGAGATCTATGGTTAGATGAAATCAAGGGGTTCACTCTACCTGTGATTGTTAGAAGCTGAATGGACCTGAGAAAATTTTGTTCTTAAAGTTAATCCATTCCTGTTGGTGTGGACCTATTGTAGATGGGACCTTCTGATTAGGTTACTTCAGTAAGGTATGGTTCAGGGTGGGTCTTAATCCTCTTATTGGATTCCTTTATAAGAGAAAGAAATTCAGAGGAAGAGAGAAGAGAGCCACAAACCAGAAGCTGAAGGCAAAGAAGTCTGGAGGAGGAGGGAAAACCCAGTGGATGCTACCATGTGCCTTGCCATGTGACAGAGGAGTCCAGACTCACGTATAGCTAGTCTTTGGGGGAGATAGCATCCCCTGATGGTAACTTGATTTGGGCATTTTTCTCAGCCTCAGAACTGGAAGTTTACAGACAAATAAAATCCCCATTGGAAAACCCAACCCATTTCTGGTATGTTGCTTTGGCAGCTTAGAAAACGAAAACTCTGTCAATTGATTTTGATCAAGTTAATAAAGTCTGTTAAGTGAATGAGGTACCCCAGTGACTTTAATTTGTATTCGGTAGTGAAAAGCATGACCAAAGGAAAATCTTTTTTTTGCACAGAAGTATATTAATTCAGGATTGCATAGTATTTTTAAGTACTGTGTAGTAATGCTTCCATAATATCAAACTTATTTAGCAACAGATACTGAGGATTCAAAATTGGGTAACTATCACCACTGTATTAGTCAGGAGAAATAAAATCAACGAATACAAAACATAGAACTATGAAGAAAAAAAGAAAATTTAAATATTCATTTATTGCTATAAAGGGAAATATTTTCTGAAAATTTATTTGTAAATAGAGGGTCCAATTTTTAAGAATACTTTGACAAAAATAATATCAATACAGAATGCAACATATATTGAAATTAAGTTTTTGATGTTCTCTCCCTTCTTTAAGGAAAAACAAAACCAAACAAAACAATCCTGCTCAAGTAACTTTTGTTCATGGTGTCCTATTTCCTACCTTTAAAAAATAATTTTAGAATTGTCCTGCCATCTAGACCAAGATTTAAGAACTATTATTAATAGAATTTGATGAAATGTCCGTGTGCTATCATTGAACAGAAAATTCTATGTTCCATTGTTACCAGTGCTTATAATTAAGCTCCTTGGTAACCAGCACAGCAATTGCTGCTTAATGTGTGTTTTAGGTCCATTTAGGCTATTGGCCTGCTGCAAGTTAGTAATTGAGAGGGCAACTCAGTTTATTATGCAGTCAACCTAAGGGGCAAAATAAACCCTAAGATAGATGTATGCAGCTTATTGTGAAGTCAGGAAGGCATATGAGCAAGCAATGATAAGAAAATGCATTGAAAGAGAGCTGAAAATATTTTTTGCATCTTTTACTAATCATTCTTTGCATTTGTATAGCAAACTTTAGAACCTGGTTACATAAATGCTTTCTTTTGTTTTTAAAATTAAAGCAATAAATTAGACCTTATTATTCCCATCATTTGAGAGGGAAAAACTAGGACACCAATATGTTAAGTGATTTGCCAAATACCAGTGGTTAATAAAGGAACAGAGTCCAGACTGAAACATTTTTCTATCCTCTTGGTTGTACTTTTTCTAAAGTTCAACTTTCATGTCCTTCAAATCATATGCAAAGAGCACATTATATTTTCTTATCTCTGACAACTTGAAGTTTTGAATTAGTGGCTTCATCTGTCCCTTCTTTATTTTAAAATGTAATTTTAAACTAAATCTATCAACTGAAATATAATACATATATATGGATAAGAAAACAAATCATGTTTACGATTCAGTGAAATTTTACAAAATAAGCAAAACCATATAAATTGTCATGCAAAGCAAGAAGCAGCCCCCCTGAAGCTGCTCATTGCCCAATCACTAGTCCTTCTTTCCCAAAGATAGCCACTATCCTGACTTCCAACATCATATATTAGTTTTGCCTGTTTATAAAATTTATATAAATGGAATTATATGTGGGCTCTTGTGTCTGGCCTATTTTGTTCAAACTATTTCATCCCTGTTGATGTGATAACAAGTCTAGAAGTACCCACATATATAGAGAGACATCTGATTTATGTAAAAGGTGACTCTAAAGAGCACTAAAGATGCAAGCAAGAGAGTCCCAATCAAGAGTTTATGAGATTGAACCCTCTCTTAAAGAGAGGTAGAGAATGAACTATGGACTACAGTGGACTTACAGTGGACTTACTGGTTTCTACTATACACTTATTGTGATTCTAGCAATGAAAGAAATTACAACACTGATGTGGAGGCAGTGGCCCCTGGAGGCTCTGAGGGCAAGGAGAGGGAAAAACAGGTGTAATATGGGGGCATTTTCAGGACTTGGAAATTGTCCTGAATGACATTGTAATGACAGATGTAGGCCATTATATATCTTCCCATAACCTACAGAATTGTGTGGGAGAGAGTGTAAACTATAGTCCATGTTCAGTGGCAATGCCCCAAAATGTGTTTATCAATTGCAATCAATGTACCACACTAATAAAGGATGTTTTATATGTGGGAAAATGCATGAATGCATGGGGTGGGGGAAATAGGACCTATGGGAATCCCTGTATTTTAATGTAACATTTATGTAATCTAAGTATCTTTAAAAATATTTAAAATGAATAAATATTAATAAATAAAGAGCAGTGAAGAATGAATTTTTTTCAATAAATGATGTTGGGTCAATTGGATAGCCATGTGAAAAGTCTAAATTTTGACTTTTATTTTATACTAGGTACAAAAATCAATTCCAGAAGGTTACAGATCTAAGTGTAGTGGCAAAACAACAAGGCTTCTAGACATTAATTATGCTAGTCTGGGTCATCTATGAAGCAGAGACTGAAATGGGATTTGAAAGGCAAGAGCTTTAATAAGAGAATCACCGTTGAGGGAAAAATAGAGAAGGAGTCAATGGAGGCAGGAAGAGCTATTAGACAATAAGGAAGGTTGTTCAAACATGTGCAAAGAAGGCAGGCAGGAAGGAAAGTTGAGTGGAAAAGTCTTAGACAGCAGAGCAGTTCTAAGAAAGTTCAGAAAGGTTGATGGAGTCCTCTAGGGAAACCTGCTAATCGGAGGAATCTGATGCCTCCCATAAGCATGCCTGCCTTAGGATCCTTGCTGCACTTTCTTGTTGAATGGGAGTGGACTATTGGAAGCATGTCCTCTCTGAATACGGAGATAGATTTCAAAATTAAACAGCTGGGGCCAGGAACTAACTATACTCCCTAGAACTGGAGATCTGTGACCACTACAATGCCATAAGGGCATATTTTCGTGACTTTGGTATTGATAAACATTTCTTAGGTAGACACAGAAAGTATCAACCATTAAATGAAAAAAAAAAAAAACCTACATTAAATTAAGAGCTTCTACAAATCAAAAGACACCATTAAGAAAGTGAGAAGGCAAACTATGGAATAAGAATCTACTGCAATATACATGAGATGGTTTGAAACTGCATGTACCCCAGAAAATCATGTTCAAAAGCTAGTCCATTCCCATGGGTGTAAACCTATCGTAAATAGGGCATTTTGATGAGATTACTTCAGTTAAGCTGTGGTCTAGTGTGGATCTTAATCCTCTTGTAAATTCCTTTATAAGATAATATAGTTCATACAAAGAGAATGTAAGCCATGGAAGCAAGAATCTGAAAGCAACAAAACTCGGAAGAGAAGGGAGTGACTGGCAGATATAGCTATGTACCTTGCTGTGTAAAAGAGGAGCCAAGATTGCCAGCATCTGGTCTTTGGGGAGAAAACAACTGATTATACCTTGATTTGGATATTTTCTTGGCCTAAACTGTAAACTAATAAATTCTCATTGTTTAAAACAGACTGTTCCATGGTATTTGCTTTCAGCAGCCTGGAAACTAAAACAGATTTTGGTACCAAAAGAGTGGTGTGTTGATATTGAAAATACCAAAAATGTGGAAAAGGATTTTTAATTGGATAATATGTAGAGGCAGGAAGAAATATGAGGTGCTTGGTAGAAAAGGCCTATATTGTTTTGAGGAGACTGTTGGTAGAATTATGAACATTCAAGGACCTTCTGATGAAGCTTTAGAAATAAAAGATGGGGAAGCAGACTTGGCCCAGTGGATAGGGCGTCCGTCTACCACATGGGAGGTCCGCGGTTCAAACCCCGGGCCTCCTTGGCCTATGTGGAGCTGGCCCACGGGCAGTGCTGATGTGCACAAGGAGTGCTGTGCCACGCAGTGGTGTCCCCATGTAGGGGAGCCCCACATGCCAGGAGTGCACCCCATAAGGAGAGCTGCCCAGCGTGAAAGAAAGTACAGCCTGCCCAAGAATGGCACCGCACACACGGAGAGCTGACACGACAAGATGACACAACAAAAAGAAACACAGATTCCCAAGCTGCTGACAACAACAGAAGCAGACAAAAAGAACAACACACAGCAAAAATGTACACAGAGAACAGACAACTGGGGTGGGGGTGGGGAAGGGGAGAGAAATAAATAAAATAAATCTTAAAAAAAAAAGATGAATGTATCCTTGCAAACTGGAAGAAAGGTGATCCTTGTTTTAAAGTGGCAGAGTAACTGGCAAAATTGAGTCTTGATGTTGGATGGAAGGAAAATTCGAAAGTGATGAGCTTATATATTTAGCAGAGGAGATTACCAAACTAAATGTATAAAGTATAGCCTGCTTTCTGTTTGCAGTTTATAGTGAAATGTAAGAGGAAAAGGATAAGGTGAGAACTGAGCTCCTAGACACAAGGAAACCAGAAATTGATGGTTTGGAAAATTCTGAGCTTCCAGAAAAAAAACCCCAGAGAATAGTGCTCCATGTGAGGAATTAACTGAACATAGAACCAGTCAGCCATTTCAGTGCAAGTCAAGATTGCAAATGCAGTTATCCAGAAAGGATTTGTGGAAAGTTCTACTCTCTTATGGTTTGGACCCCTGTGTACTATATTCAAAACTGACAAGTTTTTTTTTGTGAGATCTGTATGAACAGAGCTACTACCAGCCTGAACAAAAAGGAACAGAAAAGGGACAGATTGAAGGAAAAATGACCTCAAAGGCAGAACTGTGGAAGCTGAGGACTGAATTGAAGACATCTTCTTGGGCCAAGAGAGCGGATCCACTCATGTATGTGAAAAGAGTGAGTATGCTTCAGCCCTTGAATAGGTGGGCCTTCAGCCCCATTGCTCAGGAAGAGTGTTACCACCTGTAGCTGTTTGATATTATTGATAAATTCCAAAATAAAGATATCGATTAGGTTTGTAGACTGGTCTGTTCCTCTGGACATGCTACACTTTGTATTAAATCCAAAAGTTTTTAGGTTTACTTGATTACATCAAGATTATGGTTTGATTTGGCCATGTCAATAGGGTGTGACTCAGGGTTGAGTCCCTGCTCCTTGATTGGCTGTTAGAAACAGACACTCGAGAAGGCACACAGAAGAAAATACAGAAGAGGAAAGAACTTGGTTGTCTTGGTCCTGCCATGTGACAGAAAGGAGAAGGCTCAACCAGCTAAAGCTCTGGGGAAATAGATAAGCCCTATGCCAGACTACAACTGAGGTCAGAAGAAGCTGGGCCCACAGAGCCTTAAGAGGAAGAAGGAAGGAGAGACCAGGCAGAGATTGCCTGCCATCTTGCTCCAACATGTGACAACAGACTTTGGTGAGGAAGTAATCTTGAGTTGGACTCTTTAAAGTCCTTGTAACTATAATCTTCTACCCCAAATATTAATAAATGCCCTTTATGAAAGTCAACAGATTTCTGATACTTTGCACCAGCACCCCTTTGGCTGACTAATACACCACCCCAGGTTTCTCAGATGGCTGAGGATTACTTTGAGTCCAGCTCCCACCCAGATGCTTGATGGGGGTAGAACCTAGAGTCTGTCTCTCACCCTGATGCTTTATGAGTGTGAAGCTGAGAACCTGACTATCACCTCATGCTTGAGGATGTTAGAGACTTCAACCAAGTGTTTGGGGAGAGTATGAGTACTGCGCAAGGCCTTGGTCAGATGTGAAGGAGAAATCATCATTCCATAGTTGACTCTCAGACCTTGAAATCTAACTGAGTATGCCATGCAGGGTTTTGGAATTGTTTAGGCCCGTGACCCCTGTTTTCCTTGCAATTTCTCCCAAGAGAATGGGAATATTTATCCTATTACTGTGTTTTTATTATATATTGGAAACCATTCTTTAGGACTGACAGGTTTATAGCTAGAGGGAATTGTACCCCAGGACAGATAACACATATAACTTATTTTGATTAGACTTTGTATTTAGTATTGCTACTGAAATGACTTAAGGCTTTGGGGATATTGTAATAGACTGAAAGTATTTTGTGTATAGAAAGAACATGTCTTTTTAGGGTCCAGAGGGTAGAGTGTATGTACCCTCAGAAAGTCCCAGGCCTCCTTGACCTGTGTGGAGCTGGCCACGTGCAGTGCTGATGCGCGCAAGGAGTGCCGCAGCACGCAGGGGTGTCCCCGGTAGGGGGGCCCCAGGCTCAAGGAGTGTGCCCGTAAGGTGAGCCGCCCAGCGCGAAAGAAAGAGCAGCCTGCCCAGGAATGGCGCCGCCCACACTTCCTGTGCCGCTGACGACAACAGAAGCGGACAAAGAAACAAGACGCAGCAAATAGACACAGAACAGACAACCAGGGGAGGGCGGGAATTAAATAAATAAATAAATAAATCTTTAAAAAAAAGAAAAAGGAAAGAAAGTCATGTTCTTAAAGCTAATCTATTTCTGTGGGTGTAAACCTATTTTATGTAGGACCATTTGATAAGGTTTCTTCAATTAAAGTGTGACCCAGGATGGGTGTTAATCCTCTTTCTGGAGTCCTTTATAAGAGAGTATAATTGAGAGAGAAACACATAGAAGCAAGAAGCTGAAAGCAATGAAACCTGGAACAGAAAGGAGAGACCAGCAGTTACCTCCATGTGCTTGCCAAGTGACAGGAGTCCAGGATTGCCAGCAGGCCGTTTGCAGAAAAAAAACATCCTCCTAATAATGCCTGATGTGGACATTTTCACAGCCTCAAAACTGTAAGTTTGTAATCTAATAATATCCTATTGCTAATGCCAACACACCCAATGGTATCAGCTCTCAAGCAGCCTAATAAACTAAAACAATACATATTTTACAAAAGATGAATATGTAGCAAATATAAAGAATTTCTACAAATCAAAAGAAAAAATACAGAAGGAATATCCAAATAGAAACCATGTGAAAAAGTGCTCATTCCCATTATTATCAAGGGAATGCAAATAAAACCCCAATATAAAACAACTATACACTCACCATAATGATTGCCTCTAAAAGACTGGAAATAAAAATGTTGCAATGGATATAGAACAATTGGAACGCTCATACACTGCTTAAAGAACTATGAATTAATAACAACCCATGAACATACATGTACCCTAATTTCCAAAATACATGTTTGCCCCAAAAGCTATGGACAAGAATGTTGACAGCAGTGTTTCTGCAGTAGCCCCAAAATGGGAACAAAACAAATGTTTATCTAATTCGGAAGAATAAATTATGGTACATTTAGACAATAGAATGTTAAAATTAATAAAAATGAACAATTACTATGAACAATAATTTCATTTTTAAAATTTTTGTTATAATCTTTGGGCTATTCACATTTTCATGTTTTGTGTGCATATATGTGTATATGTGTATGTGGTTTGTGTTTAAGTCAGGAGAGAAGGCATTAGAGTGGAATAAATGCAAAGATTCTATCCTCAAGAGCTTACAATTTAGTAGGCAAGAAAAACCTGTAAAGGAAAAATTTTCATACCAGGTAAAATGTGTTAAGTGCTGAGAAATGCTTTGTGACTTCAGTATAGGAAATAATTCTCTTAGTATTAAGCAAGGTTTCTTAGGGGAAGTAGCATTTGAGCTGGTTCTCGAATTAATAGTGACCTTTATATTTCATGGATAATAGAAAAGTGGCTAGAGTATAGGAAAGTTTTCAATGAAAGGCATGATGAGTATTTCATGACCAGATATTAGAGGGCCTTTGACGTCATTAGCCAAACACTCAATAAGTTCTGGAAATTGAGGTATTAATATTGAGTTGGTATTGGTATATAACTTTAAGGCATATGAACAATTTCATGTTTTATTCTTCCTTCCCTCTACTTTAACCTAATCTCATTGATGCCTTAGAGTTCTGAGTCTGAGAAATATGTTGAACACACTCAAACCTTTCCATCTCTCTTATCCCCAGGAAAGCAGTTGCAGTTTATCTCAGGATTTATTTTATCTAGTCTTCCTCTCCAGTGGTATCATAACATTTAGTAACAAGATGTTTGTGTGTGTGTGTGTGTGTGCTAGATATGTGGTTTACATCATTTACGGCCTTGGCTAAATTCTTCGTGGCATACAGAAGAGGAGAAAGTAAACTTCTTCATCTGCATTTTACTCTACTATGCTTTTATTATTCTTCCCTTCCCATGCTCTGCTGTTTTTGTTGTCTGTGTCCTTTCCCTGTGTTATCTTCTGTATCTATTTCTCTTTTTGTCTTCTCATCTTCCTTCTCTAGGATTTACCAGGATTCAATCCTGGGGACCTCTGATGTGGAGTTTCCCTGTCAGTTGTGCCACCTCAGTTCCTGGTCTCTGCTGCACTTCACCTCGACTCTCCCCTTTGTCTCTCTTTTGTTGTGTCATCATTTTGCTGTGTGACTCACTTGCACAGGCACTGGCTCATACCATGGGCACTCAGATGGGCACTCAGCTCACCATACAGGCACTTGGTTCACTGCACAGGCAATTGCGTGGGCACTCAGCTCACTGCATGGGCACTGGCTCACCACACAGACATGTTTCTCTTCTTTTTCACCAGGGGGCCCCAGGGATCAAGTCCAGGTGCTCCCATATGGTCGGCAGAGGCCTAATCATTTGAGCCACATCAGCTTCCCTCTGCCATGCTTTTGATAAATCGTAAAACTCTGTGAAGGTCTTCATGTATGCCACAGTTTCTTTAAAGTTTGTAAATTACACATGGGTAAATATTATCATGGTAGGAGTTAGAAAATATCATTAACAGGCATAAAATTTGTAAAGAAGGTTTAACTTTTCAAAGTTGCTTGTTATTTCCTGATTTGTTTAATAAAGAGTAACCAGATATTATGATAATGAGATCAATGACCATCCTAAAATTAAGAATCTTACTGTCTGGTAGTGAATTGGAATGAGTATACATGGCACTAGTTAAGAATTTTCTGTTTCCCAAGTGTTATAATTACTTCTACAAAATATCTAGCAGAAACCTGTCATTTGCATGAGATCTGGCAAAAAAAGAAAAAAGAAATGATCCTCCCCATCAGGCTTGGAGGTGAAACCATCATTTCATAAATGACTCTCAGATTTTAATCTAATTGCATATGCCTTTCAGAGTTTTGGAGTTGTTTGGGACCTGTGGCCCCTGTTTTCCTTCCGATTTCCCCCTATGGGAATGGAATGGGAATTCTTATCCTATTAATGTCCCTCCATTGTATTTTGGAAGCTACTAACTTATCTAAATTAGGGCCACAGCAGGAGGGAAATTGTGCCCATAGAAAAACCACATCTATAGTCAACTTTGTACTTAATATCATTACTGAAATGACTTAAGGCTTTTGTGATGAAATGAATGTATTTTGCACATGGACAGAACATGTCTTTTGGGGTCCAGAAGATGGAGTGTGATGGTTTGAAGCTGTATGTACCCCAGAAAAGCATGTTCTTAAAGTTAATCATTTGTATGAGTGTGGACCACTTTTAAGTAGGATCTTAGGATAGGATGTGACCCAACTCATTCAAGGTGGGTCTTAATCCCCTTACTGGAGCCCTTTATAAGACAATGAAATGTAGACAATGTGAGAGAAAGCTATGGAAACAAGAAGCTGAAAGCAACCAAACCTGGAAGAGAAGGAAAAGACCAGCAGATGCTTCCATGTGCATTGTTATGTTACAGCAGCTGGTCTTCAGGAAGAAAGCATTATCTTTATGATGCTTTGTTTTGGACATTTTCAAAGCTTCAAATCTGTAAACTTTCATGTTAATAAATTACCATAGTTAAAGCCAACATATTTTATGGTATGTGCTCTCACATCTTAGAAAACTAAAACAATAATCTTGATCTAAAATGAAAAAATAATAATTCCAATAATGTAAGACTTGCTTTATATTTATAACATACCTTGCACGTTTAGCTGCTGAATTCTTACCTTAATGTTTACCTGCTGAAATTTTATGTTATATATTTAGGAACTGTATTTATACCATTAACTAATGAAGATAATTTTCACTACCTTATTTCATTAGTTTTAAGATACCAATGTTATAAAGCACATTTTGACATTTCTGAAATCAGGGTATGCCTTCGTATCAAGGGTTGCTTAAAATCATTAGCATCCATGCAGGTGTGGTAGTGTAAATGACAGTGCCTGAGCATGCACAAACTTGTTGTGGCTGTTCTTATTCTCACTTCATTAAGTTATATATATATATATATATACATATTAATGCTACTTTACACATGTTGAGTTTAATGGTTGTTTAAAATGTCTTCTGAAAGTCTAAGTTATGGTTTGGCATTGAAATAAAAAGTTATTGTATAAAGAGAAAAGTATGATGAAAGAGCAGCAGAGAATACATTTTATGTCATTAAAGCAAATATCTGCCATTGGAGGAAGAACCACAAACTTCCTATTTTCTTGCAAAGCAACAATGATATACTTTATGGGAACCAAGAAAGGAAAATACTCTGAAGTAGATGAAGCTGGATTACATTTTTTAACTAATATACATGCAAAAAGATAGCTCATGATGCATGCAGGAATGCAAGTGAGGGAAAGAGAAATTGTCAAATACTTTAGTATTCTAAAGTAAAAGTAATGAGAGAAATTCCAAAGTACAGATTGTCTGGGACTGATTCAAACATTGTGCAGAATCTTTTTTAAAACAAATCAATTTTATTGATACATATTTAAAAAGTATATCATTCATCCTAAGCATACAATTGATGGTATTTGACAGAATCCCGTAGTTGTGTATTGTATTAGTTAACCAAAGTGGTACTGATGTAAAATACAAGAAATCTGTTGGCTTTTATAAAGGGTATTTATTTGGGCTAGAAGCTGCAGTTACCAGGCCATAAAGCATAAATTACTTCCCTCACCAAAGTCTGTGCCCCATATTGGAGCAAGATGGCTGCCAATGTTCAGCTCCTCTTCCTCTTAAGGCTCTGTGGTCCCAGTTTCTTCCAATATCAACTCTAGGCTGGGATAAGTCTTATCTCTCTCCCAGGGCTTGTTTCTCTCCAGGCTCAGCTGCTCTGCTCTCTCCACAAGGCCAGCTGTAAACAGTCAGGTGAACGGCTCGTCTCCCTTCCACAGAATTAGTGTCAGCAGCTTGGAAGAAAATCCTGTAAATAAAGATGGAGCATTCTTTCAAGAAATGCTATATTTCCATTACTCTTTTTTAAATATATTTTTATTTCAGAAGGTATGAACTTACAAAAACATTCATAGACGTGTACAGTTCCCATTACAACAACCCTTCACCAACACACCAAACTTTTGTGGAACATTTGTTACAGATTATGAGATAGTATCTTCAGACTACTACCACTAACTATGGTCCATAGAGTACATTTTGCCTATTTTCCCCCTACCCTCTATTATTAACACAGAACAACTTTGGCATTAATGCATGATTATTACAGTGTTAATGTTAACTATAGTCCTTCGGTTATATTAATTGTATTTTTCCCATGCTTCTCCACATTCCCACCACCCCACAATAGTAATGTACATCTATTCTAGTTCACAGAAGGACATTCTTGCATTTGTACTATTAACCACAGTACTCATCCACCTCTGGGTTCACTGTGTTATTCAGTTCCTAGATTATTCTTAGCTTTCTTTCAGTTGACATTTACATCCCTAGCCTACCCTTTTCAGCCACAATTCCATTTATAAACCAGCTGCTACTCACCATAATGTGTTACCATTAACTTTATCCATTTACACACTTTTACGGTCAAGTTAATTAAAACTTCCACATACATTAAACATCAGTACTCCTTCATACCCCTCCTTTTATCTCCTAATAACCTATACTCTAGGTTGTAGTTCCATCCATTTATTCTTCATATTTAGTTTGTATTAGTGAGACTGTGTAGTATTTATCCTTTTGTATCTGTCGTATTTCATTTAGCATGTCTTCAAAATTTATTAATGTTATCATGTGTCCCAATCTCATTTAACTGTAGCATAGTATTCGATCATATTCATATTACCATATTTTGTTTATCCACTCAAGAGTTGATGGACACTTGGGTTGTTTCCATCTTTTGCAATTGTCAGTAACACTGCTATGAACATGTGCATATGGTGTGCATATGTCTATTCATGTCACAGTATTCAGTTTTCTGGATATATTCATAATAGAGGAGTTGCTGGATCATACAGCAGTTCTATATGTAGCTTTCTGAGTAACAACCAAACTGTCTTCCACCAAGGCTGCACCATTTTACAAACCCACAGCACTGACAGAGTGTTCCTTATTCTCCACATCCTCCCCAATAATTATTGTTGTGTGGGTTTTTCTTAAATAATGGCAATTCTATGCAGTGTGCGATGGTATCTCACTGTTGTTTTGATTTGCATTTCCCTAATACCTAGTGATATTGAACATTTTTCCATGAACTTTTTGGCCATTTATTATTCCTCTTTGGGGAAATGTCTATTTAAGTCTTTTCCCTATTTTTCAATTGGATTGCTCTCTCTTTTATTGTTGAATTTTATGATATCTTTATATCAATGAAAATGAAGCCCTTATCAGATATGTGGCTTCCAAATATTTTCTTCCATTAAGTTTGCTGCCTTTTCACCTTCTTGACAAAGTCCTTTGAATCACAAAAGTGTTTTAAGTTTTAGGATGTCCCATTTATCCATGTTTTCTTTTATTGCTTGTTCTTTTGTTAAGAGTGAACCACCTACCACCAGGTCTTGATGATGTTTTCCTAAATTTTTATGTTTCTAGATTTTATATTTAGGTCTTTGATTCACTTTGAGTTAGTTTTTTGGTATCAGGTGTGAAATCAAGGACCTCTTTCTTTCTTTTGGCTGTGGATATCCAGTTCTCCCAGCCCAATTTTTTTAAAAGACTTTTTCTACCAAAGGGTGGATTTGACAGGCTTGTCAAAAAATAATTTGACCATAGATGAGAGGGTCTGTTTTTGAACTATCGGTTTTGTTCCACTGGCCTACATGTCTATCTTTATGTCAGTACTGTGCTGTTTTTTATCACTGTAGCTAGGTAATATGACTTAAAGTCCAGAAATGAGAGTCCTCCAACTTTGCTTTGCCTTTTTAAGATTTATTTGACTATTTGGAGTCCCTTACCCTTCCAAATAAATTTGATAAATGTGTTTTCCACTTATATAAAATGTGCTTGTGGAAATTTAATTGGGATTGTATGGAATCTGTGTATCAATTTGGTTAGAATAGACATCTCAATGATATTTAGTCTTCCAATTCTTGTGCATGGTATGTTCTTCCAATTATTTAGGTCTTTTAAAATTCCTTTAGCAATGCATCATTGTTTACTGAATACAGTTGTTTTACATACTTGGTAGTTATTCCTAAATATTTGATTCTTTTAGTTGCTATTGTAAATGGAAATTTTTCCCTGACTTCATCTTCAGATTGGACATTACTAGTATATAGAAACACTATTGAATTGTGCATATTTATCTTATAACTTGTATTCATCTGAAATTGTTTGTTAGCTCTACCAGCTTTTTCATATTTTGGGGGGGGGGGGGATTTTCTAGGTACAGGGTCATATCATTTGCCAATAGGAAAAGTTTTACTTCTTTCTTTCAGATTTGGATGATTTTTTTTTTCCTTGCTTGATTGCTCTAGCTAGAACCTCTAGCACTATATTGAACAACAGCGGTGAGAATGGGTATCCTTATCTTGTCCCTCATCCCAAGAGGAAAAGTTTTATTCTTTCACCATTGAATACAATGTTAGTTGTGGGTTTTTCATATATAGCCTTATCATGTTGAGAAAGTTTCCTTCAATTCCTTTCTTTTGTAGTATTTTTATCAAGAAAGAATACTGTATTTTGTCAAGTGCATTTTTTGCATCAATCTATAGGATCATGTGATTTTTCTTTTCTGATTTATTACTATACATATTACACTGATTGATTTTCTTGTGTTGAACTACCATTGCATGCCTGGTATAAAACCTACTTGGTCATGATAAGTAATTCTTTTAACGTATTGTTGGATTCAGTTAGCAAGTATTTTGTTGACGATTTTTACATCTGTATTCATTAGGGAAATGGCTGTAATTTTTTCCCCATAATATCTTTACCTGGTTTTGATATTAGGGTGGTATTTGCTTCATAGAGTGGGCTTGATAGCATTCCTTCTTGTTCAATTTTTTTTTGAGGAGTTTGAGTAAGATTTGTATTAAATCTTTGAATGCTTGGTAGAACTCACCTGTGAAACCATCTGATCCTGAGCGTCTCATTTTGGGGAGTTTTTGATGACTATTTCAATCTCTTTACTTGTGATTGATTAGTTGAGGTCTTCTGTTTCTTCCAGGGTCAGTGTAGATTGTAGATTCCTAGCAATCTTTTTTTTGTTTTGGCTTAACAATAGGATTTTAACTCACAGTTTAATTTCGGAGGCCAGAATTTCCAAATCAAGGTTGCCTGCTCTCTTTCCCAGTAAGTAGTGTTGTGCTGATGGCAATCCTCTATCACAGGCATTGTTTCTGGTGTACAGTTGTTCATAGTATCCTCTTGTGATCTCTTATTTCTGTGGAGTCTGTAGTAATGTTCCAGTTTTAATATTTTATTTTATTTGTTTACATCTTCTCTTTTCTCTGTGAGTCTAGCTAAGGGTTTGTCAATTTTTTAAATTTTCTCAAAGAACCAACTTTTGGTTTTGCTAATTCTATTTTTTTGTTGATCTCATTTCATTTATTTCTACTCTAATTTTTACTCGCTCAGGGAAGTTTGCTGTTCTTTTTCTAGTTCCTCCAACTGTGTAGTTAGGTTAGTGATTTTAGCTCTTTCTCCTTTTCTTATGTAAACATTGAGGACTATAAATTTCCCTCTTGGCACTGTCTTCACTGGATCCCATAGGTTCTGACATATTGTGTTCTGGTTTTCATTCATTTCAAGATTTTTATTGATTTTGCTCACAATGTCTTCTTTAAACCACTGATTATTTAAGAGTGTTGTTTAATCTCTCTGTATTTGTGAATTTTGCCTTTGTCTGCCTCTTATTGGTTTCCAACTATATTCTGTTATGATCAGAGACAGTCTTTTGTTTAACTTTGATCTTACTGAACTTATTGAGATCTGCTTTATGATGCAATATATAGTCTCTCCTGGATAAAAATCATGAGTGCTATTGAAGAATGTATATCCTACTGTTTTGGGGTGCAGTGTTCTGTATATGTCTATTAAGTTTAGTTCATTTATCATATTATTCAAACTCTCCTTTTCTTTATTATCCTCGTCTGGATATTCTATCCAGTTCTGAGAGTGGTGTATTGAAGTCTCCATCTATTATTGCAGAGATGCCTATTTCTCTCTTCAGGTTTGCCAGTGTTTGCCACCTGTATATCAGGGCATCTTGGTTAGGTACATATACATTTATTATTGCTCTTTCTTCCAGGTGAATTAATATATAGTCTCCTACTTTGTCTCTAATAACAGTTTTGCTTTTATTTTATTTTATTATTTTTTAATTTTTTTATTCCCCGACCCCCACCCCCCCAGCTGTCTGCTCTCTGTGTCCATTTGCTGTGTGTTCTTCTGTGACCATTTCCATCCTTATCAGTGGCACCGGGAATCTGTGTTTCTTTTTGTTGCATCATCTTGTTGTGTCAGCTCTCCGCGTGTGTGGTGCCATTCTTGGGCAGGCTAAACTTCCTTTCACTCTGGGCGGCTCTCCTTACGGGGTGCAGTCCTTGCACATGGGGCTCCCCTATGTGGGGGACACCCCTGCATGGCAGGGCACTCCTTGTGCACATCAGCACTGTGCTTGGGCCAACTCCACACGGGTGAAGGAGGCCCAGGGTTTGAACCATGGACCTCCCATGTGGTAGGCAGATGCCCTATCCATTGGGCCAAGACTGCTTCTCAACAGTTTTGCTTTTAAAGTCTATTTCATTCACTATAATTGGAGCTACTTCAGCTTTTTTTTATTTTTGGTTATTACATGCTTTTAATATCTTTCTCCAGCCTTTCACTTTCAATCTATTGGTATCCTTGAGCCTAAGGTGAGTCTCTTATAAACAGCATGTAAATGTCTCATGTTTTTTTATCCATTGCATCAGTCCATTTCTTTTGATTGTGAAGTTTAAACCATTAACATTCAATGTTATTACTGTAAAGGCAATTCTTATTTCACCCACTATGACCTTTTGGTTTTATCTGTCATATTTTATTTTCACCATTCTTTCTACACTTTTAGCTACTTTTACTGATATAATCTTCATTTCTAGCCTCTTGTCCAAGTCTCTGTCTCCTCTCTTCTTTTCAGGCTGTAGCACTTCCTTTAGTATTTCCTGCAAAACTGATCTCTCAGTTACTAACTCTCTCATTTCTGCTTTTCTGTGACTATTCTAAAGTCATCCTCATTTTTGAAAGTCAGTCTTCCTGCATATAAGATTCTTGGCTGGCAGTTTTTCTCTTGCAGAATCTTAAAATATCATAACTTTGCTTTCTTGAAAGGTTTCTGATGAGATATTGGCACTTAATCTTATTGAATATCCCATATATGTTATTCATCACTTTTCTCTTGCTCTCAGAATTTTCTTTATCTTTGGAATTTAACACTCTGATTAGAATGTGCAGGGTGTTGGTCTATTCAGATTTATTTGGATGAGAGTACATTGTGCTTCTTGGTCATGGATATCTATGTCTTTCAATAGAGTTTGTAATTTTTCTACCATTATTTCTTCAAATATTATTTATGCCCCTTTTCCTTTCTCTTCTCCTTCTGGGACACCCATGACACATAGGTTTGCACATCTCTTACTGTCAATTTGTTCCCTGAGACCTTGCTTAATTTTTCACATTCTTTTCTTCATCTGTACATTTGCATGTTTGCTTTTTGAAGCTGTGTTTTCAATCTCATTGATACTTTCTTCTGCATCCTCAAATCTGCTATTATATGCCTCCTGTCATTATTTAATTTCATGTGTTGCAACTTTCATTCCCATAAGATGTACTATTTCTCTATGTATGCTTTAAAATTCTTCTTTTTGCTCACCTGGTGTCTTCTTTATATCCTTAATCTCTTTAGCCATCTCATTGTATTTATTTAAGGAGATTTGTTTGAACATCTATGATTAGCTGACTGAACTCCTTTATGTCATCAGTAGGCTTATCTTCTTCCTTGACTCAGCCATATCTTCCTGTTTCTTGATATGAATTGTAATTTTTTTGTTGGTGTTTTAGCATGATTTACTAGATATATTTATTGTAGGTGCAGTTTCTCTCTTTATTTTAAGGCTTTCTTGCCCTATTTTCCTTGGTGTTGCTTAGTAGGAGATGAGGATATAGTTATTACTGTAATGTGGGGAGGCTCAAGCTGCCTGAATTGGCCCTGAAACCAATGAAGCTTCTCCCACATTCCTCCTTTACCAGAGGTAAGAACAGAGCTGCAACTGTGTGTAATAATCTAAGTTGCACAGGCCCAGACTTGCTGTAATTGCCCAGAGAGACTAATGAAGCTTTCACTCCTTCTTTCCTTCCTGGGGCAGGCATGGAATTGCATGTGTGGGCAACAAATTTATGCCATGCATATCCAAAATGACCAGTTGCCCAGGTAGACTGATGTAGCACTGGCCCCCATCCTCCCCTGCCATGGGAGGGGATGGACCATCTGGAATGTCCAACAATCTAATCTTTGTGGACCAAATGCACCTACAGTTGCCCTGAGAAGATGACGGAGTACTGTCCTTTCTACATTTTAGTGGGTGGGAATGGAACCACCAGCACTTATCAGATCAGTCCATGTAGGCCACAAGTGCCTGCCATTGCCCAGAGAAGCTGAGGAAACGCCAGCCCCCTCCTATCCTATGGGAATGGAAAGGTATAGATGGAATCAAAGGTGCTCAACAAACTAGTTTGGATGGACCAAAAGTATCTGTAGTTGCCCAGAGAGGCTGAAGAAACACAGCTCCTCTCCTATCCGATTGAGGTGAATAAATGGAGCCCCAGGTGTCCAACTCTTCAGCCTATGCTGGCTGAAGGCACTTGCAGTTACCCAGAGTCTGGTGCAAGCCCAGCCAGCTTCCTTTGTGCTGGAGGTGATGCTGGAGCCTAGGCTTGAGCTGCCATATAATTTGGGTGGAAAGAAGCTGGTCCCTACTGTCACTGTGATTTTCAATCAGCCCCACTTCCCCTCATGCCAGGGGGAAAGTTAAAATGGTGGATACCAGCCTCTTTCTGTCTTGGACAGGTTCGAACTTTAGCTGTTCTTAGGATTATACTTTAGCCAGCTGAATCTACTGATCAGTAGCTGAATAGTCCCTAACCATCTCTTCCTCCCCCATTTTTAGGAAATAGAGCTTTCAATTCCAGCTATGGAATAGCTCCTGAGGTGGCTTCTACTACCAGTGGAGGGTGGGCACCAGCCTCCATGGTGTGTGATGCTCCACTTACAACTTCTCTGCAGATGGGCAGTCTGCTCCTTATATTCTTTCAAAGATGTTGTAGGATGCTTTTCTGGTCTCCTGGATCCTCCAAACAGGTGCTTTAGATAGCTTTTGGTGATGACTAACTGCCCTGTAGGATGAGCTGACTCTTGGAGCTCCTTACTCAGCTACCATCTTGCCCCCCCTTCTGTCCATTACTTTTGATTACTCAGAGCGTTGTGTAGAAAAATAGCATGTGATTCAGAAGATTCAGACTCCAAAGTGAATTTTAGGAATACCTTAACCAATTCATTTAACTTATATATTCCCTTTTATGTATGCACAGGAATAATATTATAAACTTAAGTCAAAGTAATAGTTCTTCCAACAAGTATGATATAAAATTCTAACTTATTTTGAGACATCTTGAACAGCAGCAGGAATCACCTGAAATAAGAAATAGAGGAAGACTCAGCCATGATAGCCCCCAAACCACTTCTTGAATTTCCAAAGAAAGACCCACTTAACACCATGGTGTTCAGTCCTTAAGCATTTATTTGTGGAACTGACATACTGAGGGCTGCAGTTATCTTGCAGGACAATGAGACCCGTAAGTTCACTTACATATGTCCATATCTATGGCAACCACCCAACTGCTTAAATATGGCTAACAGACAAAGGTGGCTAAGAGCCAAGAGTTTATGTGCATGTAGTGGGAAAACATTTTAGCATATGTTCTTTTCTCAGAATAAGATGTGCTCAGGGTGCAGTGTTCAAGGTTATAGCAGCCAAAACTTGGCATGCTTCCAAGGAGTTACAGGGAAAGAATGCCTAAGGAGGGGGACAGGAGCAAGGTCAGTCCTAGCCAGATAAGAAATGCTGTATGTGTCATACAAGTGGTAATAAAGCATGTGTTATGATTTAATGACAATCATTTTATGTTCTTGTACTGATACATTAAAAATGGTGTGTCTACAATTGATGACATCATGGAGTTAATGAATAACCAAAAAAATGTATAGATCATTTTAAGGATAAACACAGTGCTGTTATAAGAATCCACTGTTGTCTCTCAGTATCTTATATTTAATTTTTCTGCCATCTGCTTGAGTTTCAATAATCCATGATCTTTTCTTTTTCTCTTCTCTATTAAACTTTAGGGGGTATAATTATTTGTATGGATTTCTCAAAATCTATTCTGAAATGCAATGATTAATTCCAAGCTTCTTAAAGTTATTAACTGGTCCATATATTGTCTCTGCCTGGAATTACATGCTAGTTATAATCATATTCTCAAAGGGATCTTTTATCTAAAATAGATTGTGAACACATGGTTGGAGTAATATATGCAAAAAAGACAACAATTTTAAATTCTTTGAATTTTGGTTTGTGTATTTAAATTTATATTTTGAATTTGATCCACTTCTTAATGTCTGATGAGCTGAGAGACAAGGATTGTGTAGAAAAGCATAGTGATTAGAAGACTCTTAGTTTAAATGACTTTATTTTATGAACATATACTCTGCAGTGTTTCAGGTCTAGAAGATAGAGGTTTATAAAAACCATGCAAAAGTAGATTTTTATGAGTTTTTTTTCAGGTAAAGTAATTACTATAAGGGTGTCAATAATCGGATTTTGTTTTGATGCAATAATTTCCTACATATGACGTTTTCTGAATAGGTCTGATATAAAAGGGAAAAGGACTTTTCCTTCATTTAAACAAATGACTTTATGTATTGACAATAAAGTAAATTTTTATTAGAAGGCATCAATACAATTTGAAATCAAAATTATATCATTAAGTTGGATTGCTATTTCAGTTATATTAATTTTCATTAATTTAACAATAAAGCAAGGAACATGAGCTAGTATGCTGAATTTTTCAAAATGAATATATTGTGCATTCCTGAATTTGGTTTCAGTTGAAGTTGAGATCTAGTTCATATTCCCTGCTATATGTATTTGAAAGATATGTAGGGTAAGAACTATGAGACTGAATACTTAAAGGGTAGAGGAAATAGCAGACTTATTTTTGCATTACCAGATCTCAGCTTATTGATGATGCTAGAGTAAATATGGTGGTTATCCTTTGTTCGTCTCTACAGATTCATTTGCCTCCTTTCTGTCCTGCTCCATATCCTGGAAGGTGAATTTCCAAAAACTTCCTCATCCAAATTCAATTGCCTTGTAACTCATTATTTCAGCCAATGGGAAGCACAGACAATAGTTTGAAGGGCAGGAGAAAGGTCCATGGGGCTCTGGTTTGGCAGATGAAAACAAAGCCTTTTACTCATGGCTACATCTCCTACCACAATGTCCTTTCCTCATGGCTCTTATTCTTACTAGGTTTCACTAGCATTCTTCCCTCTCCTCGCCCCTTCAATAGTGTTAGAGTGCTTCTCTTTTGGTTCTTTTAAACCTGACCTCACTTCTCTTTGAATATGTGATCTGTCTACTTCTGGGACCCTTCCTGAATCAGATGATATTCTGCTCATATTCCATGAGACATACTTATTAAATGAATGTAGAACCTGAATATAGAGAATCCAAGAAAGAATTTCATTAAAATGAAAAAAGATGGTAGATACTTGAGTGCATGCCTTGCAATGTTGGTCATTAGGACTTGAATATGTATCTTCATATTTATTCAATTCTTATAATCACAAATACAAGTTTATAAAAATATGTTTCAATTATTTTCAAAAGGTTAATAAAGTGAAAGTTTATTTAACTGGTTAATTTTTGAATTTAGTTAAGCTAGTCCGATGTCTCAATTTCTTCAATGTTCTCACATTCATTATGACTGACAAAAAACAATTTTCACTGAATAAATTAACCTTATTCTGTGTTAATATATGCATTTGGACTAATTTCCTTTAAGTATCTGCAGATACTGTATGACTGGTCATCTTTATAGTGGAAAGTAATTATTTGCATTCATTAGATACAGATGGATAAGTCGCCAACTATGAAGTGATTTTAAAAATAACCTTTGTCGAAAGTGGTTAGGTTGGTTTTAAGTCTGAGATTTGAAAGATATTGATTCTCATTTTAGAATAACAATATGCTGCATCTCTGAGGATGTGAAAGGATGATTTATACAACATATCATATGCAATTTTAAAAGTTAATTATTATGCACACCTGAGCAGAGTCCCAGAGACAGATAAAGTAGATACAACACCAGGTATAGGTTCTTCTGAGGGCTACAGAGACCCACAGGTTCTATGGTCATGGCAGATGGAGTTCAGTGCCGTCTCAGTTGGCCTTACTTTGGAGTTTGTGTTTCTGTGTGATGGAGCTGGACTTAGATGTGATCTTTGTCCACAAGTCTCTCCAGTTACTTTTACTGGAACTGTAGTTGGTGCTAGGGTTTAATATATACCCAGGGGACCTGAATCTCTGGACTGACCATGTGATAGCCAGGCCCTGAGCCTCAACAGACTTGCAACTCCTACACTCTGGTTTATTGGACTTACCCCACTCAGCTAACATGGAGGTGAAGAAGGTCAACCACCACACCAGGGAGCCAAGAGTGCCTATAACTGAAAGCAGGAGAATTGCATCCAGCATCCATGTGGGATCTAAACCCCCTCTTGATATAGATATGAAGTGGATACAACCATTCTAAGGTCCACAGGATGGAGGACTAGAGTATGGATTAGAGTGGACTTATTGATACTCTATTCATGAACTATTGTGATTAGTAATCGAAGAAAATGTGGCATTGGTGTGGAGAAAATGGTCATGGTGGCTGCTGGGGGTAGGGAACGGGAGGAAGAGATGTGAAGTGGGGGCATTTTTGGGACTTGGAGTTGTCCTGGGTGGTGCTGCAGGGACAGTTACCAGACATTGTATTTCCTCCCATTGCCCACTGGGTGGACTGTGGGAGAGTGTGTGCTATGATGTGGACCATTGACCATGAGGTGCAGCGGTGCTGAGATGTATTCACCAAATGCAATGAATGTCTCATGACGATGGAGGAGGTTGTCGTTATGGGGGGAGGAGTGGGGTGAGGGGGGTGGGGGGTAAATGGGGACCTCATATTTTTTGAATGTAACATTAAAAAAATAAATAAAGACAAAAAAGGGGAAAAATAAAATAAAATAAAAATTATTGTATATTCCTTAGTGTTTCTGCCTTTATCATGAAAAATTTGCCTGAGATTAAGTCATTTCCCTCTGAATTGTTCTCTATAAGAGAAAATATATTGCCTTGTTTTAATAAATAAGGGGAATATAATTTTGCCTTATTACTAAAGCTAATAAAGTACATTCATTTTGGAGCATGGGTAATAATATTCTGTTAAATAAAAAGCCACTGACCCAGAGATCCTTTTATAAATATAATTAGTTTATCTTAGAAGAAACATTATATTTGAGGCTTCAATATCTTTCAAGATTATTAATAGGAAGGCATTATTTAGAACTGTCAGGAAAATCAATACAGAAACACTTATGTACAGGGTAAAAATGGTGTACCATTATTGATGGTTATTTGATAGGGGAAAATGTAGCCACTACATGTACAGAGGTCTTACTCTCAATTAAATGTGCTTTAAATTAAAAGATTCAACTTTTTGACACTTAAATTGTTCATTGTTTGTGGTTGGAATATGCTTGTAATTATTTTCTGAGGAAAATCTTGGCTTTGTCCATGCTTGTCTCTTCATATGTTATCTATAGAAGATTTTGGATAAAAGTTTTAAAAGTCACTCACAGAATCCATTGCGTTTTCATCAGTATCATAGAATTTTGTATTCAATTCTTGGAAGATATTATAACTCATAACTGCCCAGCGTTTGTGACTAGAATAAGTTTCTATAATTAATATTAAAAGAGCATTGTTTGAAAGCCATGCAATGTTTAAATTCGAATAGGTTATTGGTGCTTGTTTAAACCATTTTCTTTCCTAACACACCTGAGGAATAGAGCATTTTCAACTGAGTAGCTCTTTACCATAGAGATCTACAACCAGGAGCAAACTCATCTAGATAGTACATCATATATAAATATTAGGGGAGGGTTAGGGTAGTCCCTTCAAGTGTCCCTGATGTTTCTTAGTGGTATTTGCACTTCTCCCCTAAGTTGAGAATGTATAGGATATTAGTATGTGTTCTCTCGGGAAACAAAACCAAAAGGAGATATCTGTAAAAAGTATGAGATTTTATAAAATTGTCTCATGTGACTGTGGGGATGTACAAATCCAAATTCTGTAGGACAGCCTGCAAGCCAGGGTCTCTGATGAAGGTCCTTGATGAATTCTCTACTAGATGTTGGCTATCTGAAGTAGAGATGGAAATTCTCTCTATAAATACTGAAATTACCTCTGCTTTTAAGGTCTTCAACTGGTTAAATGAGACATCACTCATTGCTGACAGCAGTCTCCTCAGTTGATTGTAGATGTAATCAGTCATCTATGCAATCAGCTCACTGGTGACTAAAGTCCATGAATGCCCTTGTATTACAACTAATCCAGTGCTTACTTGACCAAACCACTGGGCAGTGTTACCTGACCAATTTGACATATCGACCTAACCATCACATATAGAGATTAAGACATAGAGATGAGATGGATGTACTCTGTGGTTTAACCTTGGGGAAAGCCTCAGTTTCCTCATTTCTAGTTTGGGGATACAAATAATACAAAATTGAGGAGTTATTTTGAAGATTAAAGAAGTTAATTTATCTATGGTCTCCTATATAGTAAGCACTCAATGTATTTGCAATTATCATTGTTATTTTATACTTAATAATTTTTCTAAACTTTAGTTCAGATCAGCTATGTTCTTTTAGAAACAATTTTACTGAACCCTAAGGTCTTATTATCTCAGCTTGAAGTGAAGAGTATAAGCAGTATAAAATTTGCTTCTTTGCTTATTATAAAACGTTATTAAAGATATCACCAAAATCAGTTTTTTTTCTTTATAAGGACTCATAGGAAAAAGTTTGAACAATTTCATTATAAACTTGCTTTCCTAATTAGAAAACTTAAAATATAATTTAACCTTTTCTAGCTGACTCGTGGTTACTAGCAGTATCAATTATTTTTTCTGAGATGTGTTTGTGTCCTGAGAACCAATAAGATACAAAGGAATATTTGCCCCAAAAAGGAGATAGCTTTACAGGAGTTAAAAGCATTCCTGGTAGGAGAAAGTTTAGGAATAGAGGAAAATTTTAATGGGATGAGATGATCTGCAGGAAAACTGGAAAAAAAAAAGTCCTGGTCTTATAAAAGTACAGAAATTCCTTTCATTAAAAAATTAGCTTAGCTGTGTAATTTTAAAATATATTTAATTACAAAAGCTATGAACAATCATGCACATGTGTGGAATTTTCATACCGACAGACCACACCATTGTGTAACATTTGCTACAGGTTACAAAATAATATCTTCAGACTATTACCACTAACTATGGTTCATAGCATACATTTGACATATTTTTCCATATGCCCCTGTTATTAACATAGTACATCTTTGGCATTGAAGCAAGAATATTACAGTATTGCTGTTAAATATAGTCCATAGGTTACATTAATTGTATTATTCCCATGCTTTTCCACATTCCTACCACCCCGCGATAGTGACATATGTCTGTGTTGTTCACAGAAGGACATTCTTGCATTTGTACTAATAACCACAATTCTAATCCATCTCTGGGTTCACTGTGTTATTCAGTCCCTAGATTATTCTCTAGCTTTCTTTCAGTTGACAATTATATCCCTAGACTACTCTTTTCAGCCACAATCCCATTTAAAATCAGCTGCTCTTCACTATAATACGTTGTCTTGTTCCCAATCTCAATGGAAAAACTTTCTGTCTTTCACCATTAAGTACAATATTAGTTGTTGGTTTTTCATATATGATCTTTATCATGTTGAGAAATTGTCTTTCAATTTCTATGTTTTATACTATTTTTATCAAGAAAGGATGTTGTATATTGTCAAATGCCATTTCTGTGTCAAGCAAGAGGATCATGTGATTTTTCTTCTTTGATTTATTAATGTGTATAATATGCTGATTGATTTTCTTATGTTGAACCACCATTCCATGCCTGGTATAAAGCCCACTTGATCATGATGAATAATTCTTTTAATGTGTTGCTGGATTCAGTTAGTAAGTATTTTTTTGAGGATTTTTGCAGCCATAGGGAAATTGGTCAGTAATTTTCTCTTTTCATAATATTTTTATCTGGCTTTGGTATTAGGGTGATATTGGCTTCATAGAACAAGTGTGGTAGAATTCCTTCTTGTTCAGTTTTTTTTGGAAGATCTTGAGTAAAATTGGTATTATATCTTTGAATGCTTGGTTGAATACACCTGTGAAACCATCTCATCTTGGGTTTTTCATTTTAGGGAGTTGTTTGATGACTGTTTCAATCTCTTTATATGTAATTGGTTTGCAAAGGTCTATTTCTTCAGGGATCAGTGTAGGTTGTTTGTATATTCCTAGGAGTTTTTCCATTTTGTCTATGTTGTCTAATTTGTTGGCATATAGTTATTCATAGTTTTCTCTTATCTGTTTTATTTCTGTGGGGTCAGTAGTAATGTCTCTATTTTCATTTTTTAATTTGATATATTTGCATTTTTGCCCTTTTTTTCTTTATCAGTCTAGCTAAGTTTGTTGATTTTGACTAATCTTCTCAAAGAAGCAACTTTTGATTTTGTTCATTCTGATGTTATATTGTTCTAAATTTAATTTTTTTCTACTCTCATTTTGTTGTTTCATTTCTTTTACTTGCTTTTGAATAGTTTGCTGTTTTTTTTTTCATTCCTCTAGCTGTGTAGTTAGGTCATTGGTTTTAGCTCTTTCTTCTTTTTTTTAATGTAAACATTGAGGGCTATAATTTTCCTTCTCAGCACTGCCTTTACTGCATCCCATAGGTTCTGATATATTGTGTTCTCATTTTCATTTGTCTTGAGAAATTTAATGATTTCTCTCACAATTTCTTCTTTAACCCACTGTTTACTTAATCATGTGTTGTTTAAACACTATGTATTTGTGAATTTTCCCTTTTTCCACCTCTAGTTGATTTCCAGCTTTATTCCATTATGATCAGAGGAAGTGCTCTGTATAACTTTGATCTTGTTGAATTTATTGAGGTCTCTTTGTGATCCAATATATAATCTATTCTTGAGAAAGATCAATGAGCACTAGAGAAGAATGCATATCCTGCTGTTTTGGGGTGCAGTGTTCTGTATATATCTATTAGGTTTTGTCCATTTATCATATTAGTCAAGCTCCCTATTTTTCTTTATTATCCCCTGCCCAGATGTTCTATACAATACTGAGAGTGGTATATTGAAGTCTCCAATTATTATTGTAGAAACATCTGTTTCTTCCCAGTGTTTGCATGATGTCATTTGGGGTGTCATGGTGAGGTGCATATACATTTATGATTGTTATTTCTTCCTGGTGAATTGCCCCTTTTATTAATATATAAAGTCCTGCTTTGTCTCTAATATCAAATTTGATTTTAATGTCTATTTAATCTGATATAAGTATAACTACTTCAGCTTTTTTTTTTTTTTTTTGGTTATTGCATGCTGCATGCATGGAATATCTTTTTTTAGCCTTTCACTTCCAATCTAATGGTATCTTTGGTTGTAAGGTGAGTCTCTTGTTAGACAGTATATAAATATTTTCTTATCCATTGCATTAGTCTGTTTCTTTTGATTGAGGAGTTTAATCCATTAACATTCAATTTTATTACTGTAAAAGCAGTTCTTATTTCACCAATTTTTATCTTTGGGTTTTATCTGTCATCTTTTGTTTTTACCACTCTTTTTGCATTTTTAGCTACTTTTACTGATAAAATCTTTACTTCCAGACTCTCTTCCATGTCTCTTTCTCTCCTGTCTCTTCTTTTCAGGTTGTAATACTCACTTTTGTATTTCCTGCAAATGTAGACTTTTGGCTACAAACTCACCTATTTCTGTTTATCTCTGAATATTCTAAATTCACCCTTATTTTTGAAAGACAATCTTGCCAGATATAAGATTCTTGGCTGGCAGTTTTTCTCTTGTAGTATCTTAAATATATCATAGCACAGCCTTCTTGCCTCCAAGGTTTCTGATGAGAAATCAGCACTTAATCTTATTGGGTATCCCTTGTATATTATGCATCACTTCTTTCTTCCTTCTCTCAGAAATCTCTCTTTGTCTTTTCATATTCTGACTAATATGTGTCTCAGAGTTGGTCTATTTGAATTTATTAGGATGGGAGTATGCTGTGCTTATTGGACACAAGTATCTATTTCCTTCATTAATGTTGGGAATTTTTCTGCCATTGTTTCTTCAAATATTCCTTCTGCCCCTTCTCCTCTCCTCTCCTCTCCTCTCCTCTCCTCTCCTCTCCTCTCCTCTCCTCTCCTCTCCTCTCCTCTCCTCTCCTCTCCTCTCCTCTCCTCTCCTCTCCTCTCCTCTCCTCTCCTCTCCTCTCCTCTCCTCTCCTCTCCTCTCCTCTCCTCTCCTCTCCTCTCCTCTCCTCTCCTCTCCTCTCCTCTCCTCTCCTCTCCTCTCCTCTCCTCTCCTCTCCTCTCCTCTCCTTCTGGGACACCCCTGACACATTTATTTTCATGTCTCTTGCCATCATTTAGTTCCCTAAGAACCTATTCAAAAATTTCCATTCTTTTCTTTATCTGTTCTTATGTATATTTACTTTTGGAGGTCATGTCTTCAAGCTCACCAATCATTCCTTCTCTCTCCTCAAATCTGTTGTTATATGCCTCCAGTGTATTTTTATTTGATTTATTGTACCTTTCATTCCCATAAAATCTGCTATTTTTCTATGTATTTTTTCAAATTCTTCTTTGTGCTCACACAGTGTCTTCTTAATATCCTAATCTCTTTAGCCATGTAATTGAATTTATTGAGGAGATTTATTTGAACATCTATGTTTAGTAGTCTTAACTACTATGTCATCTGCAGGCTTATCTTATCTCATCTGTAGGTTTATCTTGTTCCTTTGGCTCAGCCATATCTTCCTGTTTCTTGGCATGGATTATAATTTTTTGTTGTTGCCTGCTATTGCCCAGAAAAGTGAAGAAACATAGGTCCCCTCCTATTCTACTTGGGATTAGGGATGGTGCTACAGGTGCCCACCTATCTTGTCTGTGGGCCAAAAGCATCTGCAGTTACTCAGAGTGGCTGGGGAAATACTAGTCCATTTTGTCCTATTGGGAGTGGGGGTGGAGTCACAGGCACTAAACAGTTATTTGTGCTGGCCAAAAGAACACCTGCAGATGCCCTGAGAGGCTGAGGAAACACCAGTCCCCTAAAATTCTTTTGGGTGGGGTGGGGGTGGAGATTGAATCAAAAGTACTCAACAAACCAGTTCGTGCAGGCCAAAAGTACCTGCAGTTGCAGTTGACTCTGTTCCTATCCTTTTAGGGGATAGGGATGGAGCTATAGGTGTCCGAGTATCCAGTTTTTGCAGGCTGAAAGTGCCTGCCGTTGTCCAGAGAGGCTGTTGCAGGTTCCTTCAGCTTCTTCCCTGCTGGAGGTGGTGCTGGAGCCTAGGCTAGGCTGCAGTCTGATCTGGGTGGAAAGAGGCTGGCCCCTACTGTCACTGTAATTTTCAGTTAGCCCCACTTCTCCTCATGCAAGGGGAAAGTTTAAAAGGCAGCTACTGGCCTCTTTCCAACTTGGACAAATTTGAACTTTAGCTGTTCTTAGGATTATACTTTAGCCAGCCAAATTTACTAATCAGTAGCTAAAGTGGGTGCTGGACCTTCTCTTCCTCCCCTGTTTTAAGAAATAGAGCTTCCAACCCCAGACATGGAATAGTTCCTTAGGTGGCTTGCATCACTTGTGGGAGATGGGCACCAGCCTAAGTGGAATAATATGCTGTACTCAAGCAACTTAATTGCAGATGGGCAGTCTCCTCTTTCCATTCTTTCAAGGATTTTTCCAGATAATCTGGTATCCTGGGGCCCCAAGCAGATGCTTTAAATAGCTCTATTTAGATTACTAACTGTCTAGGATGAGCTGACTTTTGGAATGCCTTACTCAGCTGCCATCCCTGCCCCCCCCCCCCATTATCTGTGTTATTGTGTTACATTTAAATTGTTTACTTTGATAAACATCAAAATATTTAGGGCAAATGCATATGACCAAAGAGTGTGTTCTGTACTACTTTAGTTAGGCCATTCATAGAAGGTGGGAAGTAAGTGGCACCCCTTTAAAATTGTACAGGGCAGAATATTCACAACCATATAACAGCTCTGTATTTACTATGTGTTGACTTTCAGGATTGACTTTTGTTTTAGATACTGATCTAAAAGAGCAACAGAAGTTCTAGATATAAGACCAGATTGCTGTTAATAGCTGCTTTTCTATAGAATATTTTAGTATTAGAATAATATTATAACAATAGGTTTAAAAGTATTATTGTTTATATAAATGATTATTGTTTGTATAAATATATTCCATGGGGAAGTGGCTGTGGCTCAGTCAGTTGGACTCCCATCTACCACATGGGAGGCTCTGGGTTCGCATCCCAGAACCTCCACGTGCAAGCAGGCTCGCCCACACACTGCAGAGAGCCACCTGGCTCGCATGAGCTGTGCAGTGCCGCCGGGCCTGCATACACCACAGAGAACTGACTCAGCAAGGTGACACAACAAAAAGGGAGACAAGCAAAAAAGCAGAACAGCGCACAGTGAGTGGACACAGAGAGCAGACAGCAAGCAAGCATGGGGGGGGAGGGGGTGGTGGTGGAATTAAATAAATAAATAAATGCAGACAGGCAGACAGACAAAGAAGAATGCACAGCAAATGGACACAAAGCGGACAGCAAGCAAAAAAAAAAACCACAAGGGGGGGATAAATTAAAAAAAAATATATATATATATCTATATTCCATGGCCTTAAAAAAAGAGATACTATAAATATAATTTGAAAAATTGAATATCAACACCACTGGTTTTCCCATTAAAGTTATCTCAGCTGCTTTGAAAAGTGGGTTAAGTACCAATGATAGATGGAATGGGTTTTCATCTTTATAGATATATACATTTGGAATCCAGTATTCATTCAGTTATATAATAATAGTTATAAAGACTTTCATTTGCCATTCACTCTGTATTTCTTGCCCAACTGCAATTTGATCAACCACACTGCAAGGTAACAAGCAAATACTATACCCTTGCTGAGAAAATATCAGAATATCAAAAATAGTAGTTGTAATATAATGAAAAAATACATGTAAAATATAAATTTTAAACTATTGATAAAATGGAATTGATTCTTTACACCTTAAAATATTTTACTGCCAAGAACAGATGAATTGCCTCCATTAGCATTTCCATGTCATCTGACATATCACATGTAAAATAGCTGGATTGCAGATAAGCAAATAGTTTGTCACATTTTGTTCAATATATAAATGATTAAGTATAAGAATATTTTAACTAAATTTTTGGAATCATTGAGTCTCATACCAATAAGCAATTAATGTTTAATTTTTCAAAAACTAACTAGGTTCAAATACTAAGATCAATTGATGTAGTCATAAATATTTCATTCTTAGACATTGTTTTTTGATAGTGTCTTTTTTGGTGGCATCAGTTAAATAGTCTTTGTGTTTTAAAATGTTTATCCCTACATGTTTTGCAAGATATCCATTCAGCGTGACACAATGGGCACTTTAATGGTCTGAACATTTAGTTTCTGATATTTGGGTTGAATGATAATTCTGTTTGGTGCTCTTATCTCTGGCAGATGCTGTGCTCTTCTGCTTACTGTTTGTCCCATAATTTAAGAGGAATATTGATTTACTATCTCACTGGGTTGGATGTGTCTGGCATTATACATGCCAAGTGATGCAAATTTTTCCAGCTTTCTTGAAGTTATTTGATAGATCACTGGGATCAACAAAGTCCCCCAGGTCTTCATTCTGTCTTTCAGAGCTTAAGGTAGAAGAATTTATAGCATAGCAAGCAACTTGTGCCAGAATAAAACATTCAGTTGCTGAACCACAAGGCTAGCTAGCTATTTTTCACTTTCTAAATATCAGCACTGTTTTTCATTTCAAGGTAGACTCAAGGTAAATTCAGTCTTGTGGAAATTGTATCCATGTCTTGAACATTTATGTAGCACTTCTCAGCAAACTTGGGAAGAAAGAGGAAATTAAACCTAGTTGATCCACAAATTAAGGGAAATGTGCTTTCCTTGGAATGATCATAAGAATTATTTAGGCATCTTCTGCCAACAGTAGGGAAAAGTGAAAACAGAAGTTCTCTGATTATAAAAGGAAAATTCTGGATTTCCAAAATAGATTTCATTAGAGATAGAGCCAGGAGACCAGGTTTCTGGGCCTTGATTTGCATTTATTTACTGAAGAATTGTAGGGAATATAGTTAACTCCTTTAGGCTTTAACTGTCTTGCTTACTAGACCATTCACTATTCTACACATCTTTCTATGAAGACACCCACATTTTTCATAAATTTTCCAAAACTATGATATTTAAAGTTACACTGTTTTACTGGCATTGCCTTAAGATGAATCGTGACTACTGTGATCTATAAACCATTATTAATTTCCAAGGTTGAATTAAGTAGTGTAATGGTAAGAAGGTCTGATGCCACAGAATAAAAATATCCCAAAGAAATGCAAGTTATGATTTAATAAAGAGCCAAAGGCAGAGTCCAGTTTTGTAATTAATAATATAGCATGGAAATTGGCAGAGAATGAAACTGGTCATTGAAAACACAAGTATATGTTGGTGTATAAAGTGCTATTCATTTTGCATTAGACAGTTTGCATCTTAAAAACAAGACATGAATTTTAGGTATCTGACTTTATTTTATATTTCTTTTCTTTGAGAAACTAGTTTTAATATTTTTAATTTAATGTGATGGATATATGAAGTTTATTAGAAGTGTAAGCACTCATGAGTGTCTACCTTATAAAATCTCTATGGTACTGTCAAGTATTATTTTATTATTTGTTAAACTTCCATCATGTGTCAGATTCTGGTCATATTATGGCATTTAATGCTCATAAGGCAGCTTTTGCAATTTTACAAAAGAAAATGGATCTCTGAGAGAATTAATAACTTGAGTAGAATCATACTGCAGGTAATCAGGGAAGCAAGGTTCAAATCTAGGTTTGTGAAACCAGAAAGTCCATACTCCTCATGGAAATTTTGCTCTTTCACAGGTGAACATGTTTGTGCAAGAAAATGCTGAATACTCACACCCTCATTTTAATTGGATGTAGTTAACATACAACTGCAAAGTAACATACAGTTACCAAATGTTTTCATTCAATAAAAAAGTAGATTTGGATAATTAGTGTTCTCATTAAATTATATCTATGCAGTAATCATAGATGTACTGCAATTTCCAAAGGTAAGAGCCTGAACAAAACATTATTTTTTCAGCTATGGCAAGCACCAAACACAAATTGTAAGTGTGAAACACTATCATGTCTTTAATTTCAATAATTGCTTTTGAGACAGCTATAGTGTCTTCTCTAATTTTAAAATAGCTATCCTTCAGTATAAAATTGATCATCATTTTTAAGATCATCAGTTTATTTATAAATATTGCCCTTAGAGAGTGGCTTCCAATGGTCATTAAGTAATTTTATATGGCTGTACTTACTTTCCTTATATAAGCCAACATGGAAACAAAATGTGTGGAAACAAAGACTGAAAACACAAATATTCATTTGTGAATACTGATTTGATTTATTTGCTATTACTTAGCCACAGACCAGCATTTCTGATCTAACTTCTCAGTTCTTAAATCACATTGAAGGTCATTGAGATATAGATTGTTTTGAAGTTTTAAATCTTTTATCATTTAACTGTATTTTTAGACCTTAGCTTAGAATGAAAACTACAGTAGTTTATTGTAGGCTGCCTGGTTCTTTTTCCTGTGATATGAGTGTCTTTTCCTATCATTTAGTATCTGGTCTACCTCTCCATGGCTACCTTGATCATTTTAGCTCTGATTTATTCACTCTTTCTTCCCAGATTAAATAATCAACACAAATCTACTAAGTATTAAAAAATACTTAAAAAAAAAAAAGTTTCCTGGCAGCATTCAAAGTGCCCTTTGGTAAGTCTGAGAAACAAAAAATTATTTTACTTAGTAGGAGATAATGAGTATTTCTGCTGGTGATTTTCTATGAATTGAACCATATGAAATTACCAATATTTGATCTTCAAAAATAACAATATTATACAAATCAACCTAATATTTGCTGCTATACTTAAAGGCCATCTGATCCCTTCTTCTACCACTTAATCGATCCTTTCTGTTAATAACATCTCCTCACAAGCATGTACATACCTGTTTTTTGCCTACTTTTCATGAGGGGAATTTACACTTCATCAGGTAGTTCATTCCTTTGATGCTTAAGCATAACTTCTAGAAAACTTTTATTTGACAAAAATCTATCTATCCATAATATCCATTGTTAGAGTCATAGTTAATTCATTTTTCCAAAAAAAAATTTACTTATTAATTTCTCTGTACCAAGTATTCCTCTAGACATTAGATAGAAAGCAGTGAGCAAAACAGACACAACCCCTGCCTTCAATGGGCTTAGGTAAAGAAGTGTGGTAAGGTAGGGAGCAGTTTCTTTTTCTAACACATTTTTCCAAAGTTGTACTCTTCCAATTCTATAGGTGGCATGTTTTACCTGACAAATGTTAAGACTAATCAAAAGGTTTTAGGAAGCAGTGTGAAAGTAAAGCCATGAGAAACACAAAAGGAAGTTAAAATTGGCAATTTTTAATGTGGTCACCTCCAATCCATTAACATTAGCTCACCATTCACTTCACCTGTTTTAACTCCAAGTTGTTCCCCTTGTGTTGGAAAATGTCTTTTGCTCTGAGTCATCACAAAGAAATCTAAATCCTAAAAGAATTATAGCCATTTAATATTAGGAAGTAGATTACATGCCCCTCTACCTCATTACCATCTATTTTTCAAGTTAAAATATTTACAATAGCCCAAAGTCACTAGCATGGGCTTTAATCTTTTAGCAACTTTTTAGAAGCCCAGCATTATAGCCTATAGCACTGTAAACTTTTGCCTCAATTTCCACACATATAAAATAAGGATTGTAGCAGTTTTGACCACACAGTGTTTCTGTGAGTGTCAAATGAGATAATTCATGAGATAACAAGGTGCTTAGTGAAGTGCCTGGTACTTAGAACAATAAATGTCAACTGATGCGATGACAATGAAAACAACGGTAATGATGGCATAGTTTTAAATTTTCCAATGATCAATCTCTCTGAGTCATCTGATGTGTATATGTACATTACATAAATTCTGATCAGATATCCTTATTTATTAAGGTAAGCCAAGAGACAACTGTGATCCAGATGTTCTCCGTCCTTGTGTCACTCTGCTATCCCAGCACAATGCATTCCAGTGTTTATATTTTCCTGTCTCCTACTTTTGGGAGCATAGCTAAACTCTGGTTCTCTGTCTTCAAGCCTTGGAATACAGCCATTTCTGTAAAGATTTTAAAGTGGAAAAGGGCTACAAATGCCAACAATTTTTTTTTTTTAACCTACCTAGAGGCACTCACTTTGCCAAAAGATCTACTGGAAAAAGTACTAATTCAATCAACATTCAATAAATTTTTATTCAACGCCTACAATGGACTGTCTAGAACAGTGAACAACTCAGATAAAATCCTGGCCCTTCTGGAGCTTATATTATGTAGAAGTAAGTGCTAATGAGACAAAATAGAGCAGGGGAAGATGATAGGATGTGTCAGGGGATGGAATTTTGTATATAATAGCTAAGAAAGGTCTAATTGAGATGAGTTTTGAGTAAAGATGTGAAGGGGGTCAAGGAGTGAACCCTGTGGTTATCTAGGAGAAGAGCATTCCAGGTAGTACAGGGAGGATGAGGGCCAGGACCCCAGGATGGGAGAAGCCTAGTGTGCTTGAGAAATGGTGAGGGGATCACCATTGCTCAGTGGAGGGTTGAAGAAGAGAGTGGATGCAAATAAGGCCAAAATGTCCATGAAAGTCGTAGGTCATTGTAAGGACTCTGGCTTTTACCCAGAGTGAAATGAAGAACCCCTTTGGGGTTCTGAGCTGAAAAGTGACAAGCACTGATGTATATTTTTACAAGATCACTCTGACTGCTGTGTTGATACAGCCACTTTAAGGGATGGTCAAACTAAGTTCATGTTTGGGTTATTTTTAAAATATTAAAGAAAATAGGGTAAAATATTTTCAAGCATGAAAATTAGGCCAACAGAATAGCTTCTGATGGAGGAGTTTCAACATAGATCACTGAATTCCTCTTATAAGTCTACTCTATTTAAAATATTGTGCAAGGTGCTAGGGAAGAATAAGTAACTGGCCTTATCTACATCCTCCAAGGAACTCAGAGGCAAGCTATAATACAATTTACGTTTCAGAGTAGAGCAAGGAACAAATCATAAGGAACAAAGAAGAAAGAACATTGAATTCGGACAGGGAATTTTGGATAGCATCATAGATAGTAATGGATTTGATTTGGACCTTGAAGGAATACTAGGAAATTGACAGGTTAAAAAGGTGTTAAGAATGCATGGTGTTACTAATAGGATGGTTTGTGGGAAAAATACACCAAGTATAAATGATGGACTATAGGGAGCAGTGATAGTATGATCATGTTCTTTCATCACTTGTAACAAATGAGTCACAACAAAGTAAGGAGCTCATGGAAGGGTGATGTATGGGAGTCCTGTATGGTATGCATGATTGTTTTGTAAACTCACAACTTCTCCAATTAAAGAAAAAAAGTGGTAAGACAGACATTCCAAACCAAGGCAAAAAAATACCTTGTTGCTGTAGGTACTGAAAACCTAAAAGGGATATGAAATTGAGCTGCTTTTGGTTTCACAGGAAAATGTGAAATTGAGCTTCTTGATTTCAAGGGAAAATATGCCACTTTTACACAACCACCTTTCCTTTCCTGTTTCTCCTCCCACCAATTTTCACACATATTACAGAAAATGTTTCTTGAATATCAACTTTTGTGAAAAATATCATAGAATTATTTTTAAATAAACTGTCTTCCTTTGTACTGGGCCCAGAACAGGTAAAGGAAAGGGCAAATGATTGGGGTTAAAGAAGAAAGAATTTTTTTTTAACACTATCATTTTTTTCAATCCTCTCTTTTTTCTTTGTTCCTCCAGTGTGTCTTTGTTTGTCTCTACTCCTTTGTTTGACTCTTTCTCCTCCCATCCCAGAATTCACTTCCTGACCTCTTTGAACACGATACTTAAATATATCTTTTTACTTATCATTATAATCATGTCTGCTGTCATTTCAAATAGTGCTATAGATTTGCCTTACTTTTTAAAACTGCACTTCTGGAGTATAAAAAGTTAACCTAAAATACGGTTTGTTAATTTAGTGACTTTTGGGAATAAGTATTCTATTTTAAAATGTAACAGTATGTTTGGTTTTATTGGGGGATGGGGGGTGGAGAGAGGTAGCTTGGGGGGAACCTAAGGAAGCATGAAGGACATTTCTAGTTGTAAAGAGAGATTGTTTAGGGATGACATTTGCACTTGAGAGCTCCTTCAGAAATGGGTTCATCTAGTTAACCTTCATCTGAATTGCCATCCTCTACTTTATCCTATGAAACAACTGGTGAAGGAGAAAATGTTAATTAGGAAGCTTTTCAAGATTAATTTTTTTCATTTTCAGAAAGTGAAGTGTTCTCCACTTTCCATGTTAAATAAGGTTCCTCGCTTGGCAACATAGGCTGTGCTGCAGTAATTGTGTGCTCGTTGCAAATACTTGATGGTGGAGAAGACAAGTGCAAAAAGCAATTTTTGCAACAGCCAACCAGAACAGCCTGTTCTGTTCCCAATAAATTAATGGATTTAACCTTGCAGCTGTAGCCGTGTTATTATGCAAATATTCTGAGTATTATAAAAGCCAACTGATTCTCTATAGAGAAAGTTGTTTCTTTCTTCCCCAGAATTCTAAGTGACTAGATAATTGACACATTGTATAACCATGTTAAGTGAATGGGAAAAAAATATTTTCAGTAAGTCTACAGAGTTTCATTTTATGTTCCAATGTTTTCCACAATTTACTGAGGCTTTTACTTAGAACAATATTATTTAGCACTGTAAATTCTAGTGTCCACAGACAACCTCCCAGGAAAGGAAAGAATAGGAAATATTATATGGCTTTTTATTTTGTGCTGTGTTTGTGTTAATTCAGGCAGAAATACAAATTTCCTTTATTATTATTCAAATATAGTGGCCTAATCATGTTAAATGTCTTCAAAGAAATACATTTGTATTTTGATTCATGATGGGCTAGAGAACCTAATCATTTGATAAGTTGATAGCCACTTTGGTTTTTAAAGCTGATCTTAGATTTATACTACATATAAAACAGTCGAAGTTTCATTCTTAGTAATTGACCAATTGTGAAGAACACTCAAAGTGCTCTTCACTGGATTGAAGTTCCATGGCTAATGAAATCTTTGATAATTTAAAAATATTTAAAACACAAAATAGAAAGTAGGAACACTGGTAGCTTCATCGTGTTAAGGCTTCTGGTCAATGGGTTGGAAAATTATGACCTTGTGAATTAGTTCAATCATTCCATAGCAACTATTTGCATATATTATTTTTTGATTTGCTCATTGCCAGCATTCATTTTTATCTGAGTGTTGTATTATTAGGTTGTATAACATCATTGTCTTTTAAATATAACCTGGTGTGTTTTGTAAACCATTATGTACATATATACAGATAGGTTATAAACAAGTGTACAAATGAAAGAGCACTAGATTTGTAATCTGAATTCCCAGATCTTTGTACTCTTTGATTTCTTAAAGACCTTCTTTCATCTAAAAAATAGCAAAACCTGAGAATAAGTTTAAATGAGGCAGTTCATGTAGAAGAGATTTATAAACTTTAAAACACAAGATAAATGTATTATTGTTTTTAAATGATATTAGTCTATATTCATGGTCTTTTTCTTTCAGTAAGGATCCTTATTTCATAATACATTTGCATTCAAAACAAAATGTCTTGAAATTAATGTGTCTCAGTGTATTAGTCAGGGTTCTCTAGGGAAACAATAAACAAGATATATCTGTCAATAGTATGCAATTTATAAGAGTCTCTCATGTGACTGTGGGAATGCACAAGTCCATGTTCTGCAGGCAGGCTGCAACCAGGGCCTTGATGAAAGTCCAGTGAAGGTTTTCGATGAGTTCTGGAAGGCAGTGTCTATCCAAAGACGAGCTAGGAAATTCTCACTCAATACTGGAGTCACTTCCCCTTTAAAGGCATTCTACTGATTGGATAAAGCGTCACTCATTGCTCATGGCAATCTCCCAGATTGATGTAATTGTAATCAGCTATCTATGATTTACCACTGCAGTAATGCTGACTAAAGTCCATAAATGCTCTCATGTTACAGTTAGCCCAGTGCTTGCTTGACCAAAGAACTGGGCACAATTACCTGGCCCAGTTAACACATTAGCCTATTAGACCATCACACACAATTTTCAAAATTTTATCTTAGTCAATATAAAAAGATTTATAAAATGCATAGTGTATTAAAACTAGCAATGAACCAAGTTTATTAAGTATAACATTGCCATTAGTTTCTAAAACCTCTGGTATTATAATTAGATGTATTAAAATTCTTGATTTGTGACACAGACATATCATTTATCAATATCTTTTATCTGTCCATCCATCATCCATCCATCCACCCATCCATGCATTCATACATCCCTTTATTTTCAATATTTCAATACTTCTTTTACCTACTGTTCAACTTATATCTATGTAAATGCTTCTCCTTATCATCTCTCTGCCTTCCTCCCTCTATTTGACATTTATCATTTCTTTGTTTTTAACCCTCATGTTTTGATGTATATGTGTGTATCTCTAAACAATATATTATTTAGTTCCACATGCTTTTGGACTTTATAAAAGGAGTTATCATGTTGAATGTATTCTCTTCAGACATATTTTTCATTCACCATTATGTCACTAATTTCATTCATATAATTGCCCATAGCTGTAGTTAGTTCATTTTCACAGCTATAATATATTTTATTGTGAGAATATACCACTATTGATTTACCTGCCAGTGGCATTTGGTTTGGTTCTATTCTGTACTTCTAATAAAGGCAGGGCTCCTAAGAACATTTCTACAGATGTTTCTTAGTGCAGTACTTCTCAGACACTAGCTTTATAGAGTCACTTACTTAGAGAACTTGGTAAAAAGACAGATTGCTAGACCCCACTTTCAGAGATTTTGATTTAGTAGATCTGGGTCAGGTCAATAGAGTAGGTCTACTAAGATTTAGTAGATCTCAGTCAGTTGGTCTGAGAATCTGAATTTCTAACAAGCTTCTGGGTTATGCTGATAATGAAATTCATGGAACAAACTTTGTCAACCACTGTCTAAGTAAGAATTCACTAAGGTATATATACTTTTCCTGAAAGTGCAAATTTAAAGATTATGCTAAATTGCCAGGACACACATTACGTTTATCTTCAAGTTTACATGTAGGATGCTAATTATTTTTCCAAAGTGGTTATACAAGTTCACATTCCATATCAGGGGTGCTCTGATTGTTACACTTCATCACTAATATTTGATATAATCAGACTTCTAAGTTTTGCCAATCATTTGATTTTTATTTGCATTTCCCTAATCACTGAACAGATTAAACACCTTTCCACAGATTTATTTTCTTTACATGCTTTCTCTTGTGAAATGCCTGTGCACACCTTTTGCCCACTTGCCACTGGGTTTTTATGATAAGCTAAGTTATATTATTTAGGGCATACCAGTTTTGAATTGTTAGATTTCTTCAGTGAACTGTACCTTTTGCCATTATGTATTAACCCGCTATTTCTATGTAATTTTTGCTTGTTTTATATTCTAAGTTGACAGTTGTTTTCTATTATCATATCTCAGACATTGATCTTATTGCTCTTGCAAAGTGAACTATCACTATAATTGACATTTATTTGAAAGTAATCTACTTTTTTCTTTGGCTGATTTGTTTAATAAATTAATTTTTTGATACATAATAGAGCATGCAGTTGATTCAAAGTGTACAGTCAATGGTATCTGATATAATCACAAAGTTGTGCAGTCGTCATTTCAATCATTATTAGAGCATTTTCATTATTTCAATAATAATAATAAACAAAAAACAGACAAAGAAACAAACAAGAAAATTCCTCACTTATCAATCTCTCTGTTTCCCCTGCTATACATAGCTACTGTTTCTGGATATCTTGCACAATTATTTATTTGCTTATTAAGCAGTTTTATTGAGCTATATTCACATACCACATGATCTATCCAAAATTTATAATCGGTGGCTTTTAGTATAATCACAATGTTGCACATTTATCATCTCAAAAACTTTAGAACAATTTCCTTACTCCAAAAAGAAAGACTCCACACCCCTTAGCATTCCTTCCTCAGACTTACAAAACCACTAATCTAATTTCATCTTTATAAATTGATTTATATTTATATTTTATATAAATGGAATCATACAATATATAGTACTCTGGTCTCCTTCAGTTAGCATAATTTTTGTTTGATTTTATTAACATTTTGTAGTATTAACATATTTATCCAGCTTCAAAGAAAAATGGTCTTATATATGTAATTCTACCCAAATTCATATTTCACATAATATATTTATATTTCACATAATATATTAAGTTCATAGTAAGGCAATCATACAGTATTTGTCCTTTTGTATCTGGCTTGCTTCACTCAACATAATGTCTTCCAGGTTCATCCATGTTGTCATATGTTTCATGACTTTATTTCTTCTTACTCCTGCATAATATTCCATTGTGGTATACCCTCCACAATTTGTTTATCCATTCTTCAGTTGATGGACAACTGGGTTGTTTCCAACTTTTGGTTATCATGAGCAATTCTACTATGAGCACTGGTGTGCAAAAGTCTATTCGTGTCATTGTTCTCAGTTCTTCTACATATATACCTAGCAATGGTATTGCCAGGCCCTATGGCAAGTCTATTTCAACTTCCATAGGAACTGTCTTTGGCTGCATTTAAGATAATTTGTTGTTGTTCTGCAGTTTTACTGTGCTCTGTATAGGTATAGATTTCTTTTTATTTATACAGGTTAAGCTTTATTGAACTTCCTAAATCTTTGGATTGTTATTTTTGATCTATTCTGAAAATCTCTCATCTCTTATCTCTTCTAAACATTGCCAGTCTCCCATTTTCTCTCTTTTCCATCTGTCACTCCAGTAGAACTTTGACTTTCTTTCTCCATCCTCTATATTTTAACATTTTTTCATATTTTCCATTTCCTTGTTTATGCTAAATTGTGGATAATTTTTCATATCTATATTCTAGTTCACTGATTCCCTTTCCAATTTTGTCTAAACTATTGAAATTCACAGTGTTTTAAATTTAATTATTATATTTTCTATTTTAGACTTTTTATTTGGTCCTTTGGCAAATATGCTAATTCATAATAAGGTTGTTACTTATTCATGTTTTTAATCTCTTTATATATTTCTGTAAACATATTAAACATCCTTTATTTCTGGGTCTGATGATGCCAATTTAAAATTACATGTGTAGATCACATTATAGTTCTGTTAGACAGTAGTGCTGTAGTAATTGAGCAACCATCCTGAACCATGAAACAAAGGAATAAGAAAGAATGAGCCTAGGAAATTGTGACCAAGAACCTCATCTGAATTAATTTCCTATACTTATTTATGAGACAGTCCTCTCTCAGGTAGGGGAGAAGGAGATATAGGAGAGGAGACAAACAATAAACTAATGAATACATTTCCAACCAATTTAATACCAGATCATTGTAAGTGCCATGAAAAATAAATCAGGATGAGGTGATAGAGGATATTTGGAAGGGTGGATGGTTATTTATAATAAAATGTTAAGGGATAGTCTCTCTGGAAAGGGGAAATTTCAGCAGAAATCCTAATAAAGTGAAGGTACAGTCATGTGATTCTGAGGAAAAGCATTCAGGGAAGATGGACGAGAATGTTCAGTGCACAAGGGGAGCAGTATGTGCACAGTGGTGTTTCTAGTGTCAGTTGTTATTGCTCTTGAGAAAGCATTCCAGAAACTTTTATTAAGATTAAGAATACAGAAACTTTTGCCCCACAATCCTACCTTAAGGAGTCTATTCAGTGGAGGAAAAGCATAACTATGTTAATTTGTATTATATATGTATGATGATGATTGTTACAGCAGTATTTTTATTGGTAAAAGACTGAAAACAAATGTCTATCAATGGAAATGGGTGGCAGAATAAATTAATAGGCTACATCTGGAATTTCCTGCTTCCATAAAAACATAGATTTTAGCCATAATTATTGATACTAGAGACTTCCATGTGGTATTTTTGAATGAGAACATTAAGATATAGAAAACTACACCTTGCAATTCTTTTTATTACACAGAATAAATCCTTATAAAGGAGTAAATGTATACATTTATAAATAAATCTATATCAAATTTTATGAAAATGGAGAAAATATTGACTTGATATGAATCACTAGTAGTGGGAGGGAAAAACAACAGGAAATAAAATATAATGTATTACAGAGTCTCATGGAATATTCACACTTTTTCAACTTTTTAAATTAGTTATACTACATAAATACACATACATGTATCAAAATCCTTCTATTATGTGTTGAGTCTTAACTGAAAAATGTTCCTGTACTTGGTCACATGCACACAAACATTCCAAAAATAAGCTATTTGATAGGTCACATTTGCCTATTGGAATGTAATAATCTTAAAATCAACACTCAAAGAAAAAAAAACCCTACTATAAGTACTACCAAAAAAAAAAAAATCTTAGCCACTTGAGAAACAAAGCAACAAAACATATTTTAAGTAGACCATTGATTAAAAAAGATTTGGGAATTTGAAACTAAAACCACAAATTACCTATATATTAATGAAAAGCAAATTATTGCAAAAATATTTTGCAATGAATATAGCTAAAATTACACTGAGAAAATATGTAGCCTTGGGTATTCATTTTCAAAGAGCCTTATACCAAGAATCTGAGCATCCTGGTTAATAGTGAACCATAATAAATACCAAAAATGCAATAAAAATAAGATAAATTGATAAAGCTAAAACTAAAATTCATGGCTAGAAAACTAAATGTATGAACAAAAGGATAAATAAAATCAGACTTGATACTTTGAAATCATTGAATCAGAGAATACCTGGTAAACCTGATATTTCAAAAGGACTATATGGTGACTATAAATTCAGGATATGAAAGGATTCAATAATATTGTACAGAAGCATTTAAAATAATTATGTTATTCTAGATGTTTCTTTAACATTACGTTTGAAATTCACTGAAATTGTAAAAGTTCTAAGTTCTAAATAAAATAAATAAAATGTTAGCAAATCAAACATATTGTGCCAGTAACAGTCCTAGCAGGGTATGTTCCAGTAATGTAAAGATAGGTTTATATTTGAAAATGCATCAGTATAACCCATTGTATATCAAATTAATGTAGGAAACATAAATGTATGTATAGAAGTTGGGAAGCATTTGATAAAATGCATGAACCCTTTGGAATTTGATAATCTTTTATGAATCAATAGATACTACCTAATATGATAAAGGCTTTTACTAAATATTAACTTTAACTGCATTAAAATAGCTAAGTATTACACCATTTCCCATTATAATGAGGAGGATCAAGTTAGGATGGTCAACCAACAAAACTTTTTAAAAAATATAACAAACATTATTTTTAAAAAGGGTTTGGATTACACAAAAGTTACATCAAAAGTATAAGGGATTTCCATATACCCTATCCCCCCCCACCATCTTCCTCTATTAATAAATCTTATAATTGTGTGGTACCTTTGTTACAATTGATGAATAAATACTGAAGCATTGCTACTAACCAAGATCTATAGTTTATATTGTGGTTTACACTTAATTCCAATGCCCTAAAAATGCCCTGTGTTCCACCCATTATTTCCTCCCCATTCCCTCAAAATCTCTGGTAGCCACTATCTTTGTATCTATGTTACATGTTCTCCTATTACTGCCTTATTAATAACTTTACTTTGTCTGTGGTTGCATTGCCCCCTTATGTTTGTTCATTCCTCCACTTGAAGATTTGGGGTGATGATTCCTGCTCCGCCTCAGCTTGGAGGGGACTTAGATATTATGGGGCAAATGGAAGGAGCTGTTTTGTTTGCATTTGTGGATACGCTCTGTTTTGTGGGGATGAATATTATCCATCATCATCATTTTTTTGGTTGTCCTAGTCAAGTTGGATGAAATGGAGAGTAGGTGTTGGCTGTAACTCTTCTGAGATTCAGGGCTCAACTAGCATATGAATAGACAGAAGATTTAAGTCACTGAAACCTCTATTTAATGGGTACTATGCCAATTAGAGGATCAAATAAAAGGAGTACGAGAATCATGGGTAGGGAAATTATAAATGAGTCTAATTCTGTTACATTGGGGAAATAGGTTGTCATATATTCCAAGGTAAGGCAAACTGACAAAGTGCTGATTTCAGGGGATTGTGTGCCTTACCTGTAGTGTCTGGCTGGCTCTAGAGCCCTCAGGAGCACCCCTGTTTGAGGCTTTGTTCACAGTGGCAATTAGTGATATCTGCTTGAGACAGTCATAAGTGTAACCTCTCGAATGACCACCTGATTCATTTTGAAATCTCTTAGCTATAAAAATCTTTTGTATTTGTTGTTTCCCCCTTTTGATCAAGGTCTTTTTCCAAATTCATCCCACAATTGTATTTTCAAACACTCCTCCTCCCCAGAGTTAACCTGTTCCTTCTTCCAGCCCTCCCCTAGTTGCATGGAAACCTCAACCCAACACCCCAACCCTGCTCACCCTCACAATCCAGCACTGTTGACCCCACTCACATCCCTGCACTGCCATCACTGCCATCCCTACCAAATCACCCCTTTCACCTTCACAAAATCATAGATTTTGTACAGATTGAGCATCTGCTCACCACTTTCTACTCACTGTCTGTCTCCTGGTAATCTATCTTCCACACTCTAGCTCTGTGAGTCTGCTCCCTTCAGTCATATCAATGAAGTCCTGCAATATTTGTCCTTTAATGCCTGGCTTATTTCACTCAATGTAAGGTCTTCCTTCATGTGTGCCAATACTTCACATTTTGCTTACCCATTCATCTGCTGATGGATACTTGGGTTGCTTCCAACTTTTGGCAATAATGAATATGCTGCTATGAACATTGGTGTGCATATTTCTGTTTTCCTGCTTTCACTTCTTCTAGGTACATATCTAGTAGTGCAATTATTGGATCATATGGCGATTCTATAGATAGCTTCCTGAGGAACTGTCAAACCATCCTCCACAATGACTGCACCATTCTACATTCCCACCAGTAGTGGATGAGTAGTACCATTCCTCCACATATTCTATAACCCTTGTAGTTTTCTGTTTCTTTAATAGCAGCCATCTAAGGTGTAAGATGACATCTAATTGTAATTTTGATTTGCTTTTCCCTAATAGCTAGTGATGTTGAGCATCATTTAATGTGCTTTTTAGCCATTGTATTTCCTCTGTGGAAAAATGTTTATTCAAATATCTAGCCCATTTTTAAAATGTGGTGCTTGCCTTTTATTTTTCAAAATGTAGGGTTTCCTTATATTTGCTGGATATTAGACCCTTATAAATAAGTGGTTCCCAAATATTTTCTCCCATTGAGTAGACTGCTTTTTCACTTTCTTGATAAATTCCTTTAAGGTGCAGAGTTTTTAATTTATCTATTTTTTCTTTCATTGCTCATGCATTGGGTATAAAGTTCATGAAACCATTTTCTAATACAAGATCTTATAGATGCTTCCCTATATTATTTTCCAAGATTTTTATGGTCTTGGTTCTTATATTTAGATCTTTGATCCATCTTGAGTTAATTTTTGTGTAGGATGTGAGATAGTGGTCCTCTCTCATTCTTTTGGATATGGATAGCCAGTTCTTCTAGAACCATGTCTTGAAGAGGTTATTTTAACCCAGTTGAGTGGACTTTGTGGCCTTGTCAAATATCAGTTGGCCATACAAGCATGGGTCTTCATCAGAACTCTCAATTCAGTTCCATTGGTCCCTTGTTCCAATACCATGCAGTTTTGACTACTATAGCTTTGTAAAATGATTTAATGTCAAGTAGCATGAGTCCTCCAATTTGTTTTTCTTTTTCAATGTATATTTGGTTATTAGGGGCAACTTCCAAATAAATTTCATAACTGGCTTTTCCACTTCAGTAAAAAATGCTGTGGTAATTTTTATTGGAATTGCATTAAATTTGTAAATCAACTTGGGTGGGATAAACATCATAATAACATTTAGTCTTCCAATCCATACCATCATTTTTCTTAAACATTGTGTTTTAGGTTTTGCTAATGAATTACTACATACACACACAAAATAATTGTATGAATAGTAGAAAAAGAGAATTGTTATTTTCAGATGTTTCTGTTGCATTGCTGAAAAACTAAAAAATCTGCTAGAACTACCAAGCAAATAAAGTACCTAGGTTCAGGAAAAAAAATTTAAAATCCATGCTTTTTCTTTTACAACATCATGAGCATTTAAAAATACAAATGGAAAATTAGTATCTCACTCATTATAATGAAAAAAAGTTATAAAATATTTAAAAGCAAATTTCACACAATGGCACAGGATCAAAAAGCTCATGTAAAATGTTATTAAAGGATAGAAAATGATTTGAGTAGCTGCAGATGCTTGATTGATATGAAGGCATTCTGTGTTTCCAGGAAGAGTGATTTCACATGAAAATTAAAAATAATTCCCATATTATAATAATGATCCAATTATGAATTTAAGAAAGGCATAAGAGGATGCAGAGAATTATGTATATTGGTAACTTTAAGGTGGTGAGATTAGAAGGGGAAAATGCTACTTTAGCTTTATTTATCTCTGTTTGAGTTGTTCCAAAAAGCTTTTCACTTTGTGAAAATAAAGTAGAAATTTATTTTATCAAGTATGAGTGGGCTTTAGAGGCAGACGTTCTCCATAAATGGCCCATATTTGGTCTGTTATTTACCAGCTAAATTACCTGGGGTAAAGTCACTGTACATATGTAAGCCTCAATTTCTTCATCTTTCAAGTGGGGATAATCATGGTTATTATCTCCATATGGTTGATGTGAAAATTAAATGAACTGTATGAAAAGCTAAAAGCATAAATGGTTTAGCAAGTGTATACTCTTAATAAGTGGTAGTCATTAGATCTTAGATAAAAGGGGCCTTACTCTGATAGTAGTACTTGTCCAGCATGCTAATGTTTGGTTAACAGTTCCCCCAGGCAGGAATGGTATAGGGGAAAGGACATTAGTCTTGAATTTGTGGAGCACTAAATTTAGCACATTTGAATATAAGCTTGGCATCATACCACATAAACAATGAGATTTTTAAAAATAGTTGATGAACAATCTGTTATTTAGTTAATTTTCTTAATGTGTATTATGGGGAGTCCAACAAATTTACATCTGTGACCACTTATAAAATAATTGTTAAACCTCTCGAATTTTGGGTTTTGAAATGTTGCTGATCTTGATTTTCATTAGGGCCCATGTTTGTTATTTTTTCTAAAATATATTATATTACTGGCATATGACTAGAATTTACTTAAGGGAGAATATAGGATTTCTTAGTACCTCCAGGTTGTCCAAAATGGTTTGGTAAAATCTGGACTTAGAATCATGATTCTCATCTTTGAAAAACATGTACCTGCTGGTGGGTACAAGCCTCTGAGCATGGCATCTAGCTCACGCATGTCATTCAACTTAATGATATTGACAATGTTTTGTTTTGTTTTGTTTTCATATAAAAAGTATCTCACTCTTGAAGCACTCTAACATCTTGAGAAGAAGACTAGATATTTCCTACAGAGAACTAAAGTCAAAATCTTTAACAATCAAAAAACATTTTAGAAAAGTTTTTTCTCTCATTTCATTGTCTATGCATGTTCCACTGTTACCTGTCACAAGGAAGCTTACTCCCATTCAGAAAAATTCCAGGTATATGTTACTGGTTTGTTTTGTCATTGTTGTTTTGACAGTTGTCTGAAAACCAAACTCTTGATTTTAGCCAATGTGTCATAGCTTTACAAGTTGTTTGACCAGTATCTAATGAAGAAATGTATCATAATTATATTATAGTTCATGCTATTTTCCTTGTTTTCTTTTAAGTTAGGAATTTCAAGTTCAATTGGCAATCTCTGCTTCTGGATATTTTGTACCATGTTCAAAATTGCTGCCTTAAAGAATTAAAACGCACACAGTGACATGCTACTTAGAAAGTAATATGATGATATCGCATGAATTTCGGTCATGAGATCAAAAGGAAGATGTGATAAACTGTGCAAAGAAATCATTCATTCATTGAAAAAATCTTTTTAAAATGCCAACACTAGGTGCTGTAATTAGACTAATGAGGAAAACAGTACCTACATACCCACCCTTGTGGATATTATATTCTAATAGGGATTAGAAATATTGATCAGATAGTCACACATGCAAAAATATAGGGGAGTGAAAGTTATGGGAAGGCTCAGTCCAAAAAATCAATAGGATTTAACTAGGTGAGAAGAGGAAAGTGCTTTGCAGGCAAAAAGAACAAATCTTTTGTTTAAAAGTCCCAATGGAAGGGAGCAGACTCAATAAGAGACAATGATAGACTGAGGGAACGTAGAGTTAACCTATCCCAAAAGATGTGGAGAAGCATAGAGAGACATAAGCGACAAAAGCAGAGGCCAGACCAACTTGCAGAAAATTGAAACTGACTCAAGGGCAACCACACTCTCCCCCTTCCTTCCCAGCTACTAACTGGCATAAGCTTCTTAGGGTTTGTGGTTAAAATTTGGAAACTGCCTTGAAGATCTGGGGTCTGCTTCCATAAGGAAAGTAACCTCCAACGACTTCATAGGGTTTGTTGTAGTAGATAGTAAATGCAATGGTGTGTGGGAATGATCTTAGCTCAGCACCTGGGAAAAAGAACACAATGAATTAATCATTATCTGGGGTTTCCATGCACGCACACACACACACACACAATATTTTGCCATATATGAAACTTTTATAACAAATCTTTTAAGTTATGATAATGACAGAAGGGTATCATTTTTTGAGGTGTAAATTTAGATGTCATTTAGTTTCTTTCCTCCCTTTGAAACTTAAGAATATCAACCAGCTATTTCAAGATGAACCTAATCTCACTTTTTATATTAAAATTTAACTAAGTACCTCTCCATGATAGAAAAAATATGTTTATCATACTTTGGATACCATGGTAGAATATTAAATTAATTTCTTTTTAAAATTAAAAACAGTTTAATTTTTAAATATTGCCCATAATTGATTTTCATAGCCCAAAAGGAATGCTGGACCTCTAGCCAACTTGCATTTGAATAGCTCTCCTGTTACTGAATACAAGAATCACTTGCTTATTAGGAGCACGACTTAATAGACTTTAGAACTTCAGAATGCTCTCCATCTATCATGCAAGGGTTTCTCAGTTCCTTTATAAAATAGCTCCTCCCTATTGTTCTCTTTATTATTAGAGGTAGTCTATGTGTAGGATGTTTCATTTCTAAAATTGAAGACAATTATTATCTTGATAATTGGGCATACTCCTGTGTGAGGGTGTATATCATTTAATTTGGTTAGCATCACTTTATTGATTTTGTTCAGGGTCAAAATTGGAAGCACCATCAACAATCTCAATACAACTTAATGCTATGCATGGTGCAAAGTTTAAATATTTATTCACTGAGTTGAATCTTACAATGTCAAGCAGAAAACAGTTAATAAGATAATAAGTATCTGCAATGATACTAAAACAGATTTAACTATAGACTCATAATATTACAAGTCTTAATCATTTTGTTTTTTATAACATGCAAGTATGAGAAAATATCATTTTTTAGATTCTGTATTTTTATCATTGTGGAGAACAAATATTAAATACCTTTATTTTTATATTCAGTTTACTCTATTTTTCCTTCTTGGTGATAGAAAGAAGTCCACATTTCCACTTAGAAAAAAATTCATGGTAAATGGAAATCATACCAGAGGTAAGAGTGCCAGAATTGTACCTTTCAAAACCACATTATTTTCTCTAGTTTTAATATGCTTTGTTCTAAAACTGTAATAATAAAAATAACAGAATAACTAAATAAGGGGAAAAAAGCGAAAATGTACTAAATACTGTATAAGGCTAATTTCCCTAATATAGTTATATAGATATAAATAGATGGATAGAGTATCTGGAATAAGTGTATATATATATGTGTGTATATGTTTGTGTATTTCTCTTTAACATTTTTTAACCAAGTGTAATTTTCTGAATTTTGCCCTAGTAATATAAAAGAGGAGAATATAAGTAACTTTTAAAAAGGAACTGTTAGCTCAACTTGAGAATTTATTTTATTTTATTTTGAAATACATTCATGCTTACAGGACAGTTACAAAAATAGTGCAAACAGCATGTAGAGAATTCCAACATACCCCTAGCCTTCCCAAATACACAGAACCACTAATTATAACTTTTTGCCACATATGCCATATCTTTCTATATATCTATCCATCTGTCTTTCTGCATGTCTGTATATCTGTACATCAACCCAATTTATGAACATTTGTGTGTAGGTTTTATATATATCATGTTTCCTGAACACTTAATAGTACCACGTACATTTACTAAGAATAAGGGCATTCATTTATGCAACCCCTTTAAGTGCAGTTATCAAGTTCAAGACATTTAACATTGATATAAGGCAGATAATCTGTATTTCAATTTTTTCACATGTCCCAATAGTGTCCCACTGAGCTTTTCTCCTCTCTTGCTAGATCCTATCCAGGATCATGTATTACATTTAATTGTCCTTGTCTCTTTAGTTGCTCTTTCTTTTTTTTTAATTGTGGGAACATATTAATATATCAAACATAAACTTTCTCCTCTCAAACAACCCTAAGCATACCATTTTGTGGGATTAATCACATTTACAATAATGTAGTACTGTTCACCGACTTCCATTACTAACACATTCCCATCTCCCCAGGTAGAAACCTTACCTTCATAGTACATTAACTCCCCCTCCCCCCATGCCCCCATGTACTCTAATTTCTTTCTGGATGCTTACATATTCTCCTATATTTTCTTTGTAGTTATTATGGGGCTTAAATTTAACATCCTAAATCTATAAACACTCTTGTTTCCTTTGATACCTACTTAACCTCAATATTATACATAAATTATGTCCCTATACTCCCTCCATTTTCCCACCTTTATGTACTTTTAAGACAAATTACGTTTATACATTATGAGCCCAAAACCACTGATTTATCATTACATTTTTTGCATTTTCCTTTGATCTTGTAGGAAGTAAAAGTGGAGTTACAAACAAAAAAAAAAGTACTGATATTTATGTATTTATCCATGTTGTTACCCTTACCAGATATCTTTACTTTTCTCCTGCATTTTCAATCTATTGTTAATTGCCCTTTCAACCTACAGAAGTTTCTTAAGAATCTCCTATAGGGCCAGTCAAGTGGTGACAAACTTCCTCAACTTTTGATTATCTGGGAATGTATTAATCTCTCCCTCATTTTTGAAAGTCAGTTTTGCTGAATATAGAATTCTTAGTTGGAAATTTCTTGCTTTCAGCACTTTAATATGTCACACCCTCTGTCTTCTTGTCTCCATGGTTTCTGATGAGAAGTGAGGGCTTAATCATGGTGAGACTTCCTTGTACTTAACATGTTGCTTCTCCCTTGCTGCTGTCTGAATTCTTTCTTTATCCTTATCAACTGACAGTTTGATTACAATATACAATGGTGTGCATCTCTTTAGATTAACCCTGTTTGGAGTTCATTGAGCATTTTTTATATTCTTATATGTAATTAATTTTGAGAAGTTTTCAGCCATTATTTCTTTAAATATTCTCCCTGTCCCTTTCTTTCTTCTCCTTCTGGGACTCCCACATGCTTATATTGGTATACTAGATAGTGTCCCATAGTTTCCTTAGTTTCTGTTCAATCTTCATTCTTTCCTCTTTTTAAGATTTAATTTCTACTCCCCACCTCCTGAGACGGCTACCTCATCTGTGTTTGCTTGCTATTTTTGCTAGTTGTCTGTTTTTATTTTAGGAGGCTTGTCATGTCTGCTCATCTTCTTTAGGAGGCACCAGGAACTGAACCTGGGACCTCTGATGTGGGAGGGGGATGCTAAACTGCTTGAGCTACATCTGCTCCCTGCTCATTTGTTTTTGTTTGTTGTCTGCTCATTGTTTTTGCTAGTTATCTCCTCGTTGTTTTTGCTTGATGTCTGCTTGTTGTCTGCTTCCTGTTTGTCTTCAGGAGGCACCAGGAACCGAATCTGGGACCTCCCATGTGGGAGGCAGATATTCAACTGCTTGAGCCACATCCTCTCCCTTTCTTTTTGCTTCTCAATTGAATGATTTCATTCATCTTACCTAATTATTCATCTTACCTGATTATTTCATTGGCTATCTCCTCATGGACCACTAGGGAATTTTAAATTTCTGTTACAGTGGTCTTCACCTCTCTCTGGTTCCTTTTCATAATTTTTCTCTCTCTATTGATAGATCTGTTTGTGCTCATCTATCATTTTCTTCATTTCCCTTAGTTCATTGTCCATGATGTCCTTCAGCTCTTTCAGCATATTTAGGATCATTTAAAAAAATCTTCGTCTGGTATATCCCTGGTCTGTTCCTCCTTATTGATGGTTTTTGAAGCTTTAATATTCTTCACCTGGGCCATCATCTCTTGTTTCTTTATATAATTTGTAACATTTTTTGAAACCTGATCATTTTGATATTTTAATGTCTGTGTTATTGCTGGAATTTAGACTCTAAGGTGACTGTTCCTTAAGCTTGTATCCAAGTAGTGTTATGACAGAGCATCCCTTGAGTGCCAGGAGGGGGAGAAGGAAAAAGAAAAAAAGAAAACACACTTCCCAGTCTTTGCAGATTGAAATATTTCAGTAATCTCCTTCATAGTTTATCTATGCAATAAGTTCATAAAATAGCTCCAGGCCAAAGAATAAAGGGCCACCTGATCTTTTCTGTCATGTGTGTTATCTTGGGCATGCAGGTTTGGCCCTAGGAATTCCTTAATTGGCATGGTCCTGAATGCCTTCTCTTCTGTAGAAAAAAGTCTCCTCAAGATAAAAGGCACTGTACTGAACATCCTACAGCCAGCAATCCCTTGCCATAGGGAGCCACTTGACTGCTCTCCCAGAGCATTCTGTAGAATAGCTCGTTGAGCTGTCTACTACATGCATGGCAATCTCAGAGCAAGCAAGTCCCAGACCACCACCAGGCAGATTGGTCCAGACATACATGCTTCCAGATTGTGCATGAGAGCTACTCTGCTCCTTCCTTAACCAGAACTAAGGATCCATGCTGGGAGTATGGGCTGAACCAATGACTTATGGGAAGGGGACATCCAGAAAGCCATATGATTGTTTGATTTTCATCTTTTAAAAATTTTAATCTTTTAGCATATTGTGGCTGTTTGAATCTCTCTCTTGGTTTCTATTTGCATGGTATATTTTTCTCATCCCTTCAGTCTTGTAAAGATTCTGCCAATCTGCCTTTTGACTGGAGAGTTTAACCCATTTCCATTTAAAGTAACTATTGATATTTCAGGAATTTCTTCCACCATACTACTATTTTGTCTTGTAATTCTTCTTCCTTTTTTGTTTTGCTCAATTCTTCCATTAATTCCTACTTGATATTTATTTGATTTTTTTGTATTGTACCATTTTGAGTTCTTTTCATTTTTTCCATATATATTTTTCATTTTTTTTCTTTGTGGTTACCATGGGCTTAAAATTTAACATCCTAAATCTATAGTAATCATGAGTAACTGGAAACCAACTTAACTTCAATAGCATACACATACATTATTCTTATATCCCTCCATTCCACCACCTTTCTGCTGTACTTTTTACAAATTATATCTTCATGAAATGTATGTCCAAAGTCATTAATTAATGATTACTTTTTATGCATTTGTATTTTAGAAACTGAAAGAAGTAAAATGGAGTTGCATACCAAAAAAAAAAAAAAAAGCAATTTAATAATACTTGCAGTCACAGTTTCCCATGTGGTTACCTTTACTGGGGATCTTTCTTTATGCCACTACAATCCACTGTCTAGTGTTATTTCATTTCATTCTGAAGAACTCCCTTTAGCATAGCTTGTATAGGAGGTCTAGTGGTAAAAAAAAAAAAAAAAAAATCCCTCAGGTTTTATTATCTTGGAATGTGTTACTCTCACCCTCATTATTAAAATAAAGTCTTGCCATACATAAAATTCTTGACTGGAAATTGTTTTCTTTCAGCAACTTTAAATATTTCATCCCACTGCCTGTTGGCCTTCATGGATTCTGATGAGTAATTGGCACTTTATTTTATGGGTATTCCCTTATAAGTAACATGTTGCTTTTTTCTTGCGACTTTCAGAACTGTGTACTTATCCTTGGCTATCAAGAGTTTTACTCTTATGTGTCTTGGTATTGTTTCTATGAGTATATCCTGTTTGGAATTTATTGGGATTCCTGGATGTGCATTTTCAGGTCTTTAATTAAATTGGGGGAGTTTTTTGCCCTTAGTTTCTTGATTATTCCTTCTGCCCTTTTCTCTCTTTCTTCTCATTCTGGGCTCCCCATAATGCTTACACTGACATATTCAATTGTTTCCCACAGGTCCTTAGGCTCTGTTAATTTTTAAATTCTTTTTACTTTCTGTTCCTTTTCACTGGATAATTTAAACTGCCTTGTCTTCAAGATCATGGATTTTTCTTCTGTTTCCTTCAGTTTTCATTTCAGTCATTGTGGTCCTTAACTGCAGTATATCTATTTGGGTCCATTTAAAAAAAAATTCTCTTTATTGAGATTATCATATTGTTCATCCTTCTTTGTCTGATATGCTTTAGTTCTTTCTCAGTGTTTTCCTTTATCTCCTTGAACATAATTAGGATCATTTTTTAATAGTCTTTCTCTAGTGTGTTCAAGGTCTTGTCTTCTTCAATGATGGTTTCTGGATATTTATCTTGTTCCTTTTGCTGGGTCATCATTTCTGTTTTGTTTGTATTTTAATCTTATGTTGTACAAAGTATATTTTAATATTTTAAAGTAATAATGCTAGGATTTAATTCATCTGCTCTCCTTTATGTTTGTGTCTAGGTAGTAATATGACAGAGATTTACTTACATGTCAAAAACAAATAAATCAATTAAAAAATAAACAAACATCATTCATAGTCTTTGCAAATTGGCCTGGCATTGGCTAGATCTCTCCTTAAGAGTTTAGCCTTACAATCAAGATGATCAACCTCAGCCATGTATGAAGTGCAGAACCCTGCCCATCATTTCTGAGCCTACATCTTGTCCTGGGATTGTGAGTGCTCAGGCATTAGGAATTTCTCTGATTATTGGAATTTGAATGTCTCCCGTAGTCAGTATGAAATAGACACTCTCCCCTTCCCGGTTCTATTGTATGGCTTTAATCGAGTACTACTTTTTTCCGAGGCCACTTTGACTTAATTGTTTCTTACACTGCTTTAGCTGTCTGCAAGCTGCTTCTCTTTTCAGGGTAAGTTCTGGAAGGTGAGCCAAAAATGAGTTTCCTGGCTCTGTCTCCCTCTGCCACATTATAGATTGGCACCAACATAAAGGTATTGTATTATGTGCTTAAGGATTACTCTGTTCCTCTGGAGTAGGGCCAGAGTCCCATAAAGGGAACACAGGCTGGCTCCAACCCATACATTGGGGATTGGGTATGGGCAGGGCCAGCAAAGGCACTGTTAGCTTCTCCTACCATTTTTAAAGTTAATTTTTTTTGATTCAGCTTTCCTCCTCTTACTGCAACCATTTAACTGTTTTCTAGGGTTTTAAGGAAGATGATTATGCCAATTTTCACTGGTTGTTCAAAGATTCTGTTGGGGAAATGGCACCCAGGTGCATTTTATGATGCCATTTTGGTTAACTTCTCCTACAGTTTTTAAGTAGCATTTTCCTTGATTTGTTACTTGCCTTGTTAGTGCAATCTTTTACTTGTTTTCTGGAGCTTTGAGAAAGATGTTTCTGCTATTTCTTGCTGGTTTTTCAAAGCTTCTGTTAGGGACAAGCCCTGAAGCTTGTCATTTCCTTATCTTCATAGGGGTAGGGCCCCACTGTGATTATTTTCAATCACACTTTAACACTAGAGTCTAAAATTCATCAAACTGTGATGCAAGTTATTGTGAAAATGGGAATTTATTTTTTTAGATCTACAGCGTGAATGATACTATGGCTGTTTAAAACTACTTAGATTTTTAAAGTGTGTTTTACGTAGAGATTTTAAAGAAACATTTCTTTTATTCATTTCAATTTTTAATTTACTTTTTAGTAGGTTTCAAATATTGTGTTTAAGGAATATAAAGGCCTCAATTTTTTATTTTCTTATATGCAGGTTTGCAAGTAGGTTTGCATTTTCAGCCAAAAAAATTTTTTTAAAGATTTATTTTTTATTTCTCCCTTGCCGCCCCCCCCCCCACCAGTTGTCTGCTCTCTGTATCCATCTGCTGTGTGTTCTTCTGTGACCACTTTTATCCTTACCAGCAGCCCCGGGAATCTGTGTTTCTTTTTGTTGCATCATCTTGCTGTGTCAGGTCTCTGTGTGTGTGGCACCATTCTTGTGCAGGCTGCCTTTCTTTCGTGCTGGGCGACTCTCCTTACAGGGCACACTCCTTGCACGTGGGGCTCCCCTATGCGAGGGACACCCCTGTGTGGCATGGCACTCCTTGTGCGCATCAGCACTGTACATAGGCCAGCTCCACAAGGGTCAAGGAGGCCTGGGGTTTGAACCACGGACCTCCCATGTGGTAGGCGGACATCCTATCCATTGGGCCAAGTCTGCTTCCCTAATATTTTTTTTATTTGTTAAAATGATGCACTCTTCATATAAATAAACTTTTGTATATATTAGATTCAGATATTTCTCTATAATAAATAAGATCTTCAAATTAAAGTGTATTATTTAAAGTTATAGAATCCATAAAAATTCCTGCTTTCAAATTTTGTGAAAATTCAGATGGTGTAATTAATAAATATTACCTTTATTTGATCAACAGGATGATATTGATTAATTATTTAAATACAGCTGAATGAATATTCAAAATTCTTAATAGTATAAGTAGGCTTAAGCCATTGACAAATATCACTTTAAGACATAAATGTCAGTTATAAATTAAGCTTGTATATTCATTGAAACTTCCTCCAGGTGTCTGTCAGAACTTTTTTTTCATTGAATTTAAGTTTTGTAAACCAGTTTGAGTAACTGCATGTACTCATAATGAGTACAATTTAAATTCTTTAAAATATTCAAACTTTTCATTTTCTCAAAACATTTTAAGCTAACTTCAAGTTTTTTGTGTTTATTTTCAGTAAACTATTATCAAATTAAGCAGTGTTATCTTTTTCTATACTTTTTATTGGACAAGTATGCCAGATTTTTGAACAGAGGCTCTGTTTTATGATAGTACTCTTTAATTTTAAGGTGGAAGTTTATCATATGACATGCAGTTTTTGGTTAAATGTGTGGTTATTTTAAAATTCAATTCACATTCCTGATCAAAATTCTTTACAAATATGAATTGAAATTTACTTCCTTACCACGGCAAAGAACCTGATGCAAACCAATGGGCTCTATCATATTTAACAGTGAGACATGAGACAAATTCCCATTAAAGTGAGTATAAAAAGACAAATTTTCTGGTCACCTACTGCTTGTGATAAAGTAGATCTTAGAATGAAGGGCTCACTTTTATTTCCAGATGATCTAACTTTCTAGTCTCTCTTTGGTCTTCTCTTGCTGGTTCCTCTCATCCCTCCACCTTTTAGATATTTGCAGGGTCTCAGTGCTTATTTTACAGACATTTTCTCTCACCCAGGCTCACAGTTTTAAATAACTGCTATACATGAATGGTCCCAAATTTATATTTCAAGACTAGATATTTCCCTGGACCTCCCCTGAATTCATATATCAATTGACTTGGATGTCTAGGAGACACCTCATTCATAACAAGTCCAAAACTGAACACATGATTTTCCCACCTAATTTACCCCTCAGTAAATGGCAAATGCCTACTCCCTTTGTTCAGGCCAACAACCTTGTCATCATCTTGATTATTCCCTTTCTCTCATGTCCACAATGAAACTATCATCAAATCTTGAAAACTACCTTCAGATTATATACAAAATTCCACCAATTCTCACCATCCACAGCTATCACCAGATGTAAGCTACAAATGTATGCAAATGTTTCTCATTTTCTGCCTTTGCCTCCATTCAGTTTATTTACAGCAGAGCACCTGAAGTGTTTTTTTCTTAAGTCTGTCAGTCCATGTCTCTCCTATGTCCCATTCTGTCCAATGGCTTTCCATCCCACTCTGTGTAAAGCCAAATGCCTCAGTATGGTCTACCAGACTCAAACATGATGAAGTACCTATTACTTCTCTGAGCTCATCTCTTACCCCTTCAACAACTTCTTTCACTTTTATTTTAATATATTTTTATTAGAGAAGTTGTGCATTTAAAAAACAATCATGTACATGTATGAAATCCCCATACAATACCTCCCCACAATACAATATGTTTTTGTGGAATATTTATTAAGATTATGAGATAATATCATCACACTATTACTACTAACTATGGTCTATACCATACATTCGTTAAATTTTTTCCATACCCCCTTATTATTAAAACAGTATATCTTTGGCATTGATGCAAGAATATTACAGTATTGCTCTTAACTTTAGTCCATTGGTTACATTAATAGTATCTTTCCCAGGCATACATTCTCACCACATTGCAATAGTGATGTGTATTTGTTCTAGTTCATAGAAGAACATGCTTGAATTTGTACCACTAATCATAATTCCCATCCATATCTGGGTTCACTGTGTTATTCAGTCCCTAGATTATTCTCTAGATTTCTTTCAATTGACATCCACATCCCTAGACTAGCCATTTCAGCCACAATCACATATATAAACCAGTTACATTCATAATGTGTCACCATCAATTCTATCCATTACCACACATTTATAGACACGTTAATTAAAACTCCTATACACATTAAGCATTAGTACCCCATCTCAGCCCTCTTCTTATCTCCTAATAGTGTATATTCAAGGTTTTAACTCTGTGCATTTGTTCTTTGTATTTAGTTCATATTTGTGAGATCGTGTAATATTTGTCCTTTTGTGTCTGGCTTATTTCACTTGGTACAGTGTCTTCAAGGTTTAACCATGTTATCATAAAAGTCCCAATTTCATTTGTTCTTACAGCAGCATAGTAGTTCATCATACACATATATCAAATTTTGTTTATCCAATCATTGGTTGATGTACTCTTGTGTTGTTTCCATCTTTGGACAATTGAGAATAACTGAATAATACCACTATGATCATCAGTCTGCAAATGTCTGTTCACACCACAGTTTTTAATTTTTTTCTGGTTATATTACTAGCAGAGGAGTTGCTGAATCATATGGCAGTTCTATATTTAGCTTCCTGAGGAACCACCAAACTGTCTTCCACAAATGCTGCATCATTTTACATTCCCACCAGCAGTGAAGGAGTATTCCTATTTCTCCACATTTTCTCCAGCACTTACTGTATTCTGTGTTTTTAGTATTGAGTGTTCTATGAGGCGTGAAGTGATATCTAATTGTCATTTTGATTTGAATTTCCCTAATAGCTAGTGTATTAGTCAGCCAAAGGGGTGCTGATGCAAAATACCAGAAATTGATTTTTATAAAGGGTACTTATTTGGGGTAGGAGTTTACAGATACCAGGCCATAAAGCATAAGTTACTTCCCTCACCAAAGTCTATTTGGAGCAAGATGGCTGCCAACATCTGTGAAGGTTCAGGCTTCCTGGGTCCTTACATTCTTGGGGCTTGCTTTTCTCTGGGTTCAAGTTTCCTTTCTTCCTGGGACTGGCTTCTCTTTCCTCTGCATGATGCCTTCCCAGGGCTCCAGCTTAAGTCTTCAGCATCAAACTCCAACATCAGAAAACTCTCAACTCTGTTCTTTGCCATGCCTTTTATCATATCAACACCCTAATCATAACTCAGTCATGCCCAGGTACAGATCAGATTGCAAGCATAATCCAATATTTCTTTTTGGAATTCATCAATAATAATAAACTGCTACAGCTAGTGAAATTGAACATTTTTTCATGTGTTTTATGGTCATTTGTATTTCTTCTTGGGAGAAATGTCTAAATCTTTTGCCCATTTTTAAATTGGATTGCTTGGTTTTTCATTGTTGAGTTGTATGATCTCTTTATATAGAATGGTAATCAGACCTGTACCAAATATGTGGGTTCTAAATATTTTCACCTATTCACTGAGCTGCTTTTTCACTTTCCTGACAAAATCCTTTAATCTCAAAAATGTTTAAGTCTGAGGAGGTCCCATTTATCCATGTTTTCTTTGATTGCTTATGCTTTCAGTGTAAAGTTTAAGAATCCACCACCTACCACCTGGTATTAAAGATTTTTCCCTACATTTTGTTCTAAGAGATTATGGTTCTCACTTTTATATTTAGGTCTTTGATAATTTTTAGTTAAATTTTATATAAGATGGAAGGTAAGGGTTCTCTTTCTTTCTCTTGGATAGGGATATTCAGTTCTTCCAGCACCATTTACTTAATAGACTGCTCTGCCCCTACTGTTTGGATTTGACATCTTGTCAAAAGTCATTTGACCATAGATGTGAGGGTCTGTTTCTGAACTAACAATTCAGTTCCATTTGTCTATATGTCTATCTTTATGCCAGTACTATGCTTTTTTTTTTTAACCACTGTAGCTAGGTAATATGCTTTAAAGTCAGGGAATGAATGAAAGTCCTCAAACTTTGCTCTTCCTTTTTAAGGTGTTTCTGGTTTCTCAGGGCTCCTTACCCTTCAAAATAAATTTGATAATTGTGTTTTCCATTTCGTGAAAATATGCTGGTGGAATTTTTATTGGAATTTCATTGAATCTGTATATCAATATGGAACAGAATTGATACCTTTAAGATACTTAGCCTTAGTCTTCCAATTCACGAACACAGAAAGTACTTTCATTTACTAAGATGTTTTAAAATTTCTTTTTGCAATGCATTATAGTTTTCTAAATAGAAGTGCCTTACATCTTTGTTTAAATTTATGCCTAAGTATTTGATTCTTTTAGTCACTATTGTAAATAGAATTTTTTTCCTGACTTCCTTCTATAATTGCACATTACTAGTATATAGAAACCCCCTGAATTTTGCATATTGATATTGTATCCTGCCAATCTGATGAATTTGTTTATTAACTCTAGCAGCTTTGTTGTTGATTTTTTGGGACTTTCTAGGCATAGGATCATATCATCCATGGATAGAGAAAATGTTACTTCTTCCTTTCCAATTTGGATGCATTTTATTTATTTATTTATTTTTCTTCCTGATAGCTCTAGCTAGTCCTTTAGCACTATTTTAAACAACAGCTGTGACAGTGGATATCCTTGTCTTGTTCCTGATCTCAGCAGAAAAACTTTCAGTCTTTCATCATTGAATATGTATGCTGTGGATTTTATATATATGGACTTTATCATGTTGAGAAATTTTCCTTCAATTCCCATCTTTTGTAGAATTTTTATCAAGAAAGAATGCTAAATTTTATCAAGTGTCTTTCTGCATCAATTGATAGGATCATGTGAAATTTCTTTATAGATTTATTAATGTGGTATATTATGCTGATTGATTTTCTTGTGTTGCACCACCCTTGTATGCTTCATGTAAAATCTAATTGATTATAATGAATAATTATTTTAATATGTGGTTGGATTTGATTAGTAAGTATTTTGTTGAGGTATTTTGCATCCATATTCATTAGGGAAAGGGGTCCGCAATTTTCTTTTTCATAATATCTTTAACTGGCTTTGGTATTAGGGTGATACAGGCTTCATAGAATTAGTTTGGTAGCATTACTTCTTGTTGTTTTTTTTTTGAAGACCTTGAGTAATATTGGTATTCTATCTTTGAAAGCTTGGTAGAACTCACCTGTGAAACAATCTGATCCTGAACTTTTCATTTTGGGGAGTTGTTTAATTACTTTCAATCTCTCTACTTGTGATTGACTGTTGAGGTCTTCTATTTCTTCAACGGTCAGTTTAGGTTGTTTGTACATTCCAAAGAATTTTTCCATTTCATCTACATTGTCAAATTTGTTGGTGTACAGTTGTTCATAGTATCCTCTTATGATCTATATATTATTTCTCTAGAGTCAGTAGTAATGTCCCCATTTTATTTTATTTTATTTTTTAATGTATTTGCATCGTCTCTCCTTTTTTCCTTATCATTTACCTGAGGATTTGTCATTGTTGTTAATCTTCTTGAAGAACCAACTTTTGGTTTTGTTAATTCTCTGTATTGTTCTTTTTTTAATTTGTTTTCAGTTTCATTTATTTCTGTTCTGATCTTAATTTCATTCCTTCTTCTTGGTTTGGGAATAGCTTGCCTTTATTTTTCTAGTTTCTCCAGGTGTGTAGGTAGGTCATTGATTTTAGCTTTTTCTTCTTTTTTAATGTAAGCATTGAATGCTATAAGTCTCCCTCTCAGTACTGCCTTTTCTACATCCTGTATGTTTTTATATATTGTGTTATCATTTTTGTTTGTCCAGAGATATTTATTGGTTTTTCAATATTTAAGTGTGTATTCTTTAATCTCCATATATTTTTGAATTTTCCTTTTTTCCATCTCTTGTTAATTTTCAGCCTTATTTCTTTATGATCAGCAAAAGTGTTTTGTATATTTTAATCTTGTTGATTTTATTCAGATCTGGTTTGTAACCCAATATATAGTCTATCGTGGAGAAAGATTTGGGAGTACTTGAGATCAATGAATATCCTGCTGTTTGGGGTGAAATGTTCTGTATATGTCTGTTGGGCTTATTCCAATTACCATATCATTCAAGCACCCTGTTTCTTTATTGATCCTCTGTCTAGATTTTCTATCAAATGCTGAGAGTGGTGTGTTGAAATCTCCAATTATTATTGTAGAGACATCTAGCTTTCCTTTCAGATTTACCAGTGTTTGACTGATTAATTTGTAGCATCCTTGTTAGGTGAATATACATTTATGGTTGTTATTTCTTCCTGGTGAATTTTATGATTGTTATTTCTTCCTGGTGAATTGATCCTTTTATTAATATATAATCTCCTTCCTTGTCTCTAATAAAAGGTTTGCTTTTAGTGTCTATTTTTTTTTTTGTTACTGCATGCATGGAATATCTTTTTCCAGCCTCTCACTTTCAATTTATTTGCATCCTTGTTTCTAAGGTGAGTCTCTAATATATGGCATATAGATGTCTCATATTTTCTTACCAATTCTACCAGCCTGTGTCTTTTGTTTGTAGAGTTTAATCCATTAACATTTAACTGTAAAGGCAGTTCTTACTTCACCCATTTTGACCTTTGGGTTTTATCTGTCATATTTTATTTTCATCAGTCTTTTTATACTTTTAGTTACTTATACTGATATAATCTTAATTTCTAGACACTCTTCCAACCCTCTCTCTCCTGTCTTTTCTCTTCAGGCTGTAGTGCTCCCTTTTGTATTTCCTGCACATTCAGTCTCTTGGTTACAAACTCTTTCAGTTTTTATCTGTGAATAATTTATATTTGCTATTGTTTCTGAAAGACCATCTTGCCAGATACAAGTTTCTCAAGTGGCAGTTTTTCTCTTGCAGTATCTCAAATATGTCATACCACTGGTTTCTTTCCTCCATGGTTTCTGATGAGAATACAGTACTTAATCTTATTAAGTGGACCTTGTATGTGAGGCATCACTTTTCTCTTGCTTTTCTCAGAATTCTTTGTCTTTGACATTTGACATTGTGATTAGTATGTGTCTTAGAGTAGGTCTATTTGGATTTATTCAGATGGGAGTACATTGTACTGATTGGATGTGGCTATCTATGTCCTTCAATAGGGTTGGGAAATTTTCTACCATTATTTATTCAAATATTCCTTCTACCCCTTTTCTCTTCTCCTTCTGGGACACCCATGATACATATGTTTGCACATTTCTTGCCATCATTTATTTCCCTCAGGCCCTGTTCGATTTGTCCATTCTTTTATTTATCTGTTCTTTGTATTTTACTTTCAGAGACCATGTCTTCAACTATTCACTGATACTTTCTTCTGCCTCCTCAAATCTGATGTTATAGGCCTCCAGTGTATTTTTAATTTCATTTATTGTACCTTTCATTCCCATAACATTGCTATTTTTCTGTGTATGCTTTCAAATTCTTCTTTGCGTTCACCTAGTGTCTTCTTAAAGCCTTTAATCTCTTTAGCCATCTAATTGAATTTATTAAGGAGATTTGTTTGAACACCTGTTATTAGTGTCTCAACTCATTTGTGTCATCTGGAGGCTTATCTTGTTCCTTTGACTGGTCCATATATTTCTGTTGCTTGGTATGGATTGTAATTTTTTGTGGATGTCTTGACATCTGGCTTATTAGATGTGTTTCTTCTGGTTGCAGTTTCTCTCTTTAATTTAGGGTTTCTTACTATTTTTATCTTGCTGGTTTTGTAGTAGTCTGCAAGGGTGTAATTTATGCTGTACCTGCCTTGCCTCAGGAACTGATGAAACATTTCTTGCCTTTCTCCTCTGCCAAGAGTATGGATGGAGCCTTACCCATGTGTAGTAATCCAAGCCATGCAGGCCAAGATTCTTTGTAGCTGCCTGAAGAGATGGATGAATCTTCACAGCCCTTCCTCCACTGTCTAGAGTGGGATGGAGTTGCAGGTGTGGGCTGCAATCTATGCCATGTGGGTCCAAAATGACTGCAGTTGCCTAGGTAGACTGATATAGCACTGGACCACCTTCTCCACTGCCAGTGGTGGGATGGACTTCTGGAGTGTCCAAAAATCTAATTTGTGTGGCCTGAAAACACCTACAGTTGCCCCAAGAGACTGAGGAAGTACTATCCCGTCTGCCCTTTAAGGGGTGGGGATTTCACCACCTAACAAAGAGTCCATGTAGGCTGATAGCACCTGCTGTTGTCCAGAGAGGCTGAAGAAACACAACTTGCCTCTTATCCTATTGGGGGTTGGGTGTTGAGTCACAGGGACCCAATGGTCTAGTGCATGCATGCATGCCAAAAGCACATGCAGTTGCCAGAGAGGCTGTGGAAACACAGCTTCTCTCCTAACCTATTGGGGTTGGGGAAGAAACCCCAGGCACCCAACAGTCCTGCCTGTGCAGTCTGAAAGTACCTGAAGTTGCCCAGAGAAGCTGAAGAAACACATCTCCCCTCCTATTCTACTGGGGAGCAAGGATTGAGCCATAGATATCTGACTCTTCAGTCTGTGTGTTGTCAGAAAGCACCTGCAGTTACCAGAGAGTCTGGGGAAACACGGATCCTCTTTTCCTATTGGGTATAGGGATGGAGCCACAGGTACCCAACAGTCCAGGCTATGCAGGCTAAATGTGCCAACCATTGCCCAGATAGGCTGAGGAAACACAAAGCCCCCTTATATCCTATGGAGGCATAGAGGTGGAGTCCCACACACTCAACAAACCAGTTTGTGTAGGCCAAAAGTGTCTGCAGTTGGCCCTAAACTATGGAAGGGAGGTTGGGATGGAATTGAAAGTGCTCAGCAATTCAGTCTGTGTAGGCTGAATGCACCTGCAGTTGCCCAGGGTGGCTGAGGAAACACAGCTCCCTTCTATGGGAGGGGGCATGGATAGAGTCCCAGGTGTCCAATTCTCTGGTCTGTGCTGGTCAAGAGCACCTGCTGTTGCCCAGATAGACTGGTGCAGGTGCTCCAATTTTCCTCCCTGCTGGAGTTTGAGCTGGGCCTAGGCTAGGGCTGCAGTCTGATCTGGATGGAAAGAAGTCAGTCTGTACCATCACTGTGATTTTCAATCAGCCCAACTTCCTCTCATACGGGGGGTAGAGTTAAAACGGTGATTTTTGGCCTCTTTCCAACTTGGACAGGTTCACAATTTAGCTGTTCTTAGGATTATACTTATCCAATTGAATTTACTAACTTATCAGTAGCTGAAGTCAGTGCCTTAACTGTCTCTTCCTCCCCCATTTTGGGAAATGGAACTTCCTATTTCCAGCCATGGAATAGCTCCTGAGGTGGCTAATGCCACCAGTGGATAATGGGCACCAGCTTCCATGGTGTGGCGTTCTCTACTCATGAATCTTCACTGCAGATGGGCAGTCTCCTCCTTCTATTCTTTCAAGGATGTTTCAAGATCTTCTTCTGGTCCCTGCACCCACCAAACAGGTGCTTTAGATATCTCTGGGTGATTACTAACTACTCTGTAGGATAAGAGCTGACTCTTGGAGCAACTTATGCTTCCACCATCTTGCCTCTCTCTCTTTTCTCACTTTTTTACCACCTCACTTGCCATCTTGCTGATCCTAGAACTTGCAAGCAACTTCCCTCCTCAGAAATTTTTATTTGCTAATCTTTTATCTGCAATGCCTTCCCTTTTATATCTTTTTGGATTGTTCCCTTACCGTCTTCAGGTCTCTGTGCATCCCTTAGCACCTTATATTATGAAATCAATCCATATCCCTACCCATTACACTCTATTCTCTTTACTCTAAAGTATTTTTCTTTGTCACACTCATTGGGATATCATATGTTTAATTGTTTATTTATAATCTGTGTTTTATCCCATTAGACTTACAGGTGGTATGCTTACAAAACATAAGAGAACTGACTTTAAAATATATACAACTTATAAATAGAATTAGGTAGCTGCACAGTGGTGCACTAGTAAATGTTAACAACTGCCTTTCTGGCAGGGGTGAGAGTGGGGGACGGAGAACCAGAAACTGGCTACTTTGCCAATTTCTATAAAGAAATTACCTCCACCATAGCTGACTTCAAGCTACCAGTGTATGTACCAGTCACTGAATGAGGATTTGGGTAAGGATATAGAATAGCACAACATGGTATAATATTTCCACCATGTAGAAGTAATAGGCACATATGACCTAAAGTTCCTAGATAATAGTAAAATGCAATACAATAATTAGGAGGTAATGAGTTTTTGAGTATTTATTACCTTGCTTTTAATATAATTTTCCTTAAATGAAAATTTCAATAATTTAAATTATGGATGTATTTAACAACTTGCTTGTAAAACTCCTGAAAATTTAGCAATTGGTGTTTTGCAAAGTCATATATGTTGGCCTGGGAATACCACTGAGTCCTGGCTTTATATTTATTAACTCTCAGCCCTTGGGTAAGCTATTTAACTTCTCCATACCTTAGTCCGCAAAACAAGCCTAACAATAGTCACTACCTCACAGAGTGATTATGAAGATAAATAAAATATGTAAAACACTTAAATCTGATACAAAAGTAAGAAGTAAATATTAGTTATTATTACTACTACAATTATTATGAATAATTAACATTTAAAATAATATAGAAAATATATTATTATATATGTTACATAAGCAAAAGCAAATATGAGAAATAGTGTAGGGAGTAGTTAAACCTACTTCATAGTATTGCTATGAGCATTAAATGAGTTAACATTCACAAAGTATTTAGAATTTGTAAGTTTGGGCTATTAATATTATCAATCAGTAATGTAGAAAACTTATTTAACTGAGAAATTACAATAGAAATTGAATAAATGAAAAGATGTTTTATATTTTAATATAAGAGGCCTGGATATTGCATTGATGCAACTTTAAAAATTCACTTATAAATTTAATGCAGCTAAATAAAATAGGAATTGCAATGGTATAAGAATAAACATGCTATAAAAATAGCATGTTTTATATAAAGAGGAATGAGACTTGCCTTAATTAGTATACATTAAAATAAGATATTTCCTACTTTATAGTGGTCACTGGAGACAGTGTTTTGTGGAACAAAAAATTAATTTTGGAGTTTGGATCCGGAACTGATTGGCTCTTTTCTTTTTTCCAAGATAGTTAACTAGTTATCTTTAGAATCTTCATCTGTAAAGTAAACTGGTTATAACATCAACAAAAAAAACAACAAAAAAGTCTACATTCCAGAACTGTTACAAGAGCAGAGGATAACAGATATGAAAAGTGGCAAGGCAACAATTGCTTTGGTGTGATTATTAATATGAATAAGAAGCAAAATGCATATGTTTATTTCTGGTTAATCGTGAATTTTTTATTTCCCCCTTATGAAGTGGTATTCTACCCATCCTGATTATTTAGTATTCTCAGAAATTCTGTATTTGTTAGTGTTTTTCCTTTGCCTGGATTGCCCTTTTTCTTTTCTCTTGTTTTTCAAAATGGTCCTTAGCCTTCAAGAGCTGCAAGAATGCCAATTGTTCCATGAAGTACTCTTTAAATTCCCCATTCCCACTTCCTTTATGATTTCGAGTAATGTCTCCATCTTCTGCCTGTTAGGGATTGTCTCCCATTGTCCTTATCAGTTATCCCATTCAGCCTCTGGATTCTTTTCTTCTTTAGAGCAGTCTGTGAATCAGCAGCATGACCATCATGGAAAAGCTTGTTAGAAGTGCAGAATCCTAGGCCACATCCCAGACCAGTATCCCCAGGTGATTGCTATGCATATTACATTTGAGAAGCACTACCTTAATTAATCATAAACTCCCTGTGATTGAGGTACAGGAGTGGAGGTACATCTTGTCTTAGAAACCTCCAAAAGGCCCAGCATAATATAATGCATTGTACACAGTAGGTATTCAGTTAATGGGTGTTAAATTGAAAAAACTTTAAGTTTAGCATTTGAAGCCATGAAAATCCAGTTTAGAAAAGCTCAAAATATTAGGAAAGGATGTTGTAAAGTCAGAGCAAGAAGAAAGCTATTCATTATTGATGCTACTCACACAACTAATCAATATTTCTTGGTCATCAACTACTACTGTACTTTTTCATGCATTAAATATTAGTATGGATCCTTGATCTTGTAAAAAAAAGTTCTTCAGACTAACCTTCACCTTCAAAAAATTCATTTAGATAACTGAATCAAAATGTGGTTGCTTTGTCATCCTTGTAAATATTTAATATATGCTATTAGAAATCATGACAGAACTTTAAGGCATTGTGTATCTAAAAAATGGCTGGAAAATATCCAGATGTGATTTCATTAAATTATTTACATGGATCAATTCATTGTTTGTCTTGATTTTCTAGAAAATGATTAGTAAAATTATAAGTAACAATTTCTCATTTATAATTAAAGTAAGATGATATACTGTAAAATATGTTCTTTTCCAATAAGGTTTTAAATCAAATGTGGTATTTTTTTCATTGCATACTTAATTTTCAAGGTTTTTGAGTCCCGAATTCTGTCAGAACTTTAAGGGTAAATAGGTATTTATGAGTACCATTAATTTACATTCACCCCTATATATATAACTGGTATGGATTCATTTAACACATCTTTAATTTTGGGTTGATTTCTTTCTATTGGCTAGAAAGTTACAAGTCTACTTCTCCATTCTATATGTACTTAGGGAACAGAAACTAATTTTAACATTAGTCTAGGCAAAATGTAATTAGGAAGGCAAATCTGCTGAAAAATACTCCCAGCCAAATTCCCAATTTTTTTTTACCATAATGCTATTTTAATGGAAGTGGCTTTTTATGAAATGCAAATGGCAAAGATTTGATTGATGCCTGTGAGCCTTTTATTTAATTTTGTGTGTTCCCTAATTTGTTAATAAAGGGACAGAGTAGGAGCACTCCACTCCTACCATTTCAGATACAGAGTGGATTATTAAAGTAGAACTATTATTATAAATGTTCAATTTAACCTAAAATAACTTTGCGTGTGTGTGCACCGTTCCTGGAAGTACTGCAATACCAGGTCGATGCACAAGTGGACAGAACAAGTTCCTGTTCCATCTCCTAGTTCCAAAAATCCATCTAATATATTGTCTTCAGATAGAGGATGTATCAGATAATAAACTGATAAGAACAGATACTACACTTGATCTTAGCCAAAAGGCAGAGACGCAATAAAAAGAACTTTTTAAATAACAAACCTAGGCCCTAATTTCTTCTCCAAAAGAGTATATGCCATGACAACCATAAGTAGAAGTGCTTTGTGGATCATCTCATGTTTCTCATCACTGCCCATCCATTAATGAGGATAATTGCAACCAAATTGCAACCAACTTTACTTGTGTGAATTTCCTTTTCTTTTAAGAAAATATATTCTGAATTTAGGATTTGGGTACTATGAGCAATTTTAAAGGAATTAAAAATTCTACTAAAAATAGCAACTGTTATCACTACCACAAATTATGAGTACTGAGTTTATGACAGACACTACATTAAGAGTTTTAATTTTTTCTTATTTTATATTATAACAGTTTTGTGAGAGTGATACTACTGTGTCATTTCCATTCATTCAGAGGAAGTAAGAGAAAACTTTACTAGTAAATATACAAATTAGAATTTGATTCCATATCAGACTAAAACCAATTCCAGTATTCTTAACCAATAGACTATTACAACTTGGTAAAAATATTTGTTTCTTAATTCTACAGCTGAAATCACATACTAACAGGTATATATTTCATAGTATTTCTTTTAGATTGTGTCTGAAAATGAATTTTTGGATTTTAATTTTGAACACATGCCACTACAATGTGATTTAAGTTTGAAATATCTGCTTTAAAATCCAAAAATTATATAAATGTTCAAAGGCTTCTATAAAATATGTGAGACATAAATGTTGTTTTCATCTACAGGCTTGTTTTTAGGTGAAACTAGATAATTGTCTAAGTAAATGGCCCTTAGAAAGGAAATGCTAATAATTTACCCAGTCCTCTGCCAAAATGCAAGATAATATTACTATTTGACTTTAAATTGAATATGATAAAAGTTAAAATATCCTGAATTTTGGTCATAATGTTATAACCTGTTTTGAAGATGAAATAATTTTGATTAAGGCACTCAGCACTTTGGTTTCATGAGCTAAGTAAAATATGAATTTACAAGATTAAGTATAGAAGTCCACATTCTATTGCTTACCAAATGTGTCTTCCAGGGTGTTTCCAAACAGTAAGGTGCTATGGAAATCTCCTAGAGGAGCATGGCAAAGGACTGTCACAGGTTATTTAAAGTTTTCAAGGGAAGGAGAGAGACTCGATCAATACCTTTAGACATGTCTTGGACATTGTGTGATTTACTAGTCCCAAATATTTCTCAGTTTAAATATTAGAGTGCACAACATTCCTTTTGATGATATTTTTCTTTTACAAAGCTGGATTACTCATGCTTATGGTGACAAAAAGCAAACACGGTGCAAATAGCAATGTGCAACATCTGAGAATTTATGTAGTGCCTAATAGAACATGCATCCATTAGTAAGTAATTGTGGTTATTTAAGAATGAAATACAAATACTACTTTTAAAAAAAATTGCATGTCATTTTTTTCCTAACTGCTACTAAGTTATTAGGACACATACTTAGCAAGTTGTTTGGATATAACTAAAAATTAATTGAGATATAATTCACATGCCTAAAAAATTTTCCCATTTGAAGTATACAATTCAATCATTTTTTAAAAAATACAGAGTTGTGCAAGCCTCAACAAAACTAATTGTAGGACATTTTCACCACACCCCCTTAAAAATAAACCTCATACCCATTAGCTGTTGCTCTCCATTTCTTCCCAACCACCAGCACTACCAATCACTAATCTACTTCCTCTATACATAGATTTGCCTATTCTGAACATTTTGGATAGATGGAATATATGATATGTGGTCTTTTGTGACTAATTACTTTCATTATCATAATGTTTTCATAGTTCATCCATGTATTTCATTATTTTTTATTGCTGAATAATATTTCATTATTGTTAGGTGCTTTTTAACATATCCATTCACCAGTTTATGTAAATTTGAGTTGTTGCCACTTTTGTCTATTATGAATAATATTGTTATGAGCACATGTATACAACTTTTTGAATGAGCTTGTATTTTCATTTGTCATGGGTGTGGAATTCCTAGGTAGAGTGCTAAGTCGATGTTTGTCATTTTGAGGAGCTTGCAAATTGTTTTCCAAAACAGTTTCAACATTTACTTTCCCACCAGCAAAGCATGAAGTTTCCAATTTTTCTCCATCTCTTCCAATACATATTATATATGTCTTTGATTATAATCATAGCAGTGGGTATGAAGTGGTATTTTTTGTGGTTTTAATTTGCATTTCCTTGGTGGTTAATATTGTTGAATATCTTTTAATGAGCTAAATGGTTTGAATGTCTTTTCTTTTTTTGGAGAAATATCTACTTAAATCCTTTGCCCATTTGCTAATTGGGTTATTTTTCTTTCTATATTGAGTTGTAAGTGTTGTATGGGTTTTCAATATTTTCTCACATTCAGTGAGTTTTATATTCATTTTCTTGATGTCCACTGAGATTTAAAAGTTTTTCATTTTAATGATATCCAATTTATCTATTTTGTCTTTTATTGGTTGTTCTTTTTTGTCATATCTAAGAATGCTTTGCCTAAGTCAAAGCATAGAAATTTACTCCTATATTTTCTTCTACAAATTGTATTGTTTCATTTAGGTCTTTATACATTTTTTATGTATGGTGTGAGGAAGAGGTTCAACTTTATTCTTTTGCATATAGATATTGTTTTCTTAACAGCATTTGTTGAAAAGGATTTGCTTCCCCTGTCAGTGAATTGTTTGGCATCCTTGTCAAAAATCAATTGACCCTAAATGTGCAGGTTTATTTCTGGATTCTCATTCTACTCCATTAATCTATATGTCTATTCTTATGCCAGTATCATGCAGTATTTGATGCTGTAGCTTTGTAGTAAGTTTTGAAATCAGGAAAGGTAAATCCCACAAATTTATTCTTCTTTTTCTAGATTGTTTTGAGTATTCTGAGTCCCCTGAATTTCCATATGAATTTTAGTACCAACTTGTCAATTTGCACAAAGAAATGAGCTGGGAATTTGATAGGGATTGTGTTCATTCTGTAAATTTAATTTGGAGAGTATTGTCATTTTAGCAATATTAAGAGTCCTGATCCATGGACATGGGATATCTTTCCATTTATTTAGATCTTTTTAAATTTCTTTCAACAATGTTTTATATTTTTCAGAGCACAATTTTGTACTTCTTTTGTTAAATTTATTTCTAAATATTTTATTTATTTTGATGCTATTGTAGATGGAATTGTTTTTGTAGGTCAGTTATCGGATCATTTATTGCTAATGTATAGAAATGCAAATAATTTTTGTGTTTTGCTCTTGAACCTACAATCTTTCTTAGTTTATCAGGTTTAATAAGTTCCCATCTAGTTCTAGTTTGTTAAGTGTTTTTTGCTTGTTTTTTTATTATCATGGATTAGTCAAATTCTTCATCTGTTTTGATTGAGATGATCACGTGGTTTTCAGAGTTTATACTCTTGATATTGTGCATTATATTAATAGGTTTTGGATGTTACATTCCTGGGTTAGTTCCCACTTGATTTGATTTGGTGGTATTTTGATGAACATTTTGAGTCAATTTCTAAGGGAGTTTTTCCGTAGTTTCCTTTTATAAATTTTATTTCACCTAGATGCCTTTTTTATTGGTATCTTTTTTTAATTAGAGACGTTGTCCACTAACAGAAAAGTCATGTTAAAAATACAACATTCCCATATACACCCTGATTATTGATATTTTGCATTAGTATAGTACCTTTGTTATAAGTATTAAAAGAATATTAAAATATTACTTGTAACTGTAGTCCCAAGTTTATATTGTGTTCTTTCCCATATACCACCTTATTATTAACACCTTATAAAATTGTCATATATTTGTTATAATTCATAAAATAATATTCTTATACTTATACTGTTAACCCCAGTCCACTGTCCATAACAGGGATCTCTGTCTTATAAAGCCCCTGTTGCATCTTCTTTCATTCTAGCAACATATATGACCCAAAACATCCTCTTTTAACCACATTCACCAACATAATTCAGCACTGTTAATTATACTCACAATAATGTGTTACCATCACCACTATCCATTTCCAAACCCTTCCAATCAACTAAAATAAAAATTCTGCACAAATCAGGCATTAGTTCCTCATTCTCTATCCCAACTCTATCCCCTGGTAAGGTATATTCTTGATTCAAATTCTGAGTTTGCTTATTAGTTCCTATCAGTGAGATCATACAATACTTACAGTTCTGTGTCTGGCTTATTTTACTCAGCATAATGCCATCAAGGTTCATCCATTAGGACTTCATTACTTTATATAGTTGAATAATATTCCATCATATGGATATATGCCACATTTTGTTTATCCATTTATAGTTTGGTGGACACTTGGGTTGCTTCTATCTTTTGGCAATTGTGATAATTCCTCTATGAAGATCGGTGTGAAAATGTGTATTTGAGTCCATGCTTTCAATTCTTCAGGGTATATACCTAGTTATGGAATTGCTGGGCCATGTTGTAATTCTATATTTAGCTTTCAGAGGAACTGCCAAAACTTCTTCCACAGAGGCTCCACCATTCGACAATCTAATCAGCAATGAATCTAACCTATTTCTTCACATCCTCTCCAATACTTGTTGTTTTCTGTTGTTTTAATAGTAGGTGTGAAATGATATCTCATTGTGGGTTTGAATTGCATTTCTCCTAATAGCTAGTGATATTGAGTGTGTTTTTGTATGCTTGCTCACCATTTGTATATTCTTTTTTGGAGAACGTTTATTAAAGCTTTTTACTCATTTTTAATTGGGTAGTTTGTGTCTTTATTATTGAATGGTAGCATTTCTTTATATATTGTGCATATTAAACCCTATTGGATATGTGGTTCCCAGATTTCTCCCATTAAGTAGTTTGCCTTTACACTTTCGTGACGAAGTCCTTTGTTGCACAAAAGTTTTAAATATTAAAGAGGTCCCATTTCTATTTTTTTTATTGTTTATGCCTTGGCTATAAAGTCTAAGAAACCATTCCTGTCACAAGATCCTAAAGATTCTTCCTTGTATTTTCTTCCAGGAGTTTTATAGTCCAGGTTCTTACACTTAGGTCTTTGATCCATGTTTACTTAATTTTTGTTTGTAGTATGAGATAGCTGCCCTCTTTCATTCTTTTGCATGTAGATATTCAGGTCTTTCAGTACCATTAGTTGAAGAGGCTATTCTTTCCCAATTAAGTGGATTTGACAGCCTTGTCAAAAATTAATTTGCCATAGATGTGAGAGTCTATTTCTGAACTCTCAATTTAATTCCATTGGTGAAATCTATTCTTGTGCTAGTACCACACTGTATGTATCTATATATCCATTTTATTTACCCATTCATTGGTTGATGGGCACTTGGGTTGTTTCCATTTTTTGGCAATTGTGAATAATGCTGCTTAGAATGTCATTGTGCAGATGTCAATTCACATCCCAGTTTTGAGTTCTTCTGAATATAGTCCTGGTAGGTAGATTGCTGGATCATACAGCAGTCCTATATTTAGCTTCCTAAGGAACTGCAGAACTATCTTCAGTTCTACATTCCCAGTAACAGTAAAGGAGTGTTCCTATTTCTCCAGATCCTCAGCAGCTCTTGTAATTTTCTATATTTTTAATAATGGTCATTCTAAGATGTGAAATGGTATCTCATTGTAGTTTTGATATGCATTTCCCTAACAGCTATTGATGCTGAGCATCTTTTCATGTGCTTTTTGGCCATTTGTAGTTCATTGTTGGAAAATGTCTGTTCAAGTTCTGTGCTAATTTTTAATTGGGTCATTTGTCTTTTAATCAATGGCTTGAATGATCTCTTTATATAATATGGAAATCAAACACTTATCTGTAATGTGGTTTCCAAATATTTTCTCTCATTGAGCAGACTGCTTTTTCACCTTCTTAAAGTCCTTTGAAGCACAAAAGTGTTTAATTTTGAGGAAGTTCCATTTATCTATTTTTTCTTTCATCACTCATGCTTTGAGTGGAAGTTTAAGAAACCATCACCTATCACCAGATCTTAAAGATCTTTTCCTACAATTTCTTCTAGGAGTTTTATAGTTATAAATTTTATATTTAGGTCTTTGATCCATTTTTGAATTATTTTTTTGTATAAGGTGTGAGATAGTGGTCCTACTTTCTTTCTTTTGGTTATGGATATCAAGTTCTCTTAGCAGTATTTTTTTAATAAACTGTTCTGACCCATCTGGGTGGACTTGACAGCCTTGTCAAAAATCACTTCACCCTAAATATAAGGGTTCATTTCTGAACACTCAAATCAGTTCACTGGTCCATATTTCTATCTTTAGCTAATACCATGATGTTTTTACCACTGTAGTTAGGAAATATGATTTAAAATCAGGAAGTGAGAGTCCTTCAACTTCATTCTTCTTTTTTAAGATGTTTCTGACTGTTCAGGGGCTCTTACACTTCCAAATAAATTTGATAATTGTCTTTTCCATTTCTTCAAAAAGGAGGTTGGAATTTTTGTAGGGATTGCATTGAGTCTGTAAATCAGTTTTGGGTAGAATTGTCATCTTACCAATATTTAGTCTTCTAATTCATGAATATGGACTGCCCTTCCATTTATTTAGGTCATTGTTCATTATTTTTAGCAATATATTGTAGTTTTCTTAATACAAATCCTTTACATCTTTGGTGAAGTTTATTCTTTAATATTTCTTATTTAATTGTTATTTTAAGTGGAATTTTTTTATGATTTCATTCTCAGCTTGCTCAGTACTTGTGTATAGGAACACTACTGAATTTGCATATTAATCTTGTATCCTACCACTCTGCTGCAATCATTGATAAGCTTTAGTAGCTTTGTTGTAGATTTTTCAGGACTTTCTAGGTATAGGATCATATCATCTGTAAATAACCTTCTATTTGGATGCCTTTAACTTTATTTTCTTGCCTAAATTCTCTAGCTAGAACCTCTCTGACTGGATACCTTTTATGTCTTTTTCTTGTCTGATTGCTCTAGCAAGAATCTCTAGCACTATATTGAATAAGAATGGGGACAATGTATATTCTTGTCTCATTTTCAATCTCAATGGGAAAGTGTTCAGTCTTTCACCATTGAGTACCATGTTAGCTGTGTGTTTTCCATATATGCATTTTATCATATTGAGAAAGTTTCCTTCTACCTTTTGGAGGTTTTTTTAATCAAGAAAGGGTGCTGTAAGTTCAAATGCTTTTTCTGCCTCAATCGAGAGGATCATGTGATTATTCTTCTTCAACTTATTACTATGGTATATTACACTAATTCATTTTTTTGCATTGAACCACCCTTGCATGTGCAGGGTAAAACCACCTTGATCATGGTGAATAATTCTTTTAATGATTAGTGAGCATTTTGTTAAAGATTTTTGCATTATATTCATTAGGGAAATTGTTCTGTAATTTTTTATAATATCTTTGTCTGGCTTTGATATTAGGGTGATGTAGGATTCATATATTAAGTTTGATAATATACCCTCCTGTTCAATTTTTTTGGAAGAGTTTGAGGTAGATTGGCATTAAATCTTCTTGGAATAATTGTAGAATTCACCTGATGCCACCCGTTTCTGGGTTTTCATTTTATGGAGGTTTTTAATAACCATTTCAATCTCTTTACTTGTGATTGGTTTGTTGAAGTATTCTTTTTCTTCTAAGGTCAGTGTATGTCATTAGTGTGCTTCTAGTAATGTGTCCATTTCATCTATGTTGTCTAGTTTGTTTTCATACAGTTATTTATAGTATCCTCTTATGATACTATGTGTGGTCAATAGTAATATCCCCTCTCTGATTTTATTTCTTCTAATGTTCTTTCTCTTTTCTGTCAGCCTAGCTCAGGGTTTGGTTTTTTTTTTTTTTCTGTTATGTAAACATCTAGTTTGATTTTGTTAATTCTTTTATTGTTTTTTGTTGTTGTTCTCAATTTCATTAATTTATGCTCTGATCTTTATTACATTCCTTCTGCTTGATTTAGGAATAGTTTGCTGTTATTTGTCTAGTTCCTCCAGCTGTTTAGTTAAGTGTTTGATTTTAGCTCTTTCTTCTTTTTTAATGTAAAATTGAGGGCTATAAATTTTGCCCTCAGCTTTCCCTTCACTGCATCCCTTATAGTTTGATAAGTTGTGTCTTGAGATATTTACTGATTCCTCTTGCCATTTCTTTTGACCCACTGATTATTTGAGTGTGCTGTTTAATCTCCATATAGTTGTCATTTTTCCCTTTTTTTTTGGTCTGTTATTAATTTCTAGCTTCATTCCATTATTATCATTAAGTGGTGTGTATAATTTCTTTTTTTTTTTTTTTTTAAAGATTTATTTATTTATTTAATTTCCCCCCTTCCCCTGGTTGTCTGTTCTTGGTGTCTATTTGCTGCGTCTTGTTTCTTTGTCCGCTTCTGTTGTCGTCAGCCGTACGGGAAGTGTGGGCAGGCCATTCCTGGGCAGGCTGCTCTTTCTTTTCACGCTGGGCGGCTTTTCCTCACGGGCGCACTCCTTGTGCGTGGGGCTCCCCCACGCGGGGGACACCCTTGCGTGGCACGGCACTCCTTGCGCGCATCAGCACTGCGCATGGCCAGCTCCACACGGGTCAAGGAGGCCTGGGGTTTGAACCACAGACCTCCCATATGGTAGACGGACGCCCTAACCACTGGGCCAAAGTCCGTTTCCCTATAATTTCAATCTTTAAAAATGTGTAGAGATCTGTTTTGTGACTTAACATATGGTCTGTCCTGGAAAAAGATCTAGGAGCATTCGAAAAGAATGTATATCTTGCCATTTTGGGTTTCAGTGCTCTATGTATGTCTGTTAAGTCCAGCTCATTCATCATAGTTTTCTAACACTCTATTTCCTTATTGATCCTCTGTCCAGATGTTTTATCCAATGATAATAATGTTATACTGAATTCTCCAACTATTATTGTAGAGACAACTATATCTTCAGTTTTTTTCAGTGTTTGCCTTGTGTATTTTGGGGCACCCTGTTAGAAGCAGAAATATTCATGATTTTTTATTTCTTTCTGGTGTATTGCTTATGTTATTATTATATAATGTCATTCCTTGGCTCTAATAACAGCTTTGCTTTTAAAGTTTATTTTACTTTAAAATATTTTTAGCTACTTCAGTTTCTCTTTTGGTTACTGCATGTATCGAATATCTTTTCACTTTCAAACTATTCGTATCTTTGGGTCTAAAGTAAGTCTCATGTAGACAACATATTGATGGCTTATATTTTTTATCCATACCACCAGTCTCTTTCTTTTGATTGGGGAGTTTAATCATTAACATTCAATGTTATTACTGTAAAGGTAGTACTTACTTCACCCATTTTGACGTTTGGGTTTTATCTGTCATACCTTATTTTCACCACTCTTTTTATACTTTTAGTTACTTTTGCTGAGAATCTTAATTTCTAGACAGTCTTTCAAGCCTCTCTCTTCTTCTTTTCTGTTCAGACTGCAGCACTTCCTTTAGCATTGCCTGCAAGGCTCATCTCTTGGTGACATAATCTCACTCAGTTTCTTATTTATTTGAATAAATTGAAATAAATTCAACTTATTTTGGAACTTTATACTCAATCTCAATTTTTTAGTTCCTAAGTATCTTACTCTCATTTTTCAAAAGATAATCTTGCTGGATTTAAGATTCATGGCTGGCAGTTTTTCCCTTTCATTGTCTTGAACATATACCACTGTCTTCTTGCTTCCATGGTTTCTGATGAAAAATCCATACTTATAGAGAATCTTTTGTATTATGAATGTATCTCTTTTCTCTTCCTGCTTTCAGAATTCTCTGTCTTTGGTTCAGTGTGTCTAATTAGTATGTGTTTCCGTGTAGGTCTATTTGTATTTATTCAGGTTGGAGTACATTGTGCTTCCTGGACACAGATACCTTTGTCCTTCTCAAGAATTGAAAAATTTTCTACCATTATTTCCTCAAATATTCCTTCTACCCATTTTCCTTTCTCTTGTCCTTCTGGAACACAATGTCATTTATGTCTGCATGCCTCTTGCCATCATTCAGTTCTCTAAGACACTTTTCAATTTTTTCCATTCTTTTCTTTATGTGTTCTTTTGTGTGTTTTCTTTCAGAAGACCTGTCTTCAAGCTCACTGACCTTTTCTTCTGCCTCCTCAAATCTGCTGTTTTATGCCCAGGGTATTTTTAATTTCATTTATTGTGCCCTTCATTCCCATAAGATGTGTTATTTTTCTTGGTATGTTTTCAAATTCTTCCTTGTGTTCATCCAGTGTCTTAATATCCTTAATCTCTTTAGTCATCTCATTGAATTTTTAGGAGATTGGTTTGAACACCTGTGATTAGTTGTCTCAACTAATGTATGTCATCTGGAGGTTTTGTTTCTTTCCTTTGACTGGGCATATCTTCCTGTTTCTTGGTATGGCTTGTAATATTTTTCTGGTGTCTTGGCACCTGATTTTCTTGATGTATTTCTTATAACTCTAGTCTAGGGCTTCTCGTTGATTAGCTTTGTGCTAAAGCCCCTCTCTGATACTTGATTCAACTTATTTGGGAACTTTATAATAGTTTGTGTTTATTCAATCTTAATTTTTTAGTTCCTATTCATCTGTTTCTTGCCCTTTCTTCCTTGCTATGTGTGGAATAGGAACTTAGGATGTGGTTGGTACTGTAGGCCATGCAGGCTGAAGCTGCCCACATTGTCCTGGGAACCAATGAAGCTCCATCCAACTTTCTCCCCTGCCAGGGACAGGAATGACTCTGTATAGCCTTAGACAATAACCCAACTGTACATGCCACAAATGTATTTGCCTGGAGAGAATGATGAAGTTCCACACACCTTCTTCCCTGAACTGGAGTGAGGATGGAGCCTCAGATGTGCATAGCAGTCTAGGTAGTGTGGGTCGACAATGTCTGTAGTTGCCAGTAGAGGTTGATGAAGCACCAACCCCTCCTTTCCCTGCCAGTAGGGTGATTCTGTAGTTTTATCCAGCAGTAAATCTGCACAGGCTGAAAGTGACTCTAGTTTCCCAGAGATGCTGAAGCAGCTCTGTCCCCCTTCTTTTCCTGTAAAGGGCAGGACTGTAGCAACAGGTGTGTACAAAAATGTAGCCCTTTCAGGTCAAAAGCAACTGCATCTGTCCAGGGAGACTGATGCAGTTCCCTTCCTTCCCTGTAAGAGATGGGAATGGAGCCACATATGTGGGTAATAGTCTAAACAGTATGGGCAGAAACTGACTGCAGTTTCCTGGAGAGACTGATGCATCTCTGCCCACCATCATTCCTGCCAGGGGCAGGGCCAGATCCCAGACTGGGGCAGCAATCTGAACTGGTTGGAAAGAAGCTGGTCCCTACCATCCAGGAGGTGTCAGTGATTTTCAATTAGCGTCATTTCTCCTCCTGTCAGGGCCAGAGGCAAAACAGAGGCTACCAGCCTCTTTTTGACTTGGACAGGTTCTAACTTTAGCTGTACTTAAGATTGTACTTTACCAGCTGAATTTACTAATCAGTAGCTGAAATCAGTGCCTGGCTGTCTCTTCCTCCCCTGTTTTGGGGAAGTAAAATGGAGCTTCTGGCTCCAACCAGGGAGAAGCTCCCAAAAGTGTCCTAGTACACCAGCAGGGGATGGGAATCAGGCTCCACAATGTGAAGTGCTCTACTCATGAATCTTCACTGTGGATAGCCAGTCTCCTCTTTCCATTTTTCCAAGGATGCTGCAAGGTGCTTTTATTGTCTCCTGAGCCTATAGATAGCTTCTGGCTGATTATTAACTGCACTGTATGACAGTCTGACTCTTAGAACTCCCTACTCTGCCATCATCTTGTCTATTGATTTTATTAGATTTTCTTAAATAAATATTTCCTTATTTTCCCAATGTTCTTAGGAAAATTTGTATAAGCATTTAATGGTTGTTTTTTTAAAACTAAATTTCATCTGTAATGGATGTTATTTGGAAGCAAGCATCTAAGGAGCTCCTCATGCAATTGGATATTGTCTGTTACTATTTCTTTTGGCCTAGGAAGACCACAGAAAAATTATTAAGATACTAAAAGTATAATCACATAGAAAGTTTGGAGAATTGCGTACTAGAATAAATTATTAAGCTTTTGCAAATTTTAAATTTACATCTTTAAAATAGAATGACTTATAGCTCATACTATGAGAATTAAGCAAAATATATTTATAAATGTTCCTTACACATATGAAGCTAATCATATATTTGACTATTTTTCATTTAATTTCATATCTTAATTATGAGGATAACATATACTATGTGTAAAAGGGAATGTAAAATACTGTAAACATTATTCCGGTTTTAGAATAATTTTCTCAAACATTATTCCCTTTTGTCCTTAATCCAATACAATGATAATGTTATTAGTGTAGGGGGTACTGTTTCTATGTACATATGTGAACTCAAGTCTTTCTTGAAATTCAACATATAGACTACAAATACAAAGAATAAATAAAAAGCAGCACCTCTGTTTACCTTTATATGTTTGATCAAAGTAGAAGGCTCAGTTCATATTCTCTCTTGAGGAATAAGATCCAGTAGGCACTAATAGCCCAGAACTGCTTGTGAAACCATCAGGTCTTCATATCTGGTCATTACTCACCAGGAAATCCTCTGGCCTTGATTATTATTTTCTAATTTAGGTCCATTTAAAACTGAATGCCAGAGCCCATGTAGATTGAATGTGTATGAAAGCCTACTGTTTTTATGTCATGAAGAGCTTACTGCATTTCATTTTCTTAATTCATGTGAAAATTTCAAGTGTTTCATTTGGTGGGAAGAGTACTATTGGGTCCATAATCTTTCCTGAAACACATTTTATCTGAAAGCAAAAGAAGGAATATTTTCCTAATTATTATTTGGAAAATAAAGTGTTCATCTTTCAATCCTTAATATACTCTCAAAATTTTTTCCAAATTTAGTTTTTAGAATCTATGACTAGAAAACATACAACTTTTATTTTGTTTCTTGCTGTCAAAAATTTGGCAAAACAGGGAAACGGACTTTGGCCCAGTGGTTAGGGCGTCCGTCTACCATATGGGAGGTCCGCGGTTCAAGCCCCGGGCCCCCTTGACCCGTGTGGAGCTGGCCCATGCGCAGCGCTGATGCACGCAAGGAGTGCCGTGCCACGCAAGGGTGTCCCCCGCGTGGGGGAGTCCCACGTGCAAGGAGTGCGCCCGTGAGGAAAGCCGCCCAGCGTGAAAAGAAAGAGCAGCCTGCCCAGGAATGGCGCCGCCCACACTTCCCGTGCGGCTGACGACAACAGAAGCGGACAAAGAAACAAGACGCAGCAAATAGACACCAAGAACAGACAACCAGGGGAGGGGGGGAAATTAAATAAATAAATAAATCTTTAAAAAAAAAAATTTGGCAAAACAATACAATGAGATTATGTTAGAAAGTTTGATGTGACATTTTCTTTAAATTGTCTTCAGGAACCATAAAATTTTTTAGCTAATATCAGAAATTGATGGTGGAATTGAAGAGTTAAGAAAAGAAATAAAACTGATTATTAGTAATTTGGGGGAGAGAGGAATAGGAGACAAATGGTACAGAGAATAAGCAATGAAAATAAAGGGGAAAGTTTAAAAGTCAAAATAGCATACTATGCTAAAAAACATTTGCATGGATTACAGAGTTTCAAATATATTTGTCTGCGAGTCTTTCTTTCTTAATAAGGATCATTTACCTGAAGAAAGAGGAACCCACTAAAATTAACTGCAGTGAAAAGGGAGTTCATTATAAAAACGCTGAGGAAACTAAAAAATCCATTTGCCAGAAATATCACTGGGCCTCATTGGTACTAGAAAGCTATAGTTTATTCTCTCTGTATTTGGGATATTTATTCTATTCTCTTTGTTTCTTTCTTTGCATATTTCTTCCATTTACTTCATCATACCCATTATCTTTGAAAAGTCATCAGTGTCTTCTTTATAATTATAGTCCATATATGACTCTGACTAGTCTAAACACCAAATTCTTACACTATTTGCTGCATGTTTACCCATTTCTTCCTGCCCAAAACTCATTTATTCAGAATGAGTGACTTCATCCAAACTCCATGTACAGACAATATAATTGGCTGAATTTGATAAACTGTCTTCTCATGGTCTAATTAATCTAAATGAAAGTATGAAGTCTGTTCTATGCTGGATTGAACTATTTCTCTAAGAAGAGGAAAGGCATATTTGCATATCTATTATGTACTGTCTAGTAAACTCCTTGAGAGGAGAAATCATGTGCTATTTTCTTTTTTGCAGTGCAGCACCTTGCATGATTTTAGGATGGATATTTGATAGAATAATCTTCTTCACTTTGAAGGCAGTTTGCATTTGTGCCTCCGGGGGTATTGCTATTGTCACATATGAAGAAAGTATTTGAGTTCCTTCTTTTTTATGGTTATAATCAGAGTAACTTTTGCTTAAGAACAATGGTGCTTAACCTTTTTTGGAAAGTCAACTTATTTGAATAAATTTTGAAGACATTTTCCATAGTGAGAATGTGGAACAATGATAGTACCCTCTATGCATTTTTATAGGCCAGCAATCTCCAAAGTATGTTTATCAGTACATTTATGCTAAATTTACACAGAACCCAAATAAATAAAATATCTAAAAATGAAATGCTGTAGTTAGAACAAGAGTAAAAACCCAAGCTCTGCCCACTAAGCCCCCTCTCTGCATTTATCAGAGTTAAATCCTCCCCCAACTTTTGAGCCACCACAAAAGAAGTCCAATCTCCTGAGACCTCAATTTTTAAACCACCACTTTTAGATTTAAAAAGAATACATTTATTGTCTAACTTGCTCAATTCTTGAATATATATTTTCCTTTTAAGTACATAAGAATGGGATATAAAATATTTTGTTAAAAACAGGAAGAAGTTTTACTGTTTATTTCTCCCCATTGCTGTAAATTTCTTAGGTGTAAGAGTCAAAATCAGAGAATCATTTATTCAATGAACCTTTAGTAAACTTTATTTGCTACATTTTGTGCTTTGCATAAAACAGTGGGTAAGGCAAGTCTTTGCTTTCAGGTATTCAGACTCTATGCTAGAAATATTTTAATGGGTGTATTAGTCAGGGTTCTCTAGAGAAACAGAATCAACAAGAGATATCTGTTAATAGTATACAATTCTATAAGAGTCACTCATGCAGCTGTGGGGATGCACAAGTCCAGATTCCACAGGCAGGCCGCAACCAGGGGCTGCAATGAAAGCCCAATGAAAGTGCTTGGCAACTTCTGGGAGATGTTGGCTGTCCAAAGCCGAGCTGGGAAATTCTCTCTCAATGCTGGAATCACTTCCACTTTTAAGGGATTCAACTGATTGAGTTAAGCGTCACTCATTGCTGATGGCAATCTCCCTGATTAATGTAATTAAAACCAGCTATCTATGATTTACCACTGCAGTAGAGTCAATGCTTACTAAAGCCCATAAATATCCTTGTATTATAATTAGCCCAGTGCTTGCTTGACTAAACAACTGCGCACAATTACCTGGCTGAGTTTACACAATAGCCTAACCATCACAGTCCACCCCTTGTCAACTTGGCAACCATACACATTACCTTAAACCATACTTAGTCTCTAAGTAAAAATAGTAACAGACATGCATATATATATATATATGCATATATATTTTTGCCTAACGATGTTCAACTTTCCTGTGTACAACCGAAAATGCATTAATTCCATTCAGAATAGGCTGCAAGTTCTTGGGTAATATTCACTCTCAAACTTAACATCTTCAAATATTATGACATGAAACAGATACAACTTGTTATATGATAAGGGGAAAGTTTGGGGAAGAAGACAAAGAAATTCATTTTGTGTACATATACAATCATCATTATAATGAAACAAGGAGGAAAGATTCATGACCACTATAGTCCTTGTTTCTGTAACTGGTCATGTGGTCGAAGTTCATATTTATCACTACCTTCTTCCACTACCCATCCATTCTCCTCAGCAAGCACTTCAGCTGGCTGTGGTCCTTTCCTGGTGGGGTAACCCAAACTTTCATTCCTTAAGTTTCAGGGCCATTATTAGCCCTACTTTGATTGGGTTGTTGTAATTTCCCATTGACTTTAATCATAGGACATGGCAGTACTAGGAGATGCCCTAGAGGATCTCCTGTATTCCAGGCAAACTATTCTTTACCCTCATTATGTAGATGCAGTCCTTTTTCCCCTTGATAGGCAGGATCAATCACCCCAGACAGTACAGTAATTCCCTTTTTGACTGTTGATTCAGAGGTAAGAGGAGCCCAAAGGCCAGATGACAGTTTTAAAATCCACATCAATGGAACCATTGTTGTGCTCCCTGGTGATAGCACTCCTCCTTTTTGGAATAAAACCTGTAGACCAGCAGGGTTTGAGGTTGCAATGACAGGAAGCAAAAATTTTCACAGTGGGTCACTAGGGGTAATAGTCAGTGGTGCCACTCCCATTTCTACCCCTTGATTCCTGGACCCATGGATCCTGGTTATGGGAGAAAGAGCACCATAAAGTGGATGCTGATTTAGAGTATACACGGCCTCCTGGAGAGCATTGCCCCGGTCCTGCAAGGTACTGCCACCTATTTGGTACTGTAATTGAGTCCTCAAAAGGCCATTCCACCATTCTATCAATGCAGCTGCTTCAGGGTGATGGGGAACATGAAAAGACCAGTGAATTCCATGGGCATGTGCCTGTTCCCACACATCATTTGCTGTGAAATGGGTTCTGTGATCAGAGGCAATGTTGTGGGGAATGCCATGGCAGTAGATAAGACATTCAGTAAGTCCACAGATGGTAGTTTTGGAAGAAGCATTGTATGCAGGAAATGCAAACCCATATCCAGAGTATGTGTCTACTCCAGTTAAAACAAATCGCTGTCCCTTCCATGGTGGAAGTGGTCCAGTGTAGTCAACCTGCCACCAGGTAGCACCTCGAGGAATGGTGCCATAACAGGGGCTGAGTGTGGGTCTCCGCTGCTGGCAGATTGGGCACTTAGCAGTGACTATAGCCAAGTCAGCCTTGGTAAGGGGAAGTCCGTGTTGCTGAGCCCATGCATAACCTCCATCCTTACCTTCGTGGCCACTTTGTTCATAAGCCCACTGGGCAATGACAGGAGTGGCTTGGGAAAGAGGCTGAGCATTAGCCACAGAGTGGGTCATCTTATCCACTTGATTATTAAAATCTTCCTCCTGAAGTTACCCTCTGGTGAGCATTCATGGGACACAAAAATTTTCATGTTTTTTGTCCACTCAGAAAAGTCAATTCACATACCTTTTTCCCAGACCTCTTTGTCACCAATTTTCCAAGCATGTTCCTTCCAAGTCCCTGACCATCCAGCCAAACCACTGGCAAAAGCCCATGAGTCAGTGTACAAACACACCTCTGGTCATTTCTTCTTCCAAGCAAAATGAACAGCCAGGTGCACTGCTCAAAGTTCTGCCCACTGGGAGGATTTGCCCTCACCACTGTCCTTCAGGGATGTCCCAGAAAGGGACTACAGTGCTGCAGGTGTCCACTTTTGGGTGGTATCTGCATATCATGCAGAACCATCTGTAAACCGGGTCCAAGTGTTCTTTTCCTCAGTCAACTGATGGTAAGGGCCTCTGCAAGAAGCCAAAGCTCTGGGCTGGGAAAGAGAAAGAAACAAGACAGGGGTGGTGACCATGGGCATTTGGGCTACTTCCTTGTAACTTACTCGTGCCTTCAGGACCCCCTTGAGCCCTTTTCTTGTATATAGCACTTTTACTTTATCATGGAGTACTGCTGTGTATGCACAACTTTATGGTTTGGTGTGTCAGACAATACCCAGCTCATGATAGGCAACCAGGTCTCATGGTAACTTGATAGCCCATGGTTAAGCATTCAGTCTCTATGAAGGCCTAGTAGCAGGCCAAAAGCTGTTTCTCAAAAGGGGAGTAGTTGTCTGCAGAGGATAGCAGGGCTTTGCTCCAAAATCTAAGGGTCTGCATTGTGATTTTCCTATAGCAGTCTGCCAAAGGCTCCAAACAGCATATCTATTTGCCATGGAAACTTCCAGCACCATTGGATCTGCTGGATCACATGGCCCAAGTGGTAGTGCAGCTTGCGCAGCAGCCTGGACCTGATACAGAGCCTCTTCTTGTTCCAGTCCCAAATCAAAAAGGAGTAGCTTTTCTGGTCACCCGGTAAATGGGCCAGAGTAGCACACCCAAATGAGAAATGTATTGTCTCCAAAATCCAAAGAGACCAACTAAATGTTGTGCTTCTTTTTTTTTTTGGTTGTAGGAGGAGCCAGATGCAATAGCTTATTCTTCACTTTAGAAGGGATATCGCGACATGCCTCACACCACTGGACATCTAGAAATTTCACTAAGGTGGAAGGACCTTGTAATACAGTTAGCCAAGTGCTTGCTTGACCAAACAACTGGGCACAATTACCCCAAATTGGCACAATAGCCTAACCATCACAATGGGAAAATTTATTTTACTAGATTTACTGTAAAAGAGAGAGCATATTTAGAACCAACAATGTAAAGTAACTAGCAAATACTTTAGAATACATAAATAAAAAGTCCAGGAGTTTACATTCTCCCACTCTCATTCTGCTCCTGAATCTTGGCCATAAGACTTGGTATAATTCTGCCTCTTCCTGTTTCTCTTGAACTTTTGATTTCTCTCCCATTCCCCAGTATGATATTAAACATTGATTGCCTAACAAAATTTCAAAATGTCTGCAAGTTTTATAATTAACATCACTGGTTTAGGGTATTCATGTAGTAGTGATACTAAGAGAAAAATAAATATTTCTGCTTGTTCTGAAAAAGTACATTTTTTGGCCATGTGAATACAATGTTGAAGTAGCAAAATATTTTTAGAAGCAAATGGATTTGGCTATGTCTAATGCATCTTCATACAGTTGAATGGTACCCATATGAGTTCCCTGGATTCTTTTGCCTGGCACAGAAAACTGAAATCTACACCAAGTTTTGATCACACAAGGAAAAGAGTTTATTAAACCAGTAGAGGTTAGGAGACAGACAAAGTCTCAAATCTGCCTCTAAGAAGGCTAAAGTTTTATTATTTTCAGACTTAGAGAGGTATGGATAGAGATACTGGGATGTCAAAAGATATTGCTTGATTTGTCTAGTTGAAAGTGTGTAAGCTCAGGACCTAGAGATTGGCTGTTGTAAACATCTGTTTACAGGTTACAAACTGGTTTGTCAATTGCTTAATATCCACTAGGACTAACTAAGTCTAGTTAGGTAATACATAAAGTTGTAAATACTTAAACACACATAAGACAATGATAAACAAACAAAGTTTGTTTGGGGGAAATACATAAAGTTATAAATCACCTAATTAGCATGACTAAGCTAAACAAAACAGGCCATTAAGGGCTATTAAGGATTGAAAAAATCCAGTCATATTAAATTAATGGAATAAAAACAGTAAGTTACAAGTTAAAGATTATACAGTTTTAAAAATAAAACATAGTATTTAAAATTAAAGAAATAAGTGTCAAATATTTGTTTCTAGCTACTTTCAAAAGTTAATAATTCAGCCTGGCTCAGACAAAGAAAAAAAAGTGGAAAGCAAGAACTTGCTAAACGGAGATAAGGAAAAGGAAAACAGGAATTTACTTTGTGATTAAAGACAGTTTCTTGGTAATAGGTAACAAATGTACAGCTACATCCCTATAAGTTAGAGAGTGAGAACATAAAGTTAAAATATGATCGTTAGCTAAATCTAAAAATTTAATCTGCAGTATAACATATATCATATGATGTATTTGTGCCACAGAATTCCAGTTTTGTTCAGGGTGAAAACATCAAATTCCAGCAAATGGATTTTAGCCAGAGGAAACACCATCCCTCTAAGGGTCATTTAGAAATATTTCAGCATGTTTTGGGATATCAAAAGGACAAAGAGAATACTATGTACATTCAGAGCTCTTGGGCTGTGGAAGCTAAATGTCCTGTAATATACAGACCTGTCCTGCATAACAAAAATGTTTCCAGCTTAAAATTTTCATGGTACTCCCAAAGAGAAACACTGGTTTAATCCAAACATCATATCATGTTACCCTCTTTCCCAGTTTACTTTGGGACTGTTTCAAACCAACTTCTGAAGGGCACATATTGGGGCAGTGGTAAGACCAAGGAATGTACCTGACACTGAATCAGACATAAGCTTTATTTGGACTTACAAACAGGACAGTGTCTCTGGTGTGGCAGTATGGGAAATGATGGTAGTACTCCATGAAGATGCAGAAAAGAGGGGTGATATAAGGGTTTCAGAACAAAGATATTTCATAGGTTATGAGAACAGAGTTTCTGTTATGGTCTTGTGACGTGTACATATGGGATCTGGTGCTGTTATTTTTGCTAGGGTCCCATGACATGAACATATGGTGTCTGGTGATGTTATCACTCTGTATACAGGAATGATGAGGATATTATGGTTTACAATACCATCTATACATTATTTCCCCTCCTGGAAGGGTTGTTAATCTTTAATGTAGGCAGCTATGTGCTGTGGGCTTAGGTGAAGCCTGGGCCCTAGGTCCCCACAATCCACCCCCATGCCAGCAGCCTACATTGACCATAGGACAAGCATTGCATCCACATTCCATAGCAATAGTAAAAAAAAAACAATAGAATAATATAAGTTCTCCACCAGAGCCAAGAAAGGGAATTAAACCAATCAGAGAGGGGATCAATAGCTAATTTATCAATGTACTATATGTGCTCTTGCATATGATTTAGAGCTTGTGAAATATTATGGGAGTGATTAGAATATACATACAACATTGAACATTAATGAGGGCATAGGTCCCACCTTGTGCTGCTGTAAGAATTTCTAAAGCCATACTATTTTGTAAAACTACCTTTCACAGTTTTATAGGTTTCTTCATTTAGTTAGGAAATTGCTACTTTGGAATCACTGAGGACCTTCACAAAGTGGTTGGTTAAAGCAGTGTGTTTTTCAGTGACAATTGTAGCATCCCCTGGCACAAAAATGGCCAATGAATAGAATCACAAGGGTGTGCATTTTACTCTATATCTAGCCTTGATCATTTCCCAATTTTTAGGAGTATAGGGTAATGAGTCATATAGGGTGGTGGGAACCTACAGCTATACCCACATGCATCATCCAGACCAGTTATAGGGCAAATACAACTACCAGTTTTGCCTGCAAGTCCATAAACATTCTTTAGCAGACAGGTAGGCCCCAGCAAATGAGTGGCAAGAGGTCTGCCACTGGAAAAGACTATTATTTTCTAGTTTGATGATAAAATTATACAACGCTAGGTGTAACCACCCCACATCATGAATTTCCTTTTGTCATTCCATGTAGACAAGGGCAAGGTGATTTAGGCCCTTATGTCCTGAACCATCATAAACAGCCTATCCTAATAAAGGCTTGGGCTTATTCACCTGTTCCCTTAAAAGGGAAAAAATATATAATTACAAGTTTCATTGAAAGAATGCAGCTGGATTTCAGTTTTAAATGATGTCTTATTCCAAACTTGCCAATGGGTCATATTCTGTCATGCCAGCAAGATGTTTCACACTGTCCAGGGAAGGCCAGTAGCACCTGAGGATGGTAAGTCTGTGCAAACCCAACATTGGGTTCAGTTGTGGGCATGGTTTACTGCTGAGCCCACTGTAGAAAGGTATTTGCTAGGATACTATGGGCCAAAAGGATGATGTTTATGGGGAACAATATGGGACAGATATGCTGGTCTAACAGTATACAAGCAAAATTTCCATTTGTAGATAACAAAGTACCAGGTAGGGAGGTATTATGAGGAGACTTCCAGTACTATACATTTTCCCAACCTAAATTCTCTGAGTTTTCTACAGTAACATAAGAAACTAGTTTGGGCATGAGGAGATTGTACATAGACAGATAGGGTCCCAGCAGGAATAGAAGACCCCGGATTATTAATAAATATTTTTACTGACATTTTTTGTATAAATTGTGGTCTCGTAACAATGTTTTGGGTGACTCCTATTCCCCATGAGCTTACAAGTCCTAATCAGTGAGGATGCATAGGCCAGTACCATGGCCAAAGGACCTCATTTTCCCCAGTTTGTATAGTTTGAGGCATAGACAATGACAGATTATTATTATTACTTCCCCTTTTGGGCTGTAGGGTGGCTAGCTCTTTAACTTGTGTTCTCAACACAAGCATTGGTTCTGCTGTGTTAGCATTTCACCTGGAGCAGGGGCTGCAGCCCCTGGTGCTGAATTTAAACAGGTCAATGCTGGATACAGTCTCTTAGTCCACTGTTTTAAAGATCCCTTATCACTTTTATTTGTTCCTTTAGAAGGCTATTCATCCTTTCTATAAGGCCTGTGCTGGTGGGGTTATAGGGTAATGGAAAGCCCAAGCAATACCTTGGTCCATTGCCCAGGACTCTACATGAGGTGACTATAAATGGAATCCCTCAGTCACTGTCAATTTGGATTGGCACCATGTATAGGACACTGACTTTTTCTAAGCAGTGTATAGTGGTCTGTTGTTTGGTCTTTCCTCCTGGGAAGGCCAACAAGAGTCCTGTGGCAGTGCCAGCCACAGGGAAAGCATAACTTTGCCTCTTCCAAGAGCAGGAAGGACCAATGTAATCCACTTGCCATCATGTTAATGGGGTTTGTGCTTGGCCAATATGTCTTATCTGGTAAGCTAATTGCTGCAGTCACTGGAGTCAGCATGAGGGACACTCGTGGGTGATGTCCAAGAGCAGCTGGAACTGCTGGACTAAGCATTGCAGAGTCTGCTAACCACGATGTCTTTTTTTTTTTGTGGAACCATTCCACCACTTCTTGGGTCTCAATAGTTTGGCTCCAGACCTTCAAGAGGGCATCTGACTCAACATTCCTGAGGGGTGTTTTAGGCAGTTACCTGTCACCACTGGCAGACATCTCATGTCCCTCCATAGATCTCTCCCCCACAGAGGGTGGCCTAAAATAATTCTTGTTTCCCCCTGCTATCCAGGTGATAAGGACTTTGTATACTGCCCAACTGTCATTATTAATTCATTCCCAGGCTCATGTACTATAACCATCCACACAGCTCCTAATTCAGCCCATTGACTGCTTTGCATGGTACTCATTTCCCATCAAATAGTGTCAGGGCTGAGCTGCACAACTACAGCCATCTGCTCAGGAGGCTGTCCACTAGCCAAATCATCCATGTGCCATGCATTCTCTGGAACTGTTCCTATGCCTTCTTTAGTGGGCACTTCAGTGGCCACCACAGGGGTTGTAATTTGGACCAAAGAATCTTTCACATAAGACCCTGGGCCTAGGATCTCATGCATTTCATTACCTAAAGGTCTAGTGTTGGAGACACTGGGCTGTAGCAGATAAGCTTTCCATTACATTAAGGTACTTAATTGCACACTGCCGGAGTAAGGTTTGTTCCCAATATCTGTACACACCCCTGGATAGGGATGGTATTCTTTAGAATGACTGGACACTTTTGGGTCAACCTTCTACTTGCAACAAGGCATTGTATGCTGCACATAGTTGCTTCTCTAAGGGGTTACATAACTTAGCCCATTTCCATTACTGTAACCAAAACCCAAAGGGTACTCACTTAGGATGTTGCATTTGCCACAAACCCCACCCAAAGCCAATATTGGTGCTGGCCACACCCAAATCACAGGGTAGGTCAGGATCTACCCCTCTTAGTTGTTGAGCTTGTGCTCTTTTCCTCTTTACATCTTCAAATGCAGCCTGCTGGGGGTCCTCCTATTCCCATGCACAACTTTTTTGATTAGTATATACAATGGTTTCAAAGGTCATTAATTGTTTTAGAGTTTGTGGTGTGGGAAAACATTGTACTTTATCGAATATAGCAGAGGGTATAGCTTTTGTCGTATTCAACTAAACTTCACTAAAGATTTTGACAGAGAAGCCAGGGCCTTGCAGCTTGTCCTTATTGATTGCCCATCTCCAGATTTCAAGGTAAGATACTTTCATCTCTGATGCTTCTTTTAATTCTGAAAGCAAATTATTGGTTAACATGAGATCATAAATATAATGAAATAGCTTTATAGCTACAGGTTTCTTCTGCATGGCAAGATATTTTGCCACAAGGCCATGATAGATGGTCAGGTTATGCATATAGTCTTGGGGAAGCACCAAAAGGTCTATTGTTGGTCTTCCCACATGAAGGTGAATACAGGCTCACTTAACTTGTCTAAGGATATATTAAAGAAAGCATTAGCAAGATCTAAAACAAAGTGATAATGACATTTCTGGGTATTGATTTCTTGCAATAAACCAGCAATATTTGGGACTGCTGCATACAGTGGTGGTGTTACTTTATTTAATTCATGATAATCTGCTGTCATGCATCATGTTCTATCAGGCATTCATACTGGCCATACTGGACTATTGAAGGGACTGTGGTGGTTATTATTATTCCTACCCTTTCTAGTTCCTTAATTGTAAGCATAATTTCCTGGTGCCCCTTTCCAGAAGTTTGTACTGTTTGGTCACCACAATTATTCAAGGTGAGGACACCTTCACCAGGGACCATTTATTTTGTCCCCTTAGCACTGCCTTTATTACTGTGCATTGGAGGTAGAATTCTCCTATGGTAGTCTGCAATATGGCAATCTAGAGAATGTCAATTCCTAAAATATTTTTGGATATAGGAGAAATATACACCGTATATCTTTGGGAAGGTAATTGTCCAATTTGTAAAACTAAATTTTGTTGCTTAGCATAAATTGATTTTTCCCCAAAGCCATCTATAGCCAGCATTAGCCCATGGAATCATATTACATTGCTATGCATTAAATTACATTCAGCTCCCATGTCTACTAAGGCTAATACTCTTTGTTGATTAGAAAGGGACCAATAAAAGTGTTAACTCTACATGTGGTATACAACCCCTGGGATACCCTGTTATTGTTTTATTCAGGGATCTTGATCTATCTCCCCTATGATAGGGGGAAGGGGACATGCCAGGCTTCTGCAGGGTGGGGCAGAAGGCTCCCAGGGTTAGGGCAGCAGCTTTTATCCTGTTTTCCCTTCTCTCTCAGAAATGAGGGGACAGTTTCACAAATCTCTTGTCCTTGGGGAGCTTGCTCCAAAGTCTTACTTAAACCATGTTGGGCTGCTTATCTATTATTTTTAGCTTGGCAGTAGGATCTACCCACATTTGCTTGCTCAACACATGATGAGGACCATCATGTCCTTGAGGTGCTTTCCCTGCTGCCCAGACCTCAGCCCCCTTTCTCTGCAGCCTTCCCTAATCCCCTAAGTCTTCTAAGTCCTGAGAAGCTGGTGACACAGGTTGCCCCACTAGGAGGCTCACTATTGACACCAGATGTCCATAATAATGGTTGGGAACAGTATGTAGCACAGTATCTTTCATCTTTAGTATCTGCTGTAAAAGCAGGCCCCAAAATTTGATGGCATAAATAGTATGTTTCATCCCCAATCCCTGTGAAACATCCTATTATTCTTCCATGGATTGCCAATGAGGGGTGGTATATGCCCTTCATTAGGCCAGGCAGCCTTGCATCCACCAACCAGCCATACCAATAGTGACATTGTTTTTGTTTCGCTAAAGGTGGTATATAAATACTGACACAGAGAAAGCTGAGTGGTAATGAATGCCATTTTATTCATTTTCATCCCAGATAGTACAACTCTTTCTGCCCCAGGGCCCCATAATCTTAGAAGTCAGTTAGGCAGGAACTCTCTAGATCTCTGCCTGTAACTTTGCCCCAAGTTGCCCAACTCAGCAGTGGTATAGTCCCTCATGGCTATATGTAACTTCTGCTCAGGCCCCTGGAAATGTTGGACCCCAGAAGGTTGGTCTTGTAACACCTTCCACTTCTGTTGTATTATAGGACACAAATTTGGGGGCTCCTCATTTTATTTACTTCCCATTCCTCCTCTTCTCCTCATATGAGGAGGAAACATAGGATCCTATGCCTCCTAAGGTCCCACCCAGAGTTTGTTAATACCTTCCTGACCTGGACTCAAGGCAGCCTGCGGCCCATACCTCAAGCATTTCTACAAACTAGGGTTTCTAACTGATCATCATCTTGGCACAGGTGATTGGTTAAGGAATCTTTCATTTCTGCCTGTGATAGGTTCATTTCCCTTTCTAACTGTAAATCTTCTTCTAAGCAGTGCAAAGGCCTTTGCCACTTGTTCTGCCTCAGTTGCCACTCACAAGGCACCTAACAGGGGTATGCTATTGCTGCCACTAACTGGAAGTCTTCCTTTTTTCTTAAGTACAGCTGCTCTTTCTCCATGTTGTAGCACAGCCAGTATATCTGCTGGAGTTTTCAGGGCATTGATGTACTCTCTTGGTGGTTTCCACTTGTCCAGGAGGGCAGCCACCCCTCCCCACATGGGTGTTAATAGCCAGGCTGGTATTTCTCCCACAGATTCACCTTTCCCTGAGCTCCTGCCCACTACTGCTGGTGGTCCTTTGGTCTCTTGCCTGGTGGCTCACCAATTGATCCTGCCCAACTCCTAAAGGGCATGGGTTGGGGCAGCCACAAGACCAAAGAACTCACCTAGCATTGAGTCAGACATGGGCTTTATTTGGACTTAAGAACAGGAGAGAGTCTCCAGTGTGGCAGTCAGCAGAATGAAGGTAGCACTTTGCAAAAAGTTGGAAAATAAGGATTTCAGAATGAACATTCCATAGGGTGTGAGAACAGAGTTTCTGCTAGGGTTCCATGGGTGCTCATATGGGGTATGATGATGTTATCACTATGTATGCAAGAATGAAATTTCACTGCTCTGAGGAGATTGTGGTTTATGATACCATCTATACATTTTTTCCACCCAGGGAGAGTTGTTAACCTTTAACTTAGTTCAAGGTCATGTGTGTGGCTACGTGCTATGAGCTTAGTGGGAGCTTGGGCCCTGGGTCCCCACTATGACCTATTTTGCATAGTAAAATGTAAGGGGAGGTATCCTGGAGGGCAACTGTAAGACGAAACTTCAAGAAAAAATAAGCCAAATTTGGAAGAGTAGACAGAGTTTGGCACCTGGTTATGATGCACAGCTTAACTAACAGTTCACCTTAATATGAAAACCAGACTTCTTCTTATATGAAAAATAAACCTCTTGCTGTTTAAGCCATTATTAGTTCAGTTTTCTTTTACCTCAATTGAAAACATTCTTGGCTTGTATAGCTGTCACCCAGTAAACACAACACCGTATCCCTAATGCCAACCCCCTTGTTTTCCCTATGAATCAAATTAGAGACTGGGAAGGTTTAGTTACCTGGAATCAAAGTTACCTATTTATTTAATGGCTGACTTAAAATAAAAATAAATGTAACTCTATTAAAAATCTGAAGTTATTAAACTATTTTTCCCCATGGTATATTTCCCCCATTTTCATTAAGAATGTGAATTTTACAATTGCATTTGAGATCTATATATACCTGATGAAAAATAGTAAACATGGCTGACTAAAAAGAACAAACACAACATGATATTACAAAACAACATTCTAAATAAACTTTAAATTTTAATTGTTCACCATGGCTCATCCCCCCCTTTATGAGGGTGATTTAAAATTTTGTCTTTTTAAACAAGTCTTCACTAGAAGATGCAAAAGAAATAAAAGCAGCTTTTAAACAAAAAATAACAGAGTAGTTCTTCTAATCAAGAAGATTCCTGCAAATTGAAATATTGCAAAATGGAAAGTATTTTAAAATTCAAAAGCATTGCTCATTTGCTAATTATTTACAAAATATATAATCAATCTTGGAAAATATTTTGCATGATTTTGATTTTGTAAAAAATAAATATAAAAGCATGAAACTTATAGAAGACAGCAAAGATTATTTCATGATATACTTTAAATTGTTTGTCCTTATAGGGCAGTGGTTACATCTTTTAGGGACCCAATAGGACTGAGAGAAAAGTGAGAAAATGATGTGTTCTTAGAATGATCGAACCAGGAAACACTGAAATAGAGCTTTCAGTCTTTTGTACAACATAAAAGGTGCAATCACTTAAATATTTTCTGTGCCTGAATTCTGTAAAAAGTAAAATGTTATGTTTGTGGATGTACCATATCTATTAGAAGATCTAATGGAGATGAATTTAATTGCTTCCAGTAAGTCACATTAGCTTAGGATCTTGAAAGGTTGAAGGAGAATTCTTTTTTCACACCTGATAAGCAGATTTAATGAAAACAGGATACAAGAGTAAGTTGAATCTGACAAGGTAGTTTGAAGTAGCATACTATTATTGATGCAGAAATGGAATAAAAAAATTTTAGAATTGAAAAAATACTAGGGGAAATGGCCATGGCTCAACTGATAGAGTGTCCGCCTAGCATATGGAGGGTCCAGGGTTTGATCCCCAAGGCCTCCTGAACTATGTGGTAAACTGGCCCACTGCCATGCTCAAGGAATGATGTGCCATGCAGGGGTGCCCCTGCATAGGGGTGCCCCATGTGCAAGGGTGTGTCCCACAAGGAGAGCCGCCCTGTGTGAAAAAAGCACAGTCCACCCAGGAGTGGCACTGCACGCATGGAGAGCTGATGCAGCAAGATGACACAACAAAAAAGAGACAGCCACCTGACAATGCAAGCAGACACAGAAGAGCACACAGTGAATGGATACAGACAGCAGACAATGGTGGGGGGGGGGGGTGGGGAGAAGGGGAGAGAAATAAATAAAAATAAATCTTTAAAAAAATAAAAAATAAAAAAGAATGCTGTTATGAGCTTTCTTTAAAAAAAGAAAAAGTATTATATAGTTTTCTAGAAAAGTATTAGAAAAAGTATTATATAGTTCAGTGTTTCTCATATTTAACTCATTCTGTAGACTCCTTTAAATGCAAATAATGTATCATGAACTCCTAAGTTTGACTTGCATTATTTTTAATAAAAATAAGTATGTACAACCTTGAAACTACATATAGCTTCTAGCTATCTTTTAACCAAAAAAAAAAAAACCCAATAAGAAATCCCAATAAATGTAAAATAAATAATATAAATAATATGAAATTAATGTAATAATGATGTTATTTTCATGGATATAGTAATTAATATTGAATTTAATAATAGAAATAGTCTCAGATAGAGTTGTGTGTTTAATTTGTTTTCGTATTTTTATTCAAACAGCGTTGTGGTAAACTCTCACAGGTTTTGTTCATCTGAAAATGTTTTCACTTAGATCTCATTCTTGAGGATAACTTTATAGGTTTTATAATTCTAATTAGAAAGTAATTTCTCCTCAGGATTTTGAACATATTATTCTACTGTTTCCTGTTGTCCATAGTTGTCATTTCAAAGCCTGCTGTCTAACTACTGGTCTTCTGTAGATCTGTCTTTTCTGTTTGATTGTTTGAAAATATTCTGTTTCTGGGATTCTGTGGTTTCCTTATTGTGTATCTAGACTTTTACTTCTTTTATCCTATTTAGAATCCACTGGGCTTCCTGCACATATATTTTCATTCTTTTTCATCAGTTATGGAAAGTTCAAAGATGAATAGCTCTTCAAATATTGCCTTTCCTCCATTCTTTCCCCTTAGGCATCCACTTTTATTTGACCCAATATATATTTTAACTTTATTACATTTTTCATTACTTTTACTTTCTTTAGATTTATTGCTCACATCTTTTCTTCTGTATACAGTTCAACCTAAGGTAGTTTTTGGCTATACATTTCTAATCTGAGCAATTTAATTTTATTTCTAAGGGATACTTAGATTTTAAAAAATCTTCCTGGTAATTTTTGATAATAAATTGTTACTAACTCTTTTTTATGATGCAAGAATTTATTTTTGTAAGTATATCATGCATAGCTATTCTATTATCTCTAACTCAAATTCTAGTATAGAATTTACATGCTGGTATAAATCTTTTGTTGTTCTTGCCAAGTCTCACTCATAAGATAATGATTTTGGTGTGTTCATAAGCTTTAATTATGAGTCACAAGTTGTTAATCTGTGGAATATTTGGGACCCTGATTTGAAGATGAGTTCCTTTGGGGAGGATTGTATTTACTTCTCCTGAGAATCCTGGGGAATTAATGAACTTGAGAAAAATTAGTCCCCTTCTAGTTGCCCAAGAGGAATTTGGCAGTGCCAGGATTTCTTCTAAGCCCCTTCTTTAAAGCATTTTTGTAAGTATCTGGTTAAATTCTCCCTGTTGATTTTCCAGAGTGCTTTGTTTGTTCACGTGGTTGTTTGTTTTATTAGGTTGTTTGAAGGTTTCTCTTACTTTTTCTGAGACAATCTATGTAATAAAAAATACATTTGGTTCAAAAGCTTGTTGTTCTACTGTGGGAGTGCTCTAAAGGTTACTGAGTTCACTAAATGGCTTAAAGCAAGAGTACCCTAATTTTATATCATTTTGCCCCCAGATTTCAATTTTTGCAAAGAAATGACTATAAAAGTTTCAGTAAATATTTCAATTTTTAAAAATAGCATCGTTTTGAAAATAATTGGACCAAAATTCAATTTATTAAACTTTATATTCAACTTGGAATATGTTGATAAATCATTATAATCTTAGATCCAATCTATTTAAAGAGCCAAAACTATCATCAAAATATGGGTTTAAATCTAACCATTTAAAATCAGTTTATTTCTCTCCATAGTATAGCTATGAAAAATCAACATACCTACTGGTAACCAGTCTTGCTTGCCTCCTGTATGTCAGCCACACTCTAAACACTTTGATTGTAGAAGTTAACAAAATAAAGTCCATGGCCATATAATACTTACTTTTCATAGTGCAAGACAGACAATAACCAGTATATAGAAAAAACAGGATAAATTCAGAAATAAGTTCAATCAGGAAAATAAATCAAGGTGATGTGATAGAGTGATGCAGGAGAGGTAGAATTGGTATTTGGGTTGGATAATTAGAGATGGCTTTCTTGAGGAGGGAGAAGTTGAGATAATGACCTAAAGGAAAGTATTTTTAACACAGTCTTCAACAAATGCAGTGGCCCGGAGAGGAATGGGGCATGGCATGATAGAGGAACAAAAAGAATGTCAGTATGATTGCAGCATGATGATAAATCATTAGAGTGTTATGACATTTAATAATTAAATAAGAGAAGAAACTTGAAAGCTATAGTAAAGTACTTGGATTATATTTTAAGTCCAGTAAGAACACCTTAGAGAATTTCAAATTGTTGATTCTTTATATTTTTATATATTAATTAAATACATATTTATATCATAATTCATAATTATAAGTTTTCCATTAAATTTTAAATAAATTTGATGATAAATATATCATAGACATATAACAATCATTATTTCAAAGTGTCATAAAACATAAGATTGTATTACATATATTGATAAATATTATATTAAATTTTATTTGTATATTGCTGTTAATGGTTGTGTAGTTACAGAAAAGAGAGCATAGGTAGCCAGAAATCTCTGTTTATTGATTGTTTCCATCAAACTAAATATATGAATATTGTATTCTTAGAATCCATTAGCCTATCTTTTTGAACAAGTTTATTGAGGTAAAATTGACATATGATAAATACACATATTTGAAGTGTACAATTTATGTTTTTAAATATTGGTTTAGCTCTGAATCTATCACGACAGTGAAGATGAGAAATATATCCTTTAATCACAAAAGTTTCCTCATTACCTTTTTAATCCCTCATCCTCTCTCCCCTCCCCACTTCCAGGCAACTACTGATCTGTTTACTGTCAAAATTGATTAGTTCTGTTATAAAAGATTAGTGTTTTATATAAATAGAATCACTCAGTATGTACTATTTAAGTCTTCTATTTCTTTTACTTAGTGTAATTATTTTCAGATGCATCCATCTTTTAGCATGTATCAATAGATTGATTTTTATTGCTGATTAGCATTTTATATGAGTGTACTTTATCCGTTTTCCTGTGATGGATATTTGGATTGTTTTCAATTATAACTAATAAAGATGTTCTAAATATTTACGCACAAGTTTCTTTATAGGCATATATATTCATTTCTCTTGGATATGTATATAGGAGTGGAATGGGTAGAACATAACTTTTCAAGAAATTGCCAAACTGTTTCCAAAGTAGTAATACCATTTTTCATTCTGCGGTGTATGAGAGTTCCATTTCCTCCATTTACTTACCGATATTAATTTCACTCCATCTATCGGGTGTGTAGTGATATTTCGTTATCATTTTAATTTTCATTTCCCTACTAAATAATGATGTTGATCATCTTTTCATGTGCTTATTTGCTATCCACACATCTTCTTTGGTGAAGCGTTTGTTCAAATTTGTTGTTGTTATTATTGTTATTGTAATCAGTATGCAATGTTGCCCTAGTAATAAATATTACAAAAAAGGAATCCTAACTTCACCTTTATTTTTCTCTTCCTCTTTTAAAGTCATTTATTTATTGGTCCATCCATCCATTCAACATAAATTAAATAAGTAGCTAAGTGGTAAGCACTGGGACTGTCATAGAGAATGAGACTCTGTACCTGATTTCAGTCAGCAGATAAAAAGTTTGTCAATTAAAATCCAATGTAATTATAATGCATTCCTGTTGCTTAGTCCTTTGCAATTTATTAGTCATTTATATGAATGCTTTCTATTTGGGACAAAGTTAAAGTGTAAGTATGATATTAAGGTACATCAGATTCTGCATTGGCTTTCAAAGAACTCAACTGAACCTTGGAAAACCAAAGAACTGAATAGTACAATAACAGAAAGTAAATTCCAAACAATAAGGATTGAAAATAAATGTCCCTGCAAATGGCCAGAGGGTTTTCTGGAGGACATTGGGACTTTAGCTTAGCTTTCAGGAATTGATAAGATTTCAACAGGTGAATAATATGAACAAGTGAGATTAGTGGGGTGAAGGAAAGCAATAATTTTGAAAAGCAAGGAATATGTTAGTCCAGTTGCACTGATGAGTTTCCTGATAACAATGGGAGTTAAGGATCTCACTTCAGAACATGGGTGCCTACGAAAAACTTATTAGTGAATTTCATATTTAGAGGGTGTTGATCTTCTTAGAAATCATTATTTCCTATAAAAGTATGGTCTGGCAATTTTTTTAACAGCTCAATAGGCTTTTAGTTTTACAAGATGATCCTATATAATTTTTAACATCGCTTTAAGGTTCAGTGCTCAGCATGAAATGTAAAGAAGGCAGAGGACTGAGGATACCCTTAGAAAGTTTATTTTTAAACCTACATATTTCTTTAAAAATATACTCTATTCACTCTGCTCTGGGAGTTTTGCTTTTTATTTGCTTCCTCCTGTAAGAGCTACAACAACATTTTGAAATCCTGGGGAAGAATGAACTCTGGCCTTCTAAGGTAGGAGAATTTTCTAACTGTGTGCATGTTCTATGCCAGATTGGAAGCTAAGTGCTTTAAATTGGAAACTCGTTGTAAAGGGAGAGTCAGATTTATTTATCTATCAGCACAGAAAGTCAGAGAACACGAGGTATAAGATACAGATTATATTCATTCTAATGGTAAGGGCTAGGAAATAGAGAGACTTCAGGCTGAAGGTTATTCATTCACTAATATATAGCTGTTTTTTACATTTTCTTCTCTTTATTTTGATGATATGATGAAGTATCCCATTGCTATCCACTTACTACACAAATGGGACTTTGGAAGAAAAACATTACAGAAATAAGTAATTGTCTTGTATGGGTTCCTTGTTTCTGCAGTTTCAAATAATGTCTTAAAAATGGTTATAATCAGACAGTTTCTATCGTACATTAATATGACAAGATGAATACCATAATTAAAGGAAAAATATTCACTTGAAACAAAAGAAGAAAGTTCGTTAGAAGTGATATATTATTTTTAATGCTTTTAGTTAGTATTGGCATTTATTAAATTACTAATTATAAATTCATACAAATAGGTTTATTTATAATACTAAAAGCTACTGTTGTAGAATTTGAGAGAGGTTCAGTTATTTGTGTATAGAGAGGCCAGGACTCAGAATGATTTTGAGAAGGAAAAATGGTTTATTGATGGCTGGCTGGACTCAGGAGCTTTCTGTTTCAATCCCGAGCCCCGAACAAGACTTTCGAGTTTCTTTTATACAGAGAGGAAAGGTTAAATGGTCCCTTTGTTTTAGTTCTCAATAGGCTTGAATTAGTATATATATCTTCCACATTTTAGGTAAGCTTTTAGCATGGACTTCATACATTCTAGATAAGCTTTTAGCATATTTGGTTTGCATTTTCCCTGAATACTTAAAGTTTATAGACCTTGCATTGTTAAACTGCTTCCTGGGACTGGAGTCGTTGCCATGGTCACCAAGGGCAGGACCGCAGCCTCTTATGTCTCACACCCACAAGTAAGACAGTTTAGGTCATCTCTGAAGAGACAAAGAGCCTCCCACCCATAGCCCACATCACTACCACACAGGGAGAGAAATGAGACAAGGAAAAAACCACACGAACAAAGCACATATACTTGATGAAAAATAATCAGAACATCAAAATAAAAGGAAAAGAATCACCAATATGTGCCCTATTCATTAGCTGGATATATCATACTTGTTCATTTCACAGTAGTTATCTTTTGAAGAGCAAAATTTATTTTGCAACATATCTGAGTCTACATATATAACTAGTTTGTTACAGGATTCCAATATGTTTGAGGACAAATTTCCCGATTTAGTTGTCAATGTTAAGTAAACTGATGAGTGTGGATGTGACCCAGTTTGATTTAGTTGCCAATGTTAAGTAAACTGATGAGTGTGGATGTGACCCAGTTTGAAAGGACATTATTTTTTTTTATTTCAGCCAGGTGAAGTGTTTTTCTCAATGTCATATATATAACTTGACAAAACAGATCTAGAACTCAGACCTTATGATTCCTAATTTGGTGTTCTTTCCATTACAGTGTACTTCTTCCCAGTTCCTACTTAATTCCCACTTCCACTTCTATAACTTTTCCCTGCTCTTTCAACAAATACATTCATTTTGATATCAAATTTAACCAAGTACTTATTATCTGAGAAAAATTGGTACTAGAAAAAGTTACTTAATATAAACACAAGTAAAACAGCAATAAAACTTTTGTTATTAATGAATAATGTATCCCCTTCTATATTTTTGAATCTAAATTTGATGCAAATGAGCTAAACTTAAGTCTGTAATCTGAAACTGCAGATCCTTCTAAATACTTCTTATTCCAACTTTGAAATAATCCCTTAGTAGCCATTATGTTTATAACAGGAAATTATAAATGAACGTCATTTTGTAAATGGTAAAACTCAAGTTTATAAACTTTATGATCCAAAGACTGAAAAGAATTTTTTCTGCTTTGTAGATTTATTCTTCAAATATATCTGTGTAGCTCAAGAGAAGAAAGGTTTGACTTATTCACATAGAAATGCTTTTTGTTTTTTAAAATAACCTTTTTGGTTATCCTTGAATTAATACCATTTTATGCAGTTTTGTTGTGTTTAGGGCTATGAATTTAAAAGACTCAGAATTTGAACTTTAAAGGAAGTGTCTTAGAAATGGTGAAATGGAAAAGGGAATTGTCCATGTTAGATTTTCAATCTACTTTTTTTCCCCTGACATAGGAATAATTTCATTTCTTAAAAGAGTACACTATTTTAATCAGGTGTTTTCGGGCATTTTTATTATTATAGTAGAGAAGAGCTATTCCTTAATCTTACCTTCTTAACCCAACATGACCCAAATTTATCTAAATTTCTGCAAACAAAATTTAGACATTAATAATACAGATAACATGAAGTTGTAATCTATAAATTCATATATTTGAACACCTCATTTAGCCCCAGTTTTGAAATACCTTAGTACAAGAAAATATTAGTAAAGACAAAATAAAAGAATACAAACCTGGTGTAGCAAGATCATCATATTCATTAGAGTAGATAGTCAAATTTGGCTTTAAACTTTCTTACAGTCAAAGTAGGAAAGGAGACATAGTCTTTTCTATCATATTCATTGTTATAATGTAAAAAAGTATCTATTCGTAACTCAATTTTCAAAGAATTTTTTCATGGGGAATGTTAAACAGGAAATACCTAACAATATGGTAATAAATTTTTTTTTTGTAGGGGCAAATTTCCATGATTAAATAAGGCCAATGTTGGAATATAATTCTAGGAAGATGATTCTAGGTTTTTGAGTTAATATGATCCAAATTAGTAGGCTTCTTGTGGTTTAGTTTGATCTAAAGTAAAAAGTGGCTAAAGAGTGGCTAGATTTTAGTTCCTACAAATCATCTTTCTGAAACATAAATTTATCAGGTGGCTCAAGATTACTTTTTTATACTGGTGCCAGATAAGACACTATGGGTAAAAATCTCAATTTGTTGGCTTTTCTGTTGAGCTTTATTATTATTTGTTTGCAAAGAAACTGAAATATTAATTATCACATTTACCTCCAGGAACTTTTCAGTAGATGTTGTAAAAGAGGGGGAAGAATGGGAAATGTCAAGATGAAATAGCCACTGTCATTTCTTGAATTCAGGAAGCCTATGGCTGGCAATTGTTCCTTTTTGTAATGAGTTACTGTTCTCACACATTGAATGTCATAAACCTCAATTGGTGCATCCTTCTAGTCAGTTACGGTGCTTTTGGTTATAAGTAATAGAAAATGTGATTCAAACAGGTTTAAATATCAAAGTAAATGTATTGGTTTATATGATAAGAAGAATGCCAAGAATATTCTTGTCCCTCGCGTACACTGCCTCCCAGTTATTTAGTCAAACACTAATATAGGAACTTCTGTGAAGGGATTTTACAAATATAATTAAAGTCTAAGATTAAGTGACTTTAAGATACTGTCTGAACTAATCACATGAGCCCTTTAAAAGCAGAGAATTTTCTCTGGCAATTTGTAGATGAGAAAACAGATATTTGAAGCACAAGAAGGATTTGTGGTGCCATTGCTCACTTCAGTATTGAGGGGCCCATGTGGCAAGGAATGCAGGTGGTTTCTACGAGCTGAGGGCAATTTTTGGCATATAACCAACAAGGAAATAGGGACCTTAGTCCTACAGCTAATAGAACCTGAATCATGCCAACAACAAGAATGTGCTTAGAAGAATAGTTTTCCCTAAAATCTCCATAGAAAACTCAGTCAGGCAAAACTGATTTTATCCTTCTTTCCTGAGCAGTGAACCTAGCTGTGCTGTGCTAGAATTTTGAACTACAGAACTGTGAGCTAATAAAGGTGTGCTGTTTTAAGCTGCTAAATTTGTGGTAATTTGTTCTGAAGCAATAGAAAACTAATACAACTAAACCACTGAAAAATCCAGTGGTACAGTGATCTTCAGATGTGATTCCTGAGAGCACCTGGCTTTATTCCTCTGAAATTCTCATGGCTCTGGCCTCATGTTTTCCTCCTGGGGAAAACCTGCTTCAAATGCATATACTGCCCCTTCCAGAAGTAATGAGATAGCCTCGTCACATAGTCAGTACTTAGCATCCCCAAGCCACTTTGAGATTTCAGATTGATCTAATGAGTGGGAAATTTGACACTAGATTAGTAAAGCAATAATAGAAACCAATTTTAGAAAAGGCCACCTGAGTGAGATTATTTCAAATTTCATACAAAATTTCTCATTGTCTCCTTCCTAATCCCTAATACCTGGACCAACCCACCACCAACTACAGGTCAAACCAGTTTTTATGAAAGGAGACTGATGTTTTTTCTTTACTTACTTCCTTTGTACACTTCTTTGTATATTACGGTTAGTTAAAATACCTCGTTTTTCTGTTTCCAGGAACATGCAGAGATTTTCCAATACTTGATTCTGGCTTTCCCTATTTGTTTACCCAGCAAGGGAAAAAATTCCCAAATATGCTTATTTTTCTTTAAAATCAGACTGTTTTGATTTTAGAACAGAGAAAAATAACCTTTTTTTCTCTCTAAATCATAGAGATTTTAGCTTACCAGATATTCTATTCAGCCTCTTATCTTTGCTTCTTCCTTTGGAAATCACTAATTAGTACTTCTCAGTCCAATATTCTGCCTAAGGTTGCTCATATTGTGGAGAACACTTCAGAATAAATTCAGGATGAACGAAAGTTTGGTTTTCTTTTTCTGTTTGTTTTTTTTTTTTGCAGTTCTGATGCCAATAATTCTTTTTTTTTTTTCCTTATCCTTTTCCCCAAACTATATATTTATCGTTTGTGAGACTGCATGAGTTTTGGATTCTCAAGACAACCTTAAAATTACTTTAAGAATCTTGATTGGAAAAAAAAGAATCTTGATTGGTCAAATGGTGTTTTGATATATAATTTAATATTTTTTAATGATATTAAGAACAATATATTCTGATCTTCCTTCTTCTTAACATATGGTGATCTCATGATAATACTTTCAAATGTCTATCAAATGTCTATCTATATGACCCCTATTAATACCCCAACCCAGCAGCAATCTAAACAAAGGAAAAAGATAAGCATTTGTCTTTAAACTGGTAAAACAAAATTTTTAAGGTCAAAAACTGAAAACGGCCTTTATTAGACAATTGATCCTGTTGTCAGGAAGGATGATTTAGTATGAACCTATCAAAAATCCAAATCAATTTTGGAAGCAATCCTTTGATGCTTCATTGAATTATACCTACAAAGTATTTGCAGCAATTTAGATACCCAGCCATGTACTTTGCAACCAGTTTATCTTAGGGGATTAATCAGAAGTTATGTTGCATAAAGTAAAAAGTCATATTGAAATTATTTGATCCATTTGTTAGTTATATGTGCTTTCAACATTTTATGAGCCTGACAAAAAGTATTAGGACTATTTAGTCATTGATAGAACAACCCTAGGATTATTATTTTTTAAAATAAAATTCTAATTATGTTTTCACATATTTTCTTAACCTATACATGTGCTCAGGTTGGGAAGGTTAATATTTGAGTAGGGGTGGGCATTCTCAAACTTCATTAGGAAATAGATTTCCTACTTTTAGCCTGCTTAACAAGTAAACATATTAAATCTGTCTACCATTTATACCCAATAACCAGCAAAAGCCCAGTTTTAAGAAATAATGTATATAATTAGGTTTAAGCCAGATGGTTCCAGAAGGTACACTTGAAGTGAATTGTTTTGGCTACTCCCTGATGCTTTAATGATGCCTGTGTTATAAGGTATTATAGTAAATAAACTTATCAAACATGTTACTGTATTGACTTCAGGTCTCATGTGGTAGTGGTAGAGAGTGTTGTGGATAAAGATTACCACATCACACTGAATTTTCTGTCAGGACCTATTGGCAATATTTCTTCTAAGTTTCAGTTCCAGGAAAATCTGGGATTTTTCCTAAGTAACTAATTTTTTTTTTTATTTTTTGGAGAATATGAATGGCATAGTTAATCATGTTCCTTTCTTTCCTTTGCTAAAACTCTGAGACTAATTTTCAGTTATTCCAAACATTTTGTTTTCCAGTCTTATTCCTAACATTTGACCTTTTCTACCCTTATTGTCCCTTTGTCCCCATTTCCTCATTCACTTTTAAAAACTCTCATCATATAACATATGCAGCTAAGCTTAATAATCACTGTGTTAATAATGTATTACTCAGATGTGCATTTAGGTCTTTGATTTTAGGTCTTTCTTCTTTTATAATGTAAGCATTTAGGACTATAAATTTCCTTCTCAGCACTATCTTCACTGCATCCCATATATTTTGATATGTTGCTCTCATTTTCTTTTGCTTTGAGATATTTACTGATTTCTCTTGCAATTTCCTCCTTGACCCACTGATTGTTTAAGAGTGTGTTCTTTAACTTCCATGTATTTGTGAAATATTCAGTTCTTCACCCATTATTGTTTTCCAGCATCATTCTGTTGTGGTCACATGTGTCATTTTGTTAATTTCATACTTTCTGAATTTGTTGAGGCTTGTTCTATGACCTAACATGTGGTCTCTCCTGGGGAATGATCTATGAGGCACATGAAGAATGTATATCCTGCTGCTTTGGGGTGAAATGGTCTGTATATGTCCATTAGGTCTAATTCCTCTAATGTATTAGTCAAGAACTTCATTTCTTTTTTGCTCCTCTGTTGAGATGTTCTGTCTATTGCTGAGAGTGGTGTATTGAAGTCCCCCACTATGATTATATAGATGTCTATTTCTCCCCCTAGTTTTGCCAGCGTTTCCCTCATGTATTTTGGGGCACTATGGTTAAGTGCATAAATATTTATGATTGTTCTTTCTTTTTGGAGGATTGCCACTTTTATTAATATTTATTGTCCTTGTTGGTCTCTTACAGCAGTTTTGAATTTAAAGTCCATTTTATCTGATATTAATATAGCTGCTCCAGTCACTGTTTGGTTACTGTGTGCATGGAAAATCTTTTTCCACCCTTTCACTTGCAACTTATTTGTGCCTTAGGTCTAAGGTGAGTCTCTTGTAGACAGCATATAAATGGGTCATTTTAAAAAATCCATCCTGCCAATCTGTGTCTAATTGGAGAGTTTAATCCATTTACATTCAATTTCATTACTTTAAAGTCAGTACAGGGAGGCGGACTTGGCCCAGTGGTTAGGGTGTCTGTCTACCACATGGGAGGTCTGCGGTTCAAACCCCGGGCCTCCTTGGCCCGTGTGAAGCTGGCCCATGTGCAGTGCTGATGCACGCAGGGAGTGCCGGGCCACACAGGGGTGTCCCCACGTAGGGGAGCCCCACTCGCAAGGAGTGCACCCTGTAAGGAGAGCCACCCAGCATGAAAGAAAGTGCAGCCTGCCCAGGAATGGTGCCACACACACGGAGAGCTGAAACAACAAGATGACGCAACAACAAAGAGACACAGATTCCCGTGCTGATGACAACAAAAGAAGCGGACAAGAACACGCAGCAAATGGACACAGAGAACAGACAACTCGGGGTAGGGGGTGGGGAGAGAAATAAATAAAATAAATCTTTAAAAAAATAAATAAATGAAAGTCAGTACTTACTTCAGTTATTTTTTCTTTAGACTTGTATATGTCATTTTATTTTTGTTTCTCTTTTTACCCTTTTAGTTACTATTACTAGTAGTCTTCCTTTCTACACTCTCCTCCAAACCTCTCTCTCCTATCTTTTCCTTTCAATCTGCAGAAGTCCCTTTAGTGTTTCTCGAAGGGCAAGATCTTTTGACAAATTCTCTCAATTTCTGTTTATCTGAATATTTTGCTCTCTCCCTCCTTTTTGAAGGACAATTTTGCTGGATACAGAATTCTTGGCTGGCAGGCTTTTTTTCTTTCAGCACCTTAATTATGTCATACTACTGCCTTCTTGCCTCCATGATTTCAGATGAGAACACTTAATCGAATTGAGCTGCTGTTATATGTGATGAACCTCTTTTCTCTTGCTGCTTTCAGGATTCTTTCTTTATCTCTGGTGTTTGACAACCTGATTAGTATGTGTTAGGATTTGTTCTGTTTGGAGTACGCTGTGCTACCTAGACATGTAGTGGGACATTTTTGGCCATTATTTCCTCAAACATTCCTTCTGCCCCTTTTAGTTTCTCTTCTCCCTGTGGGACACCCATAATGCACATGTTTGTGTATTTTATACTGTCATTAAATTCCCTGAGACCCTGCTGATTTTTTTTTTTGTCTATCCATTCTACTATGTACAACTTCAGGTGGTCTCACTTCGATGTCACTAATTCATTTCTCTGCCTATTCAAATCTACTATTCTATGATTACAGTATATTTTTAATTTCTTCTGTTGTGTTTTGCATTACCAAAAGATCTGTTATTTTTTAAAGTATGTTTACAGTTTCTTCTGTATGTTCAGTGTCTTCTTAATATCTGCTATCTCTTCCCTCATCTCATTTAATTGGTTAGGGTACTTATTTGGACATCTTTGATTAGTTGTTCCACATTCTGGGTCTCCTCCTGCTTTTTAGTTTGTTCATTTGATTTGGCCATATCTTCCAAATCAAATGATTCTTATCAAATCAAATATCTCCCATACTAAATGATTCTTAGTATGACTTGTAATTTTAGCTGATGTCTAGGCATCTGTACCTTGGTGGATTTATTCTGTTGGTTAGTTTTTCTCTCTTGCTTCGGGGAAGCTGTGGGGTTGTGGGGGCAACCAGAGAAAGTGGCTGGAGTGGGGTGAACTAGCTAGGCAGCAAGGGTGAGGTAGGTAGCAGGAAGACCAGACCAGCATGAGAGTGCCCAGCCAGGCCCGCGGGGAGAAGGATTGCCCCCACGACCCCACAGCTTCCCCCTTGTCCCACAAGACTGCTTGTCATCTTGCAGCTTCTGGAGGAGGAAGGCAGCCTGCTATTCCCTACTCTGCCATCTTGGATGCCTCCAATAATATATTATCAAGGCATAGAATATAAATGTTATTCAATATTTAGCTCCAGAAGACAGTGCCATCTCTTAATTGTTGAAAAAGAAATGTTTGTAACTCTCTACTTACTTGCTTCCTAAGACTTAAATAAAGAAAATGAATGTGAAATTGTAGAGTTTTTTTCTCTAAAGACCTTGTTTAGTATAAAAACAAAGACGACAATGGTGTGTTTGGTTTTGTAATGTGGGAGTTGAAATGCCTTTTCTTCTTCAATGGTCTGAAAACATAGACTTAAAATAGAGATCATTTTCAGAAACATGTTTTTACTTCCTGAATATTCATCTGAAGAATTTAATCATAGAAAAAGGTGGAAAAAAGAATAGGCCTTAGGGCAGCATCTTCCCCCCTCTTGCTGGTGACTTTTTAAAAAATTTAATTATGCCAATTCTCAGAGAGATTCCTTATAAAGCTGAGATTGGAGAAAGTAATTCAGGAAGGTTGATATTGGTTTTGATGTACCAGAGAATTTCAGTTTATCCACTGAAGTTGAAAATAATGCTGTGGACTGAAGGATAGAAGGAAGGAGATATGATATACCAGTCTTTAGTATTCACTAATAATATATAAAAAAAAAATATTTTCCATTTGTAAGAAAATCTCCTTAATTAGAAAAGACTAGAAAAATATCATTCTTTAATCTTTCAGTGTAATAGGCCAAATGTATGCTTTTCAGGGACCCATGATAAAAGGTGCCTGAGATTTTCCCTTACATTTCTAAAATATACTCTCAGTGTCATAATTACAGTTTAAGGATCTATTTTAAGGATCTGTATTTCATGTGTCATTAGCAACTGCTCATTCCAACTGGTTCCAAATGCTTATGACTTCCTTGTGGTCTATTAAATATGTGAAAAGAGAAGATGCTTTAGAGAATTTCTTTAGAAATTTTTAAAATTTAGAGCATTTTTTCCTCCTGGGTCCTTTTTGTTTTTTCTTTACTATGAACTATGATCTATGGTTTAACTTACAGTTAACTATGTAGTGTTGTACCATGAATTTTTTAAAAATTTTTTATTCTGTTACCATATTTACAACCTAACATTTCCCCTTTTAACCATATTCTGGTATGTATTTCAGTGCTGTTAATTACATTCACTGTGATGTGCTTCCATCATGACCATCCTATTACCAAAACATTTCCATTGTTTCAACTATGAAACTTGTATGTTTTAAGCCTTAATTACCATTTCCTTTCCCCACTCCATCTGCTGGAAATCCATATTCTAGACTGTGACTCCATGAATTTTCTTATTCTAATTAGTTTATATCAGAGAGATCATACAATATTTGTCCTTTTGTGTCTGGCTTATTTCACTCAACATGGTATCTTCAAGGTTCATCATGTTGCAGTATCAGAACTTTCATTCCTTTTTACAGCTGAATAATATTCCACTGTATGCATATACCACATTTTGTTTATCCATTCATCAGTTGATGGATACTTGGATTGTTTCCATCTTTTGGCAATTGTGAATAATGATGCTAAGAACATCATAAGATGTTTGCAACATAAGAATGATGCAAAGATTTACTTGAGTCTCTGCTTTCAATTCTTTGGTGTATATACCTAGTTATGGGATTGTGGGGTCACATGGTAATTCTACACTTAGCCTTCTGAGGAATTGCTAAGCTGTCTGCCACACAGCTGTACCATTTTACATTCTCACCAGCAAAGAATGAGTATTTCTTTTTCTCTGTATCCTCTCCAACACTTGCAACTTTCTATTTTTTAATAGCAGCATTCTAATGAGTGCGAATGAGATCATATCTTTTTTAATTGTTTACAATATATTAGAAATTTATATCATTAATTCAAGATCACTGACATCTTCAAGATTATTTTTAAAGGATGACAGCTGAAATAAGAGGTTAAAGCTCTGACTTTGTGCAATTCAAAATGAACCTTTGAGATAAGTGGAATCAGGGAAAGTTAGAGTCACAGTCCTTACCATCATTACTTTATTGAACAAGAAACAATTAGAAAATTGAAATGAATACTTAATAGCAGAGCCAGCATGAGAAACCACCTTTCAAAAAGTAGAGGTAAGGAACTTGACTTTTATTGAGTGTTTAATTGTTGCCCTATGAGACTGATATTATTATTACTATTTAACAAGGTAAGAAAACTGAGGTATAGAGAAGTTAACTAAGGTCCAATGGTGATAAACTTCAAAATTTAGATTCAGTCCCCTGTCTAAATCCAGATCCATTTATTCCCAAAGCCTGAGGAATAGCAATCCTCTTTAAATCCTAGGACTTTCAGAATCCTGCAGTTAACACAAATGAGAGAGTAGAAAGATGAGAGGTTGTGAACTTGCAAAACAGTCATGCACATGTATGGAATTTCCATGAAATACCCCATCCAACAACATACTACATTGTTGTGGAATATTAGTTACATATTATGAGATAATAATATCAGACTATTACCATTAGCTATGGTCTATAGCATACATTTGTTATATTTTTCCATTCTCCCCTATTATTAACATATCTTTGGCATTGATGCAAAAATATTATACTGTTGCTGTTAACTATAGTCCATAGGTTATATTAGTTGTATTTTTCCCTTTCTTCTCCACATTATTACTACCTTGCAATAGTGATGTACATTTGGCCTAGGTTATAGGACATTCTTGTATTTCTACTGTTAACCACAATTCTCATCCACCTCTGAGCTCACTATGTTATTCAGTCACTAGATTATTCTCCAGCTTTCTTTCAATTGACATTTACACCCTAGACTGCACTTTTCAGCCACAATCCCACTTATTGAGCTGGTACTTTAGTTCTACTCGCTATTATGAGTTACTATCAATTCTATCCATTTCCACATGTTTACAGCCAAGTTAATTAAAATTTCCACATACGTTAAGCATCAGTATACCTTCTAAGCCCTCCTCTTATCTCCTAATAACCTTTACTCTAGATTTTAGTTTCATGCATTTATTCTTCGTAGTTAGTTCACATTAGTGAGACCATGCAATTTTTGTCCTTTTGTATCTGGCTTATTTCACTTAACAAAATGTCTTCAAGGTTCATCCATGTTTTCATATGTGTTCCAATTTCATTTCTTCTTACAGCAGCATAGTATTCCATAATATGTATATACCACATTTTATCCATTCATTGGCTGATGGGTGCTTGGGTTGTTTCCATCTTTTGGAATTGTGAATTGTGAATATGTGTGAAAATGTTTGTTCGTGTCACAGTTGTCAGGTCTTCTGGTTATAGTCCTAGTAGAAGAATTGTTGAATCATATCAAATGGCAGTTCTATATTTAGCTTCTTGAGGAACCACCAAAAAATCTTCCGCAGAGGCCTGCATCATTTTATATTTCCACCAACAGTGAAGGGCTATTCCTACTTCTCCACATACTCTCCAGCACTTATTGTGTTCTGATTTTTTAATAATGGTGATTCTGTGTGGTGTGAGATGATATCTCATTGTCATTTTGATTTGAATTTAACCTAATAGTTAATTATATTGAACATTTGTTCCTGTACTTCTTGGCTGTTTGTATTTCCTTTTTGGAAAAATATCTAATTCTTTTACCCTTTTAAAAAATTCAATTGCTGACGCTTTTACTGTTGAGTTGCATAATCTCTTTATATAGAATGGAAATCAAACCCTTGTTGGATATGTGATTTCCAAATATTTTTTCCCATTCATTGGGCTGCCTTTCCAACTCTTGACACAGTTCATTGAATTGCAAAAGTGTTTAAATTTGAGGAGGTCCCTTTTATATTTATCCCTGTTCTTTTGTTCCTCATGCTTTTGGTGTAAGGTTGAAGAATGTACTACCTACCACCAGGTTTGAAAATGTTTCACTACAGTTTCCACTAGGAGCTTATGGTTGTAGATATTATTGTTAGATCTTTGAACCATTTTGAGTTAATTTTTGTATAAGGTATGTGATAGTGCTCCTTTTATTTTCCTTTTGGATATGTATATCTAGTTATCCCAGCATTATTTAATGAATAGATAGTTCTGCCCTAACTGGGCAGTTTGACAACCTTGTCAAAAGTCACTTGACCATAGATATGAGGGGCTATTTCTGAAGCATCAATCTGATTCTGTTGGTCTCATGTGTCTATTTCTAAGTCAGTACCATGCTATTTTACCACTGTTGCTAGGTAATACAATTTAAAGCCCAGAAGTGAGAATGCTCCAACTTTGCTCTTCTTTTTTAAAATGTTTCTTGCTATTTTGGGCCCCTTGCTCTTCCAAATAAATTTGGTGATTGTGTTTTCCATTTGTTAAAAAATGCTGGTGAATTTTTTATCATGATTGCTTTGAATCTGTATATCAATTTGGGTAGCACTGACATCTTAATGATATTTAGTTTTTCAATCTGTAAGCATAGAATTTTCTTCCATTTATTTAGGTCATTTAAAATAATTTTTTAAAGCACTGAGTTGTAGTTTTCTGAATACAAGTGCTTACATCTTGGTTAAGGTTTTTCATAAATATTTGATTCTCTTAGTTGCTATTGTAAATGGATTTTTTCCTCTGACTTCTTCCTTTCTGATCTGGATACTTTCTATTTCTTTTTCTTTCCTGATTGCTCTAGCTAGAACCTCTAGCACTATATTGAACTACAGTGGTGACAGTGGGCATCCTTGTCCTATTCCTCCTGATCTCAAGGGTAACATTTTCAGTCTGTCACGATTGAGTACAGGTTAGCTGTGGGACTTACATATATGGCCTTTATCATATTGAGAGAGTCCTTCAATTCCTGTTTTGTAGTATTTTTTATAAAGAAAGGATACTGCATTTTGTCAGGTGCCTTTTCTGTGTCAATCAACAGGATCATATGATTTTTCTTCTTTGATTTATTAATGTGTGCATTTTGCTGATTGAGTTTCTTGTGTTGAACCATCCTTGCATGCCTGGTATACAATCCACTTGATCATGATAAATAATTCTTTTAATGTGTTGTGGATTTGATTAGCAACTATTTTGTTGAGAAATTTTACATCTGTTTTCATAAGGGTCTGTAATTTTCTTTTTCCACAATATCTTTATCTGGCTTTGGTATTAGGGTAATATTGGCTTCATAGAATGAGTTTGGTAGTGTTCTTTCTTGTTCAATTTTTTGGAAGAGTTTGAGTAAGATGGGTATTAAATTTTCTTTGAATGCTTGATAGAACTCACCTGTGAAATCATCTGGTACTGGGCTTTTCATTTTGAGAAGTTTTCAAATTGTCCCCATTTTCAATTTTGCTTTTATTTATTTGCATTTTCTCTCTTATTTTCTTCATCAATCTAGCTAAGGGTTTGTTGCTGTTATTAACCTTCTTGAAGAATCAACATTGGTTTTGTTAATTCTCTGTATTTTTTTCCTCAATTGAATTTATTTCTGATCTGAACTTTGTTTTTTCATTCTTTCTGTTTGTTTTAGAATTAATTTTTGGTTCTTTTTCTCATTTCTCCAGGTGTATAGTTAGGACATTGATTTTTAGCTCTTTCTTCTTTTTTTAGCGTAAGCATTGAGAGCTATAAATTTCCCTCAGAGCACTGTCTTCACTGCATCCCATAGGTTCTTTATGCTGTGTACTCATTTTCATTTGTCTCAATAGATTTATTGATTTCTCCTGAAATTTCTTTTTGTTCCACTGATTAAGAGTGTGTTGTTTCTTCTCCATATTTTTGTGAATTTTCCCTTATTCCACCTCTTGTTGATTTCCAGCTTTATTCCATTATGATCAGAGAAAGTATTTTGCATAATATTGATCTCATTTAATTTATTGAGATCAACTTTGTGACCTAAAATATATTCTATTTTCAAGAAAGAGCCATGAGCACTTGAGAAAAATGTATATCCTGCTGTTTTGGGGTGCAATATTCTGTATATGTTTATTAAGTTTAGTACATTTACATTATTCAAGCTCTCTGTTTCTTTCTTGATCCTCTTCCCAGATGTTCTATATGATGCTGCAACTATTATTGTAGAAACATCTATTTCTCTCTTCAGTTTTGCCAGTGTTTACCTCATGTAATTTGGGGCATCCTTGTTAGGTGCATATACATTTATGATTGTTTTTACTTCCTGGTGAATTGCAATTTTATTACCATATGCTGTCCTTCCATATCTCTAATAAGAGTTTTGCTTTTAAAGTCTATGTCATCATAGATAAGTATAGCTATTCCACCTGTTGTTGTTATTGTTACTACATGTATGGAATATTTATTTTCCAGCCTTTCATTTTTAATCTATTGGTATCCTTGGATCTAAGATGAGTCTCTTATAGACAACATATAGATGGTTCATATTTTCTTATCCATTCAACCAGTTTGTGTCTTTTGACTGGGGAGTTAAATCCATTAACAGTCATGTTATTAGTATAAAGGCAGTTCTTCATCCATTTTGACCTTTGGGTTTTATCTGTCATATATTTATTTTCACCACTCTGTTGACCTTTTAGTTACTTTCACTGATTTCTAGACTCTTTCAAGCCTCGATCTCCTATCTTTTCATTTCAGACTGTAGCACTCCCTTTAGTATTTCTTGCAAAGATGGTCTCTTGGTTACAAACTCTCTCAGTTTCTGTTTATCTGTGAATATTCTAAACTCGCCCTCATTTCTGAAAGACAATATGATCAGATATAAGATTCTTGGTTGGTAGTTTTTCTTTTGCAGTATGTTATATTATCATACCACTGCCTTCTTGCCCCCATGGATTCTGATGAGAAATCAGTAAGTAATCTTATCAGGTATCCCTTGTATGTGATGCAATGCTTTTCTCTTTCTGTTCTCAGAATTCGCTTTGTCTGTGGCATTTGACATTCTGATTAGTAAGTGTCTCGGAGTAGGTCTGTTCAGATTTACTTGGATGGGAGTATGTTGTGGTCCTTGGACACAGATATCTATGTTTCAATAGGTTTAGGAAATCGTCAGCCTTTATGTCTTCATTCAAAGTTTTCTTCTGCCTCTTTTTCCTTCTCTTCTTCTTCCAGAACAACCATGACATATATATTTGCACATCTCTTGCCATCATTTGGACTCTGAGATCCTTTTCAATTTTTTCCATTCTTTTCTTATCTGTTCTTTTGTATGCTTCCTTCCAAAGACCATGTTTTCAAGAATACTGATCTTTTCTTATGTCTTCTCAAATCTGCTGTTACATGACTCCAGTGTATTTTTCAATTTAATTTATCTTGCCTTTCATTCCCATAGAGCTGCTATTTTTCTGTGTATGTTTTCAAGTTCTGCTTTGTGCTCACTCAGTGTCTTCTTTATATCCTTAATCTCTGTAACCTGCTCCCCTGCCAGGGTTGGGGATGGATCCTCCAGAATGTCCAACTATCTAATCCATGTCATTCTAAAGCACCTACAGTTGCCCTGAGACTCTGATAGAATTTTGTCCCTTCTGCCCTTTAAGAGAGGGGATGGAGTCACAATTACCCAACATTCCAGTCTGTGTCAGCCAAAAGTGCCTCAATTACCTGGAGAGGTCAGTACAGATCCTGCCAGCTTCCTCCCTCCTGGAGGAGGGGCTAGAGTCTAGGCTAGGGCTGCAATTCAATCTGGGTGGAAAGAAGCTGGTCCCTACCTTCACTGTGATTTTTCAATTAGCCCTGCTTCTCTCACGCCAGTGGCAGAGTTCAAATGGCAGCTACCAGCCTCTTTCCAACTTGAACAGTCTCAAACTTTAGCTCTTCGTAGGATTATGCTTTAGCCAGCTGAATTTACTGCCAATCAGTAGCTGAAGTCAGTGCCCAACCATCGCTTCCTCCCACATTTTGGGAGATGGAGCTTTCACCTCCAGCCGCAGAATAGCTCTGCAAATGGCGTGTACTGGCAGTGGAGAATTGGCACCAGCCTCCCCAGTGTGGAGTACTCTACTAACAAATGCTCACTGCAGATGAGCAGTCTCCTTCTGTTCTTCCAGTGAGTTTCAGGATGCTCTTCTGGTCTCCTGGGGCCCCAAAGCAGGTTCTTTACATAGCTCTGGCTGATTATTAAATGCCCTGTAGGATGAGCTGACTCTTGGATCTCCTTACTCTGACGAAATCTTTGGTCATTTTATATCATTCATTTTTAAAATTCTATAAAAGTTAAAACATATAGTTTGGAATACTCAAATTATTAAGAAATTCACATTAGTATAATTTCTCATACTAGTAACACTAGATAACACTAATAGCCCCTTGCCAGCATCAACTTTCTTTTAAAAGTCCCCATCTCTTGTCACTTTAAGGTTGAAAATGCAGATGTCAAAAAACATATATTCTGCTTAGGTATTGTCCTATACAGCTTTCTTTTTCTTTAAGCCATGAATTTATTGCATTGTGATTTTATGAAAAATGGTCGAGTTTCTTTATATAAAAAGTGTATATAATTTTAATACCGAAGTGCTGCATATACATGAGTTGTCATGTTTCCTAGATTTTATAAATGAAGGACTAAGAAACCAAAGAAGTTAAATGACTAACAAAGACGTCACAAGATTAACTTGTCTCCTGCCTAATACTAGCTTGCAGCTGTTATCAATATATATTGTAATAGTTCATTAAGTCTTTTGATAATTTTTCACTTTTTATTTTAACCTTAAATATAGTTAAGCATGAGAGATAAGCAGCAAATATCATCCTGAATATGAAATGTCTGAAGCAGTATTACACTAAGACAATGTAGTGGTGTGCTAATACATTCTGTCAGGAAAACTGACTGAATTTGACAGTAATGTTATTAAAAATATCCAGAAACAATTTGTTTTATGAAAGACAATGCCATTTTCATTTTATTCTAAATAAAGAACTCCAGACAATCCATTTTGTTGTAAACTTTTATTTAAAAAAACATTTGAAATGTAATTATTGTTCCTTTTTAAAGCATCGGTTTATAATTTTTAAATGTGAACTTCAAAATATTTGTGTATTTTCAAAAGAAAGACATTGACAGGGCTATCAATAAAACATCTTAGCTGCATAAGTTAGAACTAATTTATTTTGCATGATTAGTGATTTAAGATTAAATGAGTCATGTGAATTATGTAGAATAGCTACATATGTAAACATAAGTATAAATTCTATATGCATATATGTGTATATCTTTATGTGGATATAGATGTAAATAAAGACATAGCTATAGATGGGCAATTACTTTTTTATAATGTAAAAATTTATATTTAAAATTTTTTACACCATATATTTTAAAATCTGAGATGAAATAATACATTTTGCAATTAAAGTGAAACGAAGGTTTTAGAACTCGACCATGAGATGTTTGTTCATTAGCAAAGTATAAAGGAAAAAAACATCATTATTTCAAAAGTGGGCATTGGGGATGCAGAGGGGCAGCTGTTGTTCTTTAATTGTTCCTAGACTAATAAAGTGCAGTTTTTATAACCCATTTAAAGCTTATCACTGGGGAATACATTTTAGTACCACTTTGGGTGACTTCTGGCTAATAAATTCTTGCCTTTTGAGTGTAAGTATTTTGCTTCAAATCCCAGATACAAGTTTATTAAAAATTGTAATAGTACTTAGAGACTATAAAATGAAATGAAGTGCACAAAATGTGTGTTTCTGGTGCTTGACTTTAAAATTATTTTTTATATGACTAATTTCAGTATTTTCAACTTAATCTGACTGTTGTTGAACTGAAATGATTATTAAATATTTAGCCAGAGAAAAAGAGTCAATATATCATTTTGGAGTAAAGTTTTCTTATAATTTTTAAAAGATAGTTCTTAAAAATAATAAAATTAAATGTATGCCTTAAATTATCATGTTATGGTAAAAATTATTCATCCAACAATATTTATGTAAAACTGGCTGTAACTTTAAATAAAGCATAATATAATTAATAAGAAGAGTTGTGTGGCATATTTTTGTCAAAGGATTTTTTAAGAGGTGGTAAAAATACATTTTTTTTAAACTGAGGTTTTTGGAACATGACATTGATTATTCCTACATTTACCGTTATTGTATTAAATGCGCTCCTTGAGCAAACATACAGAAGAAAGAGACTGCTTAAAATCCACATTAATGAACTGCAACCTTCCTGAAAATTTAGCGTTTATAGCCAGGGCTGTGAAGAGTGTGAGGCAGTGAGGCAAGAACACAGTAGCCAATGATCTTAAAGTTTATAATTTTAACCTTTTTGTCTGGATGAAATAACATTGAGAGTGTGGAAGAATGCTTGAATCACCAGAACTCCCAGTCAAATAAGATAAGAAATGAGGCTACCACTCTGCCATGGATGCTGACAAGATAGTGACTCCTGGGGTTACTCACATCAATAGCAGAAGCCAAAATAGTTGTACTACTTCTCCAACCAAAATATCATAGGGCATGAGTTGAAGCTCTCATGCCAGTAGGTCCATCACCAGGGGAGAGACCTGAACCTAGGGAACCCCCCGCTGTTACAGCAATCAATAAACAAGACTGTATCTTAACCAGTCGCGACCAGGTGTATCTCAGGACTACCTGATGCATTCCTGTAATGTGTTACCTCACTTCTCAGAGTGCCAGTTTCTTAAACAATCCTGAAACATGGTCCAAGTGGAAAAATGGCCAAAGCAAAGGGCTCAGCAAGTCCTTAGGAGCAAAAGAATGTATTGGCAGATTGCCTCCCCACACTTTGCTCATTCTTTACTTACATAGCGCTCTGCCCAGCTTTTTTTTTTTTTTTTTTTTTTTTTTTTTACCTGTGAAAAGCTCTGCTTCATCCTACTTCCAATAACTCCTAGTCCTTCATATAGTCAGAAACTCCAAATTCTCTATTTCCCAAGATGGCTGGGGTCCTTAACATATATTTGTGTCCCTTCTCTTTAGTGGTATTATGGTAGGATTTAGATAGAGAAATCCTTAATATTCCCAAAGGGTCCAGTATCTTGCTTATGTCCACTGTTCATTTTGCTTCCTTTGCTTTTTAGGTACACTAAGTTTTCAAAAGCTTTCTCAAGCTTTCAACATCCCAGATTTTGTTTATTTAAATAGTGGTTAACAAGAATTTTTATTTATTGACAAAGGCCTTTTCTAATAGTTCAGCTACTTCAAATGTTGTTAACAGAATCTTAATATCATTAATATAATCCTTTGGCACATGCAGATATAATACAACTAAATTTAGGTTAAATTGCTATTGTTGGAATTAATTTACCAAAAAAAAAAACCCAAAACATTTAATTCACTTGTTATCAAAATTAGAGAAAAAGAACATTAATTAAACATAAAGTCAAAAGATCCTAGAACTCCAGTCATCTGTGACGTTCTAATGGCAAATTTGACTGGTTTAATTGCCTAGTAAAAATCTTTTTACCTCATAAATTTTTGTCTGTATATTCTGTATATAAGGCTTGTCTAAAGTCTTTAAATAAAAAAAAAATCTGTCCTTTATTTTTTTTTCCTCTCTCTCTCTCTCTGGAGAAGAAGAGGAAAATAAATTCCATAGGATAGGGGAGTGGGTATAGCTCAAGTGGTTGAGTGCCTGCTTCTCGTGTATGAGGTCTGTGGTTCAATCCCTGGTACCTCCTTTAAAAAAAAATATTCCATCGATAGCCAGAGAAGAGTCAGCTGAGAGAGGAGATCAAGAGAGAAAGGGGTGTGTAGGTGGAGAGGGGAATACTTTCTTTTTGTCCTCTGGTTTTATCGTAAGTGCACTGAGGGAGGTTGGATGCATCATATTTGAAGTTTACCTCCTATTAATTGTGTGACCTTAGTTAATGAACCTTTTTTCCTAATTAGTAAAAACTGGAATGGCAATAAATACTTAATGGGATTTTCATAAGGACTATTTGAAGATTAGTTGCGGTTTGTATCAAGTACCTAATACTTCACTCCAACTAGGTATTAAATAAATGGTCACTGCTATTATTGATGTTACTGTTATCCTTTGAAAATAAGCTCTTTAATACAAGACATTTCTGTCATCCAAAAATAAGAAGATATTAAAAGGAAGATAAACATTCAAGTAGAAATAAAATATCTGGAGGTTTTTAGGATGTATATTAAAGTTAACACTTAGGAAAATATTCTCTTTTGTATGAGGTATGAGTTGATCTTTTATAAATTAAAGGCCATTGTTAGGATGCATAACTCATTACTTAAAGAAGCAATTATGTGATGAAGTCTTGGAGAAAAAAATATATGTGTTTGTTCATATGATTTTTGAGTATTAGTAGAAATTTCCTTAAAACAATGGGAATTCAATATGGAAATGACCATTTCCCCATGATAATTTTTTCCTGGGGTAAATTTGCTTTTCTGAGACTGACTGTGTATCTTGTGATGCTAATGCTGATTCTGAGGGTGTGTGACATATCACATTTTAAAATAAAAAAAAAAGTATTGCTCAAATAAAAAAATTAGATATAAAGTTTAATTAAGAGCTATTAATTAAGAATTTTCATTTTGGAAATTCAACCCCCTCATAACTATAAAGCATAGTTCTATTTTTTCAGTGTGGTCATAGATAAATGTTTCTGAAGATAACCTATAAGCTGGCTGTATTTATTATGTTCCTTTATATTTTAAAATGGACTGTATGATAAGCAATTGGGTAATTTTGTGATAAGCCCTTTAGAATATTTCAATATTGATATATTGATATACTGATATGGTAATCCCATGTTTATATTTAAATGTATTTTGCTCTTTTAGAAGAATATTACTATTTTAGGAAAGAGTAAACAAGAAACTGGAAAATATTTGTGTTCTAAAGGATTAGAACAGGATTTTGGAAAATCTCACAATCCCTATATTGTAAGATCCTCAGAAATAGGGAATATTTTTAAAATATTAGATTAACTTATTGCCTTTAGTAAACATTCAACAAAAACATTGTATTTTATTTGACATCTCAATGAAACTAATGTACTAACTTTGTTAGAAGTAACATTCATATGAGGTTTTTTATGGAATGATAGACCTATTTTGCACTAAATTTCTACCATCATGAATAAATGGTGAAGAATATATTATAAACAGAAACAATGAGCCTCGAATATACCACATTTAATTTTCAGTCCTTCTTAAAATTTGCCACCCTTGAAGATTGCCTAGGGAAGTTTTTTAAAAGTGTAGATTCCAGAGCCATTCAGATTCTCATGGGACCAGGAATCTGAGTTTAAAAAAAGCCCAGAAATAATTGATGGAGATATGTTTAGCATACACTGAGAAGCACTGCCCTCCAATATTTGAAGAGAAATTCATTTATTAGCTTATAAGATATTTTTTTCTGACAAAACGTGCATTATGTTCACTCCATCTGTTAGACATGTCCCTATGAGTACTCCTCCAGTTCCACTTCTGTAGTAGAATGCATCTTCCCTACTTTTTTTCATTTAACTGCTGGCAAAAATCTAAATCTGAAAGAGAACCTATTGGCTTGACAAAACTATAACCTAATTCATCAGACTTTAGCCTTTTTAGATTAGTACCACAAAACAATTAAAAATATGGTTTTCTGTTTGAAGATTTTAATTCTGTTTTAATTAGAAACCTTCTCACTTTTTAAAATTTAGTACTTCAACTTTCATTGACATTGGAGACACTTTTCAGTGGGTAATAATGAACATGTCTTCATTTACATTTTCATGCTGGAAAATTCTAAGGATAAAGGCATAATTAAGTTTCAAGGATCATTCTGTACCTGAAATTACATTTATAAACCATTTTGAAATTTCTCCTGTGAGATGTGAATCTACTACATGTATTAAACCAAATTTAAATATCATTAAAAAATCACAATTTTAAAAATTTGCATTAATTTAGGCTTAGAACCATTCTTTGTAGAGATGATTCCTGGAATGTGGTGTGTTTTGGGAAAAGATATGTCAGCATAGATGTTGCTCACAACATTAAAGAAATGTTGTGATAGAAACCTCACTGCTATTGGTCAGTTGGCAGGGAGCCTTGGACATAAGTAATCCATTTAATATCATGGTGAATATAGCTGTTCTAAAGCAGCATCAATAGAATGACCAGTGTTTTTCTTTTAAAAAAATTTTAAGTATATTTTTGCTTCCTAAAGACAGATTTGAGGAGACCAGTTTGAATGAACGAGCACTTTAAAGGCGCTATGGCCTCTTGAATTATCGACCTTCTATCCTCAGATATCTCCCTTTCTGGCCCTTCGTCTTCAACCTGTTCTCTCTTTAATCACTGGCAATCTGGACTCTTCCTTCACTGAAACTTTGAAACTATTCCCAGTAAGTTATCAATGAGTTTCTAACTGCTAAACCTGAAGGAAGCCTTCCAAGTTTCATAGTTAGTGGCATGACAAACCATCTCAGAACCTGGGTAAAAATAAAAATGAAAAATATACATCCCTAAATACATTTGTCAAAATATCTTCCCATATTTTGAGCCAAGTGGAGAAAGTTAATAAAAACTCTGTAATCAAGTCAATGCCTCTATAAATAAAGCCCTGTGTTGCCCAATGTGTTGGCATACCATAAATCTTTCTGATGGGAAAGCATAGGCAATATGGGTCTAGCACAGGCAATTGTGTTGCATGATAATGAAGGGTCATAAAACCAATCATGCATAAAATAAAGGATCCCCATACAACTCACTACCAACACCTTGCAATGGTGTCAGATATTTATTATAGTTGATGATAGCAATTTTTTGTAATTATACTAACTTTTAACTGTAGTTACCTTTGTTATAACTGATGAAAAGTTAATAGTATTATTAACTATCATCCATTGTTTCCATTTGGTGCATTCCCATATAACACCTTATTATAAATACCTTGTTTTAGTGTTGTACATTTTTATAATTCATAAGAGAATATTCTATACTTGTACTATATAGTCCATCATCTACAATAGGGTTTACTGTGTTACACAGTCCTATGTTTCAACTTTTAATTTTTATTCTAGAAAGAAATACAACCTAAAGTTTTTCCTTTTAACCACATTAACCTATGTAATTCAATGCTGTTAATTATACTCAATAATGTGCTAACATCACCACTGGTGATTTCCAAATCTTTATAATCAACCTAAATAGAAATTCTGTACAAACTAAGCATCACCTCCACATACTCTAACACCAAGGAATGCCCTGGTAATCTACATTCTAGAGTTTAACTGAGTTTGCTTATTATAATTAGTTCATATCAGTGAGATCATACAATATTTGTCCTTTCGTGTCTGGCTTATTTCACTCAGCATAAGATCCTCAAGGTTCATTCCTTGCATCAGGGACTCATTCCTTTTTTACAGCTGAATCATATTCCTTTGTTTGAATATAGTACAATTTGTTCATTCATTGGTCAATGGACACTTGGGTTATGTCTGTCTTTTGACAACTGTGAATAATGCTTCTGTGAACATCAGTGTGCAAATATATGTTCCAGTCCCTGCTTTCATTTCTTCTGTAAATATAGAGTAGCGGGATTTCCAGGTCATGTGGTAATTCTATATTTAGTTTCCTGAGGAACTGTCAAATGATTCTCCACAGAGTCTGCACCATTTTAAATTTCCACCAGCAATGAATGAGGGTTCCTATTTCTCCACATCTTCTCCAACACTTGTAGTTTTCTGTTGTTTTAATAGCAGCCATTCTAGTGGGTGTGAAATGATATTTTATTGTGGTTTTGTTTTGCATTTTCCTAATAGCTAGTGACACTGAGCATGCTTTTCATGTGCTTAATGTATATTCAAATATTTTGCCCATTTTTTTAACTGGGTTGTGTGTCTTTTTATTGTTGAGTTGTAGGATTTCTTTATATATTCTGGACATCAAACCCTTTTCAGACATGTAGTTGAGAAATATTTTCTTGCATTAGGAAGGCTGTCCTTGCACTTTTGTGACAAAGTCCTTTTATACAAACATTTTTTTTTTTTTTAATTTTGAGAAGTTCCCATTTATCTATTTTTTTTTCTTGCTTGCTTATGCTCTGGATGTAAAGTCTGTGAAACCATTTCCTAACACAAGATCCCAAAGATGTTTCCCTACATTTTCTACTAGGAGTTTTTTAGCCTGGTTCTTATATTTTGGCCTCCGATCCATATTGAATTAAGTTTTGTTTATGGTGTGAGAAAGGAAGCCCCTTCATTTCTTTTGCATACAGACATCCAATTCTCTCAGCACCATTGTCAAAGAGAATATTCTTTCCCAAGTGATTGGACTTGGTAGGCTTTTCAAAAATCAATTAGCCATAGATACAATGGTCTGTTTCTGAACTCTCAATTTGATTCCTTTGGTCAATATATTTGTCTATCTTTGTGCCACTGGGTTTTTGTTTTGTTTTTGTTTGTTTGTTTTGTTGTTTTGCTGATATTGTTTAGGAGATACCGGGTATTGAACCTTGGACTTTGTCCGTGGGAAGTAGGTTCTCAACCACTGAGCTATACCCACTACCCTACCATGCTGTTTTTAGCATGTAGCTTTGTAATATGCTTAAAGTCAGGAAGTGTGAATCTTCCAACTTCGTTCCTTTTCAAGAGGTTTCTGGCTGACCAAGACCCCTGACTCTTCCAAATAAATTTGATAATTGTCTTCTCCTTCTGCAAAGAATATTGTTGGAATTTTGACTGGGACTGTGTTGAATCTGTAAATCATTTTGGGTAGAATTGATATCCTAAGGATATTTAGTATTCCTGTCCATGAACACAGAATGTCCTTCCATTCATTTTGGTCTTCTTTGATGTCTTATAACAATGTTTGTAGTTTTTTGTATAAAAGTCCTTTATATCCGTGTTTAAAATTGATTCCTAGATATTTGATTTTTTTAGTTACTACTGTAAATGTAATTTTGTTTCTTTATTTCCTCCTCAGCTTGCTTTTCATTACTAGTGTATAGAAATACTGCTGAATTTTGCATGTTGACCTATTTTGGGCGGCTTTTTATATATAGGGTCAGGCCATCTGTAAATAGTGAAAGTATACCTTTTCCTTTTCAATTTGGATGCCTTTTATTTCTTTTTCTTGCCTAACTTCTCTGCCTAGAATTTCCAGAAATTTTGAAGAACAGTGGTGACAGTGGCCATCATTCTCTTGTTTCTGATTTTATAGGGAAAGCTTTCAGTATTTTACCATTGTTATGATGTTTGCTGTGGTCTCTCATGTATGACCTTTATTATGTGGAGAAAAATTCTTTCTATTCCTATTTTTCTAACTGTTTTTATCATGAAAAGAATCTGGCTTTTGTCAAATGACTTTTCTGCATCACTGAAAATGATCATGTAGGTTTTTTTTCCCTTCATTTTGTTAGGTTTGTGTATTAATTTCTTTTCTTATGTGAAACCATCATTGCATACCTAGGATAAAACACAATTGAAAATGGTGTATAATTTTTTCAATATGTTGTTGGATTTGATTTGCAAGTATTTTTATTGTGGATTTTTGTAGCTCTGTTATCAGAGACATAGGGTATTAGGGTGATGTTGGCTTCATAGAATGAGTTAGGTAGTGTTCCATCCTGTTCAATTTTTGGAAGAGTTTGAGCAGATTTGGAATTAATTCTTCTTGGAATGACTGGTAGAATTCACCTGTGATGCCATCTGGTCCTGGGCTTTTTCCTTGCTGTGAGGTTTTCAATCTTTTACTTGTAATTGTTCTTTTAAGGTCTTCTGTTTCTTCCAGAGTCAGTATAGATTGCTAATGTATTTCTAGATATTTTTCCATTTCATCTAGGTTGTCTAATGTGTTGGCATACAGTTTTTCATAGTATTCTCTTAGGATCCTTCTTATTTCTGTGAAGTTGGTAGTGATGGTCACCCTCTCATATCTGATTTTATTTGTTTGTGTCTTCACTCTTATTTTCTTTGTCAGTCTAGTCAATCTCCCCAGAGATTCAGCAAAAAAAGTAGAGTTGCATATTAAGGATACAGTACTATCGGGTTTTGCATTTACCTTATTTATCCTTACCAAAGTTCTCCATTTCTTTACACTATTCCACATCTCTCTACTGTCTTCAGAAATCCCTTTAGTAATTCTTGTAGGGCAGTTCTCTTATTCACAAACTGTCTTTTTATCTAAGAATATTTTAAACTCTCCCTCATTTTGAAGGACATTTTTGTTAGATAAGGAATTTTGGCTGGCAGTTTTTCTCTTTAAATACCTTCAATGTATCATTCCACACATTTTTGTCTCTATGGTTTCTGATGAGAAATCAGAATTTAGTTTATTGAGGAGACCTCGTAGGTAATGAATCATGTTCTCTTGCTGCTTTCAGAATTCTTTCTTTATCTTTGGCATTTGACGATCTGACTAGTATGTGTTATGGGGTAGTTCTATTTGGATTTTCTTCTATTTGGAGTACATTGTACTTCTTGGCCATGTATATTAATGTCTTTCAAAAGAGTTGGGAAATTTTCAGCCATTCTTTCCTCATATATTCTTTCTGCCCCTTTTCCTTTCTCTTTACGTACTCAGAAATCCATGGCATGTATGTTTATGTGCTTTATGCTGTCACTTAAATCCTTGTGAAACTGCTTAATTTTTTCTATTCTTTTCTCCATCTGTTCTTCTGAGTGTATGATGTTGATTGTCCTTTCTTCTTTTAGTTTGCTGCCTCTTTCTTCTACCCCTAAGTCAGCTGTTGCATGACTCTATAATTTTTAATCTCTATAATTGTGCCTTTCATCCCCATAATTTCTGTTATATTTCTTTTTATACTTTCAAATTCATTTTTATGCTAACACATTTTCTGCTTAATATCTTTTATCACTTTATGCATATTTCCTTCATCTCCTTTAGTTGATTTAGATTTTTTTTAACTTGTTTTTTTTTAAAGATTTATTTATTTAATTCCCCTCCCCTCCCCCGGTTGTCTGCTCTGTGTCTTTTTGCTGCGTCTTGTTTCTTTGTCCATTGCTGTTGTCGTCAGTGGCAAGGGAAGTGTGGGCGGCGCCATTCCTCGGCAGGCTGCACTTTGTTTCGCACTGGGCACCTCTCCTTATGGGTGCACTCCTTGCACGTGGGGCTCCCCTACGCAGGGGACACCCCTGTGTGGCACAGCACTCCTCGCGCGCATCAGCACTGCACATGGGCCAGCTCCACATGGGTCAAGGAGCCCCGGGGTTTGAACCGCGGACCTCCCATGTGGTAGACCGACGCCCTAACCACTGGGCCAAAGTCCGTTTCCCTTTAACTTGTTTTATTAGTTGTTCCAAATTAAGTGTCTCTTCTGAAATTATAATATGTTCTCTTGATTGAGCCGTATCTTCTTTATTCTTGGAATGGCTTGTAATTTTTTGCTTATGTATATGGATCTATTATTTCGATAAGTTAGCTCTGAAGGTCAGTTTCTCACTCTTGTCTAAGGTTTTATTGTTGACTGGTTTTGTGTGTAAGGTCATCTGTGACACTTTGGCCAATTGATTCTAGACCTTTAGAATAGCCTCTGCTGATCTGATTTCTCACCTTTCTTTATGTGATTCTTGCACTTGATATATGGTACAATTTTTATGATTTCACTTTTTGTGAAATTGTTTCACCTCCAAGGGAAAACTTTCTTTCCTCTATTCCTTCTCCAGGAATCTTGATCCATTGTGTTTGTGTTTGTGCAGAATTTTCTTCCCTTCTCCTAATTACTATAAAGTCCCTCAATCAGTACCCCATTTCCTTTCTCTTTTCAGTTCTGGAATCCTCCTCCCTTACAGCAGTTTTGTTTAACCCCTTATACTTTTTTTTTTCTTCCCGTTAGTATATCCACCCCTGGGGAGCTATATGGCATGAATCCAGAAAGGTGGGTCACTCCAGAAAAGTCCATTTTGCATTTACATTGTCGCATCAACAGAAACTAGATTGAGTGAGCTCAGCTCTTTCCAGTCAGAGTTTTACCAAGGTTTCTCTCTTTGTGTCCTTCTGAGGGACTTTTTTATGCAGTATTTCTCAGTGGTTTGTGTTCCTCCCTGTGTTTCTGTGGACTTGGGTCCTTGTGTCTGGATATGCATTGGGTTCTATCACTGCTGTTCCTGGTGCTAGGAGGGAGGTATCTGAGCTGTTGCCTCTGAGCAACTCCCCATGCTGCTCTGGACGAAATGAGGGAGAGGCAGTGGACTGGAAGGTCCCGGGCAGAAGTTTCCTATCTGATATTTTTCTCTTTCCTCGATTCAGCATTTGTAGAGTCCTTCTCTAGTCCCTACTATCCTCCAGAGTTCTAAGCAAGTGGGATTTTCCTTTTTTTGCTGAATCTCTGGGGAGGATTTTTCAGGAGATATCTTCATTCGCCACATTTGTGACATCACTCTTACCATGGGTGTTTATTTCGGCATTAATTTTTATTGTTAAACATATTGCATTAAAGAATTATATACCTTGCTTAAGGACTTTTTGATGCCCTCTTAGTTTTTTTTTTTCCTTAATGTGAATCCCCATTTGACTAACTCCAATCCCAGTCCTGCTCACAGTACTTGGCCTCTTTGAAATACTTGACACTATTCTTTCTATCTCTTGAATCTGTCTTCTCTGAGTCTCTGGGACAATGTTATGGTTCCCTTACTTCCTCATCAAATATTCCTTCTCAGTATCTTTTCTGTACTCTTCTTCCTTCCTGCCCCTAGTTTTTTTTTTTTCTTTTAGTTCTTCCTATGGCTCATCCTCATTGCTCTAAGAATACAGTTGTTTATACTCCTCTTGGCTATGTTCACTTATTTCTACTGCCATTGCTTTGTTGCACACACAAGTTATTTCATGGCTAGACCACTGCAATAGGCTGTTGTCAGTTCTTGTTTTTAAGTTCTTATCAAGTCCATTCTGTTCCCTTTCTGATCCACAATGAAAACAGAACAGTTTTTTCCTAATGTTGATAGGGATTTCATGTATTTATTGACCAAATATTTGTTTGGAACTTTTTCTATACCAGGCACTATTTTAGATTCTGGAAATAAATCAGTAAACAAAAGACTTGCTGTACCTTCTTGAAGATATATCTTCATGTTATTTGAATACTGTTCTGGCATAGTTCTAGTTATTGTATTTAATATTTGTCTAAATATATGTTCGGATGATGGACTTGGGTGACAGGGGGGCGGGTTCCTCTTTTTCTCATATAGTGCTACTGAGTGCTAACTATGTAGTAGATTCTATGCTTTACTAGTGCTAACTCATTCCTACTTAGAAAAACCCCAGGAGGTTGTACTATTGTAATCTTTCTTCATTTTTCAGATAAGAGAACTTAGGCATAGTCAAGTTAAGTAACTTGCTCAAGGATATTCTTCTATTAAGTAGTAAAGTCAGATTTTGAACCTAGGCAGTCTAGACTGGGCTTAAATAATTTACCACTACAATAAGGCTGTATCTCAAGGGCATAAGCATCTAAATTTTTTTTTGTTTAATCCCACCGTCTTCCTCTTGTTTTGAAAAAGGAAAAATAAGAGAATTGATGTAATAATAGTAGAAATAACCTGTTGAAAATTTTCATCTCAGTATTTTGTGTTTTTTGTGTTGTTTTACTTTAAAATTTTTAATTTATCTTTTTTAAAAAAGATACATAGATCACAAAAAGTGTTACATTAAAAAATATAAGAGGTTCCCATATATCCCACACCCTACCCCACCCCACTTCTCCCACATCAACAATTTATTTCAGTATTGTGGCACATTCATTGCATTTGGTGGATGCATTTTGGAGCACTGCTGCACCACATGGATTAGAGTTTACATTGCAGTTTTTACTCTCTCCCAGACCATTCAGTGGGTCATGGCAGGATATATAATGTCCAGCATCTGTCCCCGCAATATCATTTAGGACAACTCCAAGTCCTAAAAATGCCCCCATATCACATCTCTTCTTCCCTCTCCCGGCCTTCAGCAACTACTGTGGTTACTTTCTCCACATCAGTGCTACACAGTAGTATTTTGTTTTAATGTGTGTAAAATCATGGCAGTTAGAGATGCAAAAGATGAGTAAAAGGAGAAAAAATAGTTCATTTAGTACATCTCACTAGAATTTAATAATTTCCTATGGTATTTTGGCAAAGATGTGTTTTTGTCTAATTTTAATGACTCAATTGAAGAAGCTTCATCTGGGGGCTGATTCTAGAGGGTAATGGACTGGCTATCAAAGGTTTCTAACATTTAGCCTGATTTTCTACTCCTTAAAATTTCAAAGCATTACTCCTAATTACTTTCTATGACCTACTCAGCCTGTACTGCCTCCTTGCTTCATGCCATTTGTGACTCATCATCCTTCTACATGGTTATTATGTCACCCTAGTGTGAATTATTTCTGAGTGAAGCATAGTTTTAATCTTTACGTGGAGTAGTAGTTCCCATGTAAGGTGATAATTGTGTATTCTTCTTCTTCTTTGAACTTGGGCTGTGTTGTGCATGTGTGCCAAATTACATCATCATTAATCTGTGATTGAAATTTGTGAATTTTAAGTCTTTAAGTAAAAATTCTAACAAATCATCTGAATGGCAGACAATTATTTGCTAAATACATAGGTGTGAAATCCAGGTCCATCTTTCCTAATTTTTCTATAATACTACAAGTCTGAACACTTTTCCTGTTTTCCAGAAATATATGTCAAAATAAAAGCATTCTTAAATGGATATTGAATAAAATGTTTATACAAATGTTAAGCATATGGAATCTATGTGCCACTTTTCAAAGTAGAAATAATGGTAATATTATTGTGGGGAAATATAATGATTTTTATGACTAGGAAATAACATGAACTTCCTAGAGGCTGTCAGCCAGTAGCTTATTCATATAGATTGACATATGTTTCTTTTAACTTTTATGTAGAGACTTTTCAATAGGTTAAATAATTTTACTGCTAGTTTCCTGATATACCTGCCAGGTGTTCATCATTAACAGTGTGATCATTGAAGCAAGGCTCTTTCCAGAAGAAATAGCTTTATCATATGAGCTTCATATCAATCCTTTCTATTATTTTTGGTTTATCATAGCACTTTCATATCAAAACTTCTGGAGCGAGGAGTATATGTTTCAGAGATAAACAATGAAGAAGGGGGATTTGCCATAAAATTTTAAAATAATATTTTATGAAAATTGTGTATTTTATGCAATAGAATTGTATTTTTTTCATGGGGAATGCTATCTGGTTACTGACTTCTGCCAGGCTTGGTGGTAATTGTTCCTTTCCATTATGGAAAGTGTTGTTTGGATGAACTTGTGACTTTGAACTTGGGATACACATGTTGGAACAAATCCTTGATTAGCAGAGTCCTGTACTGAGCTGCTGTGCTGCTTCTCTTGTGTCCCTGCTGAGACTCATTGTGCAAAGGTTTGTCTTAACAGGCAATTCTATGAAAAGTAGGACTGCTATATTGCTTTGATATTTCAATCTATTTTGGGATGGGTTTTACACTTAGACACTGGGTATATTGTCTTTCCTTTGGATATGCAGCTGGTGGTTGTATTAACATTTACTGGAGGTGCTATAACAGTGCCAATATCAAGGTAATCTTGCTCCTGTTCTTTCAGAATAAACCTAGGGTTTCATATTACAGGGCAAATGAAATATAATTAATATCTTTTAATTACTTAGAGTCTCTTCGAAGAAAGTGGATCTGCCAAAGCCAAGTCATTATGGTCAGATGTTAAATGCCCCTGTTTATCTCATCTACTGAGTCTCAAACTTCAATATTAAAATGTCTCACTTAGAGGGATAGTAACCAGACTTTCTGATCTAGTGGTCTACCATGGAACCTGAGATTTTGCAATTCTATTAAGTCTCAGGTGATGCTGCTGGTCCAGGAACTGTACTGACTTGTAGAATGTTTCCTAGCCAGGTTAGCTTATGAATGTGTCTGGGCCAAACAGACCTTGTCTGGATACCACACTTGGAAACCACTGATCTAATCTAGAAGTTGACAAATCTTTTCTAATGAACAAGATAGTAAATATTTTAGGACTGTGGGCCAGACAATCTCTGCTGCAACTGCTCAACTATGTGGTTGCAACCGGAAAGCAGCCATAGACAACATAGATGACATTTAACTGATATTTATTGTGCATTCTCTATATATTGGCACAGAAGTGGGCCTGGGGGAACAGCTTACCAAGGCATCGCTCTTGCATTCAAGAGACTCAGAATGGGCTTAAGATTTTAAAGAATTCCAAAGCCTTATACAAGTATTTGAAGTTGATATGGTTAACTCGTAGTGAGCTTTTTGTTGATATTGAATTGAAAATTAAATTTATGTAGTTAGTCACAGGCACTTTTGGTTAAGTCTTCATCAATAGAGTGGCTAGAAAAGAACTGTTTTAGGAAAAGAAGAGAGTTATTCTGTTTTAATTTACTAAACTGCTAGGAACAAAATGCGAGAAATTGTCTGATTTTTGTAATAGGAAATTATTAGGGTAAAATTTTATAGTTCTGAGGGTGTGAAAATGTCCAAATCAAAGCATCATCAGAGATGCTGTCTCACCAAGTTTGACTGAGGGCAATCCTGGTCTCCTGCCACATGGCAAGACAAAATGATGGCCCCACTGGTCTCTGCCTTCTCCTCCAGGCTCATTTTCTCCCCAAGTGCAGCTGGGCGATTAAGCACATGGCAGGGCTCTATCTCTGCAGCTTTAAGCTGTTCTGGGGGCTTAGCCTCTCCGGGGCCTCTTTCCAAACTTCTGTGCTCTGCTTATTCTAACCTCCAGCCTCTCGCAGTCTTCACTGTCTTTCTGCAGCTATGGGCAATCCTGGAGTCTTCTCTCAATGGCAGGGTCAAAATGGCAGTAGTCTTTCTCGGTGGGTTTCTGCTTTTAGTTCTCTGCTTACATAAGACTCTAGAAAAAGGGCCAAGATCCAACTGGGTCCTCCCTGACCTAGTCCAGTCATGGATCTAATCAAAATTGATATAATCAAAGGTCTCCCTTAACTGAATCAAATGCAATTAAAGGGTCCCATACCCATAGGAATGGATTAGTTCTAAGAACATGATCTTTTCTGGGATTCACAAAAGCTTCAAATTGTTGCACCCTCCATAAGCTAATAAAGTGATAACTCCCATATAAAAGAATAGTTATTAATAATAATCTCACAGAAACTGCTAGATTGGAATCTGGCATGCATTGGGTTTTTTATTTTGTTTTGCTTTCATATACTTGCTTAAGAATATCCAAAATTAGTGTATTAATATGTTTGTATCAGGCCACTAATAGAACTGAAGATGATTTCCAAGAGTAGTACCGTTTTGACCTGCAGATACAAAGGTATACTGTTTTAAAGACTCTGCATAGAGGAACTCTCCATAGACAAGTGGAGTTTTTCGTTTCTGATTTTTTTTTTTTTAACTAAAACTTGGCTATAGGAACTGTATGGCACCTATTATTAAGTAAAATATCTAGTAGGCGCTGATGGTATGTGTTAGTTTGAGATTTTGTATGAGATAATCTATCAGTTGTCTTCCATTTCCAGTATTTTGACTTTAGGAAACATTTAAAAGGGCCACAAGGAACTAATTCATCCATGTTTCCAAAGAACCTACAAAAATCACATATTGGAAAATGCATTTCAATGCAAGAAACTAGAGTTATTTTCCTTTAGAAAATTGAATCTTAAATTTGTAATTAAAAAAAGAAAGGATTAGTCAAAGGTATTATGTTGGGCAATTTGACAATGATTTTTCAGCTGTCTAACCCAATCTATTATACAAAGTTTGATTTTTAATCAAATGCAGTGATGCAGATGGCAACATGCCATTTTTATTTAGTTAGATGCCAAGAGGAAAATTGCAAAGAAAGTACCTGTGACTTAGCTTATCCTGTGATTTGTAGGTTGAGAACTTAAGTATTCTTTGTGAATATGCATCCAATCTTTTTGGTATGACTCCTTCATTTTCAAATGTTGAGGGAGAGTAGAAACCAGCATTTTTACAAAGATAATAACTGATTTCTTGTTAAACCTCACCCATAAGTAGAATTTTAATATGCTTTTTTAAAAAAGTTGAGAGTTGAATAATGTCCTTTAATCCTCCTTATTTCATATCACTTATTGCTCATAACTGGAATTTTTATAAATTCCCTGATATAAGTATATGTATGTGTGTCTATATACATTGATGATGAAGAAAAGTCACCAATTCTTGACCAAATAATTTATTTGAGAATAAGTGAGTCTAGAAATCTTATAATTCATGTATTAACCAAGTTAAGTTACTCTTAACAAGAAGCCCTGAAATTTTTGAGAAAAGAAAGAGGAAGAATTGAATAAGCCTTCAAATTGGATGAATCTGCAGGATCTACCTACTTCAAATAATTTTCCCCTGAAAGCAGAAGAAATTCAAGATAAAAATTAGAAATATTATTTTTCTCTGTATTTTGGCAGTTGAGGATTTTATGACATGCTATTATTTCTTTTTATGTAAAACTTAAGGGATATGAAGATTTTAAATGGAGGAGAAATAATTAAAGGAGCAAAGAGAAAATAACCCATCATAGGGTCAAATTTTTTTTTTTTTTTTTTTTTTTTACTATTCTCAAGCTTGTATAAAACCACAAGTTGGCCTTGATTGAAGAAAATATTAGCTTATTTGGAGGGTGGTAATTTCAAAAGAAGTATAAAAGGATTTTATAGCTTTCAAATATCTCAGAACTATGATAAAAAATGGAAATAAGAACACCTCTTTGATTAATGGCATTATCATTTAATATCATAGCCCATTAATATGAAATACAAAATAACCAAGCCTAGCATTAGAAGATATAACCATAATTGGAAAAAAAACCATCAATACCCTAAAAAAACTATATAATCATCTAAATCATTTATTGAGCATCTAACACATGTGGGCCACTTTGTTAGGCTCATTACATACAATGTCTCTAATTCTCATAGTAGTTTGTTGTTACATCTTAATTTTAGAGAGAAGAGGTTGAGATGAAGGAGTTACATATATTACTGGATATTACTTAAGTGTTCAGTAAAACAGGATTTCAGGTCACTTTGTGTACAGTTGTATGTCTTTTACTATGTTTATCGCATATTACAAATGTGTGCCATTTATGCTTACATAATTAAGGTACAAATGTAAATACTAAATATTAGAGCCAAAGAGAAAAACATATGTAAGTTTCTGTGTACATTTGTTCTTGATATTAAATTGTCTGCTTTTTTTAAGAAAAGGTATTTATGCATTTATTTTTTCAATTGTATTGCTTTAAAATATATACAATGTAAAATTTCCCATTTAAGCCTCCTTTATATGTACAATTCAGTGATACTAATTACATTAACAGTATTGTTTTACCAACACCACCATCCATCAACCCATACAGAAATTCTGTACCCATCAAGCAATAATTCCCCATTCCTCCTCTTCATTCTGAAGAATTCTTTGACTTCTAAACAAAGAATTTCAATCAGTTTACAATAAAATTAACTAATGATGGAAAACTGACATGCATTTACTAAAGAATAAAATTCAAGAGCCAAGGGATACATTATCTGATACAGCTCCCAATTTAAATTGATCACCTCTTGTTTTTTGTTTTATGAACAGGAAATGAGCTTTGAGTGTTCAGCTCTTGGATGAAGAGCTCCACGGTTCAGATTGTCAGTCTCCTGTGACCTGTGAAGACCCTCTGGTTGTGCTAGGATCATTTGATTGAAGTAAGATGTAATTGCTTTAATTCGAATGTAAGACTTTTACTATTGAATTAACTTTTAATAAGGTGACTTAACATATCTCTATAATGTGCCAATAGGTGCTAATTTGGGGGAGAAAGAATAAGAATGTAAGTATTATTCTGTGGCAATTTTTATTCATTTTTTATTTGGTGGACTTGAGCCCATTTACTTTGGATAATGTTATCTAAAAATTTTAATATCTGTGTGACTGTCCTTGTACCCACTTGAAACTGTTATAACTTCCTTGAATTTCTGTGTATCAATTCTTTTTATGTAATTGTAAATTTGATGATAATCAAATCTCATTTTTTAATTTAAGCTGGCCCACTAATTTTACTCAAAAGTGGCAACAACAATGCAATTTATCTACAATCCAGAATGGTTTTACATTATTTACTTTTTCCAAGTTTATATAGGTTTGCTGACATTTTGGGGACATTTGTCTGTAAACAGTCATTTGCCACAATGGACTGTGAATTTCCACTTAGGTATTAGAGTTTGAAGACATGTCTTTAAGAGAGTTTATAGTTTTTTCTGGAAGCCCCTGTTTTGGGGGAATGATGCCAGTGTGTGATTGAAATACGTTTGTCAATAGAGCACTAGATGCCATCAATGTTCAAATGCTCATTCAGGCACACTGTGTATAAAACTTTATATGGGGTTTCTGATGCAAAAGTGTAAAGGGCAACAAAGGACTGGGAGCCAGGAAATCTGAGCAGACCAAGCAAGGCCATAAATATATTTTAGGAACTTGGTTGACTCATTTAACAACCGAGTGTTGCCTTGCTTCTGAACTGAAGCAGTTTGATTAAATCAGGGAAGTGTGACAAATCCATGGGCCTTGAATGATAAGGCAGATAATGCAAATGTATGAATTAGCTGGCTATGATACAGAAATAATGGTGGGCCTGTGGTGAAAGAGGTTGTGCTCATTCTAAAGTCATTCAGATTCCAACATGTTAAGCTATACCAAAAAATAAATTGGGAATGGCAGGGGAGAGTTGAATCTGACTGCTGGATTGTATAAATTCTGTGATTTCAAATGTAATCTTATGGATGTAATTTTTTGTGGCTGAGTAAAGCAGTTACAATTTTGCAAATTTGTTGAGCTCTTTATATTTTTAAAAAATAATTAAAATTAAATCATTAAAATAAAAATATGTAGTTTGGAGAGTGAATTTCCCTTTGAATTTCACAGAAGAATTGTAGGAAAAAAGTGACTTTTTGAATAATAAATGCCTTGCCTACATGATACTCCTTTTACTCTTTCACTGGTATGGTTCCTGCCACTCCCCTACCCCCATTTATTGACCTAGAATGAAAGCTTTGAATCTAGCACTGTAGCCCAAGAATAAAGCATACCTGGGAAATTGCTGGTTAGCAGCTTCCCTCTTAAGTGGTATTTTCACTTTAAAAAATCATGTGAACAGTTAAAAAAGGAAAGTCATACCCATATGTTTGGGCCTAGTTTTATAATTGAAGTACTTCTTAGAAAGTAATTAAAATTTGTAGTTTCTTTTGATGAGTATTTTAAGTAATATTTTAATGAAAATGTTGTTTTAGGTAGAAAAATATGAACATGGCAGTTTTAATATTTTTTCCTGTACATTTTCTACTGCCATCAGTTTATGAACTTCTGTTGTCCTTATTTTCCTTCTTAGAGCAATGATGTATATTTACTTTTTATCACTTTTAACTGTCTTTCAAAACTATATTTTAGCTGAGAAAATAAGTACATTTTAACAGATGCTAATAGCAATTAGACAGGAGACCTAGTGGATGGGAAGCTGGCCTGGTCAATACAGGCTGGGAGTCTTGCCTTGTCTATTTTCTTTGGCTCAATGTAAATCAGAATTTATATCTACAAGAAAACCGAACCAATTACTATAGTGAGTGACGTGTATTATTCTATTGAAAAACAGAGAATTAGAAAGAATTGGAATTTCTGTACCTCTTGGTTCCTTCCAATATCTTCCTATTACCTTTGCTAGTCTTATCTCCTTTCATTTCATGATCATATACATTCATAAACATATTCAAATTACTTCAGGCTGATCAGTTTTGGGGATGGGCTTATTATGTGAGATGTGCTGTGTGTTTCAGGTGATTTTTCCATGTGTTAAGAGAAACTATTATTGCCTTATGATACATCATTTGAAAATAATGCTTTAAGTAACTTTTACTTTAGATGTTAAGCTATGTTGTAATTATTTTGAGTATATGCTGCCCAAGTCATATCTAAAGAATTTGGTTATTGATGGTCAATGTGATCAAAACTGTTTATATTTGTTCCTTCAATAACTCACAGCATCTTATATTGGCACAAGGTATCAGCTCTTTTTTACAAACATCCAATTATGTCCTCTGAAGTCTTCATGTGTTGTGGAAAATGGGAATAAAATTATAAGTGAAAATGTTACCAGATATAGTTTAAAGTAAAGTTATAGTATGAGGCTTTTTATTGCTATTACCTCATATCCTATCTTGTTTTGTATATTATATAAAATTATCATAGTAATTAAGCATTCTCTTTAAGGAATAAATTCATATGTCTTTATTACCAATGTTTTAGTAACTTAGAGTATATATGGGCAAAAGTAGACATTTACACACCAAGCCCAATTATTTGTTATTTTTGTCCTTCACTTAGAGAATTAATGTCAAGCAAGGATGTCTAATGCATTGCTCAGCTCTGTGATTCATAAAATAAAGGAATACAAGCTTCTAAAATGAGATAATTTCTACCTTTCTTGTATGTACACCTTATCAGTGGTTCTGAAAGTAAGGATCTTCAGACTTGAATTCATTTCATGTTATGAAAGAGGCTCTGAAATCCACTTAACATCGGTTCACCTTTAGCATTTGACATTTGTTAGCCATGGCTTTCAAATGAAGTGTTTAATTAAAATCAATGTGCCATTGTTTTTAATAACCCAGAAAAGATGGGTATGAATTAACTTTTTTAAAAAAAATATGACAGTGGATTTAAAAGCACTGTAGCTCCTGTGTGAATATTGCAGCTGTTGGAAAAATTTTATAAAATATTCTTATTATCTAAATCTAATTTAAGGTTTAATGATGCAGTAAAGTTGAGATGTTCACAAAGAAACCAGAATAATAACAGTAAAAATTTAGCCATAGTTTAGTGCAATCTAACCAAAATTTTCTGGTCAATTAGATTTAATTGTGTTAAACAGTGACAAACTACAAAAGTAATTAGAAATCACATATTAGTGACTAGCTGGATGTTGGGGCTCTTTAAAGGCACTTTATGCTGCCTGAGGATTGCTGTGTTTCTTTACACTAGGGTAAATGAAATAATCACAATTTTTATTTTGGGGGGAATGTTCTCACTAAGCTGTTAAACAAATGTAATCTGTATTAGAATTTACTCTCTGCTCTTTTGTTTTCCCTAAGAAACAGACGTTGCCAAGAGTGTAAGATCAATAAAATAATTAGGACAGTTAAATGATCTAAAGTAACAATTCAATGGGATAGTAAAACCTGCTATCATAAACACCCTTGCAACACTCAGGAGCTGCGCATTTCTTAACCAATGGACCTGAATAAAAAGTCGTACTGATATTTTAAGTTTCATTCAAGGGAAGAATAGGGGAAAAAAATAATGGCAAAAGTTTTGAGTATCTCCTTAAATTCTTACCCCCCACCCCCAAATGTAATTTGATCTAAACAATGGTTTTCTAGTTAATCTATGCAGCATGTGATTAGCTTTGCTAGGAAAAGATTTATAGTCTTTCATTTTTAAAATACATATTGAATCATTGAAATATTTTTGGTTTGAGCTGTATCATGCACTTAACTAAAAGAAAATGCCTAAAACTAATGCAGAAAAAGATAAATATTTAAATTCCATTGTAATATTTCAGCTACAAATGATCATTTTTGTGTTACAAGAAACAACATTCCATTTGAAATTATATTAAATTATTTTTATCTTTTCTTTAATAATGTTGTGGTATACTAGGAAGGCAAACTCAGAATAGTTTCCTTTCTTAATTAATAAAAGGAAAGGAAAACACTCACATAGGGAATAACAAATCAGCCATTAAGAGCTAAGTGATATTTTAAAAGGGACCCCCAGTCATTAAATTTTTATCTTTGCATAGATAAGTTAATTGTTAAATTAACCTTGCCTAATTTCATAAATTTTTTAAGCTCTTTACATATAGTTCTTGATATTTATTTCAAAGATATTAACTTTCAACCCTATGAATCAGTCTGGCATCAATTCATTTAGTACTTGATGCTAAAAATTATCTTTATACAAGTGGTGTCATTCCTTTCTATATCAGAAATAAATCTGTAACACTTCCTTGCAGATTTGTCATATGGCCTCTTGTTGACTCACATGCTATGAAAGTCATAGCTATGTATGAAGTGCTTTCTCTCAAAGCATTTTTGATTATCTTTGTTTTTCCAACAGAACTATTTCTAAAATTGATTCTTTTTAAACTGTATGTTCTTTTAAATAAAAGCTTGTTTGCACTACACCAAACCTCATTTTCCTTTTTTTCTTATTCTTTTATATATAAAACATTTTCACCAAATGTAACATATTAATATTTTCAAAAATATAGTCTAAAATTTTTCAAAGACAGTATCCTTCAATAAATATTTATGGTAGGCTTAGTATATGTCAGACACCAAATTGAGTACTAGACAAATAAAGATAAACATGTTGCAGTTACTTCCCTCACAATGTTTACTCTTTACTGGGGATACAGATAATTATAACATAGTGAGATATTGTAATAATGTGAATAAGTAAGAAGTATTATAAAAGAGGGGATGATTTTTTTAACTCCTAAATATTTCTTTTCCACCAAGATCAATCTCTTGAGCTTCAGGTCCAGATATTAATATCAGGGTGAACAATTTTTCACTACACCAACCATGGACACAGCAACAGCAGACAGACCCAAAAAAAGTAATATATAATAATATAGTAATATTTTTATAATGTTTTTTTTCCTGTCCTCTGGTACACCAATTTATTTTAACTTTTTAAAACTCTTTATTGGAGTTTTAAATTTTATAGACTAAATTATTCTTTACTTTTAAAATATACAACAGTAAGATTTTAAAAGGTGAAGGGAAATATAAAAGTACTAAGCAGATATTATCTAATTTATTACAAAGTAACAATGACATGTTTCTTTCTGTCCCATGTTATAATAGGATATTTTTATTGTTTCTGTTTCCTTTTCTAATAATATATCTCTGAATTGCTTGCAGCCTTTAGGTCATTCTTCTTTTCTTTTATGTAATGATAAAACTGAATACATTCAAACAGAAAATTTACTTTGACTTTCAGCTCTGCTTTTATCAAACCTGTATAATACTAATTCCTGGTATGATTCCAATATAATAACATCAAGCCAAACATCTTCCCAATAAAATTCTTTAGCTACTTAAGATTTTATTTACTATTAGCAGCAAGATTTCAGACTTGTTGGAATTAGATTCCAAATATGTTTAATTATTGTGTATATATAGGCTTGATTTGGTAGACAAGTTGTTTGTCAAACCAGTCTTTTGCTTCTATGTTTTTGTCATATGGCTACCCTTGTCTAAAATATCCATCATTTTAAAACACTCTGAAGCATGTTAGGTACACGTTAAATCTCTCTTGCTCAAGAAAAATGGTTTAATGTCCAGAGGTAATTTGATCTTGTAAAATCAAAGTTAAATCCCAATAAGTTACAGTTTTGGTAAAGAAATGAGAAAGGCCTGTTGAACTTGGTTGCCCTTTTCTGGTAAAATTTTTGGAGTTCAGAAGTAGACTGTGTGAGTATTTGTCTTGGTCTAAAATGTAGAAACTCAGGGATATTCAGTTCATAGATTATCAATTTTTCTGTTTCATTGTAATCCTTTTCTCCCTTGTCACCCTCAATATAGTTCCAAAATAGAAAAGAACATTATTCTTGTCCCACACTTTGAAAATATGGGCAGTAACAATGAACCCTCTTGTAGGCACATGTCTAAGGCGGATCTATTTTTCTATTTCTATAAAGTTCAAAATCTCATTAGATACTTTTTCATATTTTGAAGAAACTGAAAAATGACTAGAAGTCCTCAATAGTACAGATAAGCAAATCACAATTCCATTTTGCAGTGTTATGTCCAAGGTATGAGGACATTTAGCAAGTAATACCTATGCATTTTCTTTGGTCAAAGTTTGTAGGCTGATTGGAACTTGCCAAAATTAACATTTGGATTGTCTGCCAAATATGCAGATAGATGATTGTGGTAGGCAGAATAATGGCCTCCCAAATATGTTCAAGTCCTAATCCCTGGAATCTGTGAATATGTTACCTTATATGACAAAAGAGAATTAAGATAGCATATGGAATTAAGGTTACTAATCAGCTGAATTTAAAATAGGGAGACTATCTTGGATTATCCAGGTGAGATAACTGTAGTCCACAATGTAGAAGAGGAAGACAGAAGACTCAATGTCAGAGTGATGTGATATGACTCAACCAGAGAGGTGGTCTTGAAGAGTAAAGGAGGTCACCAGGCAAGGAATGTGGGCATCCTCTGGAAGCTGGAAAAGGAAACAGATTCTCTCCTTGTTGATTTCTTGATTTTAGCCTGGACACTTTGCCTTTAACCTAGTGAGACCCATTTTGGAATTCTTAAACCCGGAACTGTAAAATATAAACTTGCATTGCCCTAAATCATTGAATTTGTGGTAATTGGTTACAATAGCAATAGAAAACTAATATAATGAACAAAGTCTAGTTTGTGTTTTGACTAGATATCAATATTCTTTATTTTATGTTTCCTGGGATTTCATTAAAATCTTGATAAAAATCTAGAAAATGACTTGAAAATTCACTTTCAAATCAAAGTACTTAAGAGCCAAGGAGAGCATTTTTTTGTTGTTGCCATATTTTTAAGGCAGTTTTATTGAGACATATTCATATATCATACAATCCATCTAAAATGTACATTCAGTGGCTTTTGGTGTAATTAGAGTTGTGCCTTCATCACTGCAATCTATATTAGAGCATTTTCATTACTTCAAAGAGAAAAAAATCCCTACCCCTTAGCAATCACCTCTCAATCCCTCTATCCTTCCTCTGACATACATAGCTGCTAATCTAATTCTGTCTCTAAAAAGTTATTTATATTTACATTTTATATAAAAGGAGCCAAGCAATATGCAGCATTTTGTGTCTGGTTTCTTTCATTTAGCAGAATTCTTTCTTTATTTTACAATTGATGAAAACATATAAATATATTACTTTTCTCTGCAGTCCATAGTTTTCTTTAGGTGTACTTTGCTCAAATTCCACCCTATTATTTAATGTATGTTTGTCATGTTTGTCATGATTCATGGAAGAACATTCTTTTATTAAACACACTCATAGTCTAAAACAGCATTCAGTATAAGTCCCATGTTTAATGCTTTAGTTTGCCTTCTAGTGACATGCATCATCCCTAAATTTCCTTTTCAGCCACAATCACATACATATATTTGGGCTGCTAATTGCATTCACTCTAATGTGCTATCATCACCTCTATCCAATTTTAAACATTTACAAGAAAATAATATTACAGACTAGCCTCTCTACGGAATATGGATGTAAAAATCCTCAACAAAATACATGAAAATTGAATCCAACAGCACATTAAGAGAATTATATATCATGACAAGTGGGTTTTATTCTTGGTGTGCAAGGGTGGTTGAACACAAGATATCAATTAATATAACATACCACATTAACAAATTGAAGGGAAGAACACATGAGCATATAGAATGATGCAAAAAAGACATTGGGCAAAATCCAGAGTCCTTTCTTGGTAAAAACATTTCAAAAGATAGAAATAGAAGGAAACTTCCACTACATGACACAAGGCATATATGAAAAATCCTCAGGCAACATCATATTTAATGGTGAAAGGTTATAATCTTTCCCTTGAGATTGCCCACTCTCACCACTGTTATTCAGCATTGTACTAAAAGTTCTAGCTAGAGCAATTAGGTAAGAAAAAGAAATAAAAGGAATCTATATTGGAAAAGAAGAAGTGAAACTTTCATTATGTGTAGAAGAAATGATCCTATATTTAGAAAACCCTGAAAAATCTAAAACAAAGCTATTATAGCTTATAACCAAGGTCAGCAAGTGGTGGTATGCAAGATCAACATGCAAAAATCAGTAGTTTTTCTATACACTAGTAATGTGTACTATCTGAGGAGGAAATTTGAAATATCCATTTACAATAGCAAATAAATGAATCAAATATCTAGGAATAAATTTAACCAAGGATGTAAAGGACCTTTATTCAGAAAACTACAAAACATTGTTAAAAGAAATTAAAGAAGACCTAAAAAATGGATGGCTATTCTGTATCCATGATTTAAAAAGAGATCCTACAACTCAGTGAAAAATTAAAATTAATTGCCAATTTAAAAATGGACAAAAGAACAGACATTTTTCAAAGAGGAAATACAAATGGCAAAAATAAACACATAAAATGATTTTCAACATCACTACCTATTAGGTAAATGCAAATCAAAACTACAATGATATATCATTTTATACCTATTATAATGACCACTATTAAAAAAAAAAGAGAAAAGCTGATGTGGAGAAATGGGAATATTTATTCACTGTTGGCGGGATTGTAGAACTGTGCAGCTGCTGTGGAAGACTGGCAGTTCCTCAGGAACTTAAATATAGATCTGCCATATTATCTGGCAATCCCACTACTAGTTATATACTCAGAAGAACTGAAAACAGGTGTGTGAAGAGACCTTTGCACACTGATATTCATAGCAGCATTATTCACAATTGTCAAAAGATGGAAACAAGCCATCTTTTTCCAAAGGATGAATGGATAAACAAATTGTGGTATATATATATATCATGGAATATTATTTAGCTCTAAGAAGAAATAAAGTCATGGTTCATATGACAACATGGATGAACCTTGAGGACACTTTTCAGTGAAAAAAGCCAGATACAAAGGGACAAATGTTGTATGATCTCACTAATATGATCTAAGTATAATGAACAAACTCATGGAGTTAATAGCTAGAAAACTGGTCACCAGAAGATAGAATGAGCATAGAGAATGTGGAGCTGAGGTTTAACTGTGTAGAATTTGTTGCCATATTTTGACACATCTCTTGATAGACTGTACAAGGCATATTTCTTGTAAGATATAACTAAATTAGCTTTTCACTGTAAAAAGACAAGCACATGTGTTATCAAAAATTTAACTTTTGGGAAGCAGATTTGGCCCAACTGATAGAGCATCCACCTACTATATGGGAGGCCCAGGGTTCAAACCCAGGGTCTCCTGACCCATGTGGTGAGCTGGCCCATGCTCAGTGCTGATGTGCACAAGGAGAGCCATGCCATGCAGGGGTGTCCCCCACATAGGGGAGACCCATGCGCAAGGAGTGTGCCCCCACAAGGAGAGCCACCCTGTACAAAAAAATATGCAGGCTGCCCTGGAGTGACCCACACACATGGAGAGCTGATACAGCAAAATGATGCAACAAAAGAGGCACAGATTTTCGGTGCCACTGACAAGAATACAAGCAGACACAAAAGAACACACAGAGAATGGACACAGAGAACAGACAATGGGGCAGGGGGAAAGGGGAGAGAAATAAATTTAAAAATAATAAAATAAAATCTTAAAAAATATATATATTTTTGTTTGCCTATGGAGTTGTATCCTCTGAATCAGGAAATGTAATTTTACTCAGTTTCATATGAAAATCAAGGAGACGGTACAATCATGTGTTTCTTTTGTGATGTGTCTAAGCTAATACAGTGGCTACCTTTTTTTAGCAAATTTTTTTGTCTTTTTTTTAATGTAAAACAAAATGTTACATTAAAAAATATGAGGTTCCCATATACCCCCCCATACACACACCCACTCGTCCCACATCAACAGCCTATTTTATCAGTGTAGCACATTCATTGTATTTGGTGAATACATTTTGGAGCACTGCTACACCACATGGATTATAGTTTACATTGTAGTTTACACTCTCCCCAGTCCATTCAGTGTGTTATGGCAGTATATATAATGTCCTGCATCTGTCCCTACGATATCATTCAGGACAACTCCAAGGCCCAAAAATGCCCCTGTACCACAGCTCTTTTTCCCTCTCCTTGCCCTCAGCAACTCCCATGGCCACTGTCTCCATATCAATGATAAAATTTCTTCCACTGCTAGAGTCACAGTAGTTCCATAGTAGAATAACAGTAAGTCCATTCTAATCCATATTTGATCCCTCCATCCTGTGGATCCTGGGATGGCAATGTCCACTCCACCTCTAAATTGAAAGGGGGCTTAGCTTCCACATGGCTGCTGGATGTGATTCACCTGCTTGCAGTTGTAGACTCTCTTGGTTCCTAAGAGAGGAACCTCCTGAGAGCCTCCATGTTGCTCAAATGTTGCCACTCTCTAAACCCAACTCAGCATGTAAATGCATTACCTTCCCTGCAGCATGGGAAATGACTCCCAGGGACTAGCTTCCCTGGCGCCAAAGGATTACTACCAATCACCAGCTGGTGATGCAACTAGAGAAAGACTTTGAATAAAAGGGGGGCATGGTAAAGACAAATGAGTTTGTATGGGTAAGAGACTTCAAAATGAGTTGGAAGGTCATCAGAGGAGTTGCGTTTATGCACATCTTGGCAGGATCCCAGAAACCATGGCTACTTTTAACTGAGCATTGATGTCTTTTGGGTTAATGAAAAAAAACTTTTAATTGTTTTAGAAGCTTGCCTTTTTCATCTAGGATTTGTAAAATTTAGTCTCCATATGTACTTTCACATCCTCTCCTTCACCATGCCCAATTCCAAATTCTTTTCTACCTATCATGTAGAAAGCAATTTTAGTTATTTACATTCCTATTCCAATTGTATGTGTCTTTCCATGTCATTAAAACAATACAGTTGTCTAGCTTATGCCTGGCCTTGAGATTGTCATCATTCTCATTTTCATTATCTCTTAGAAAACCTGATCACAATATTCATACTATTAAAATTTAAGCTCACTACCACAATATAAAACATGACAGTTAAATTCCACAGGCAAAGTAAAAGATGGACTGTGAATGCTCATCATTGCCTACACTTACTGTTAACACATATAAATCACATCACTCAGAGTGATACAGCAGTGAATGATTCATTATTATGAACTGAAAATCATGTTTGCCAACATCCGTGGTTGGGAAAAAAATAGCAACAATGACTATGGAAGGTGGATAATATATGCCATATCCATCTGAAATTTAAAAAAAAAATTGCACTCAGCCCTGATTATTTGGACTGTCATATGGATTTTACACTTTTCCCCTAACCTTCTGTATTCAGTGCCAGAAACTGAAATTTCTGCATCCTGGGAAACCCAGGATGTGAAATGTTCAGCATTAAAGCAGAACAGCACCAGGCAAACCTGGATAATTGGTCACTCTAAGACCAGTGACTCACTCTAGATACAATCTGAACTCTACTTACCTGAATCTGAGTTGATAATCTTCTCTCCCTTTTCTCTACCTACAGCATATTGGTGAATTGTGCAATCATCCACTTGAGTGATTCAAACCAGAATCATAGGAATCACCAAGTTACAACTCTTTTTCTTAAATCATTTTTAAGTCGTTCACTAAGTTTTACAAAATATTTTAAATTAATTCTCATTTTATTTTCTAAACATTGAATACATTTCCATGGTTCAAAAAGTTTAAATATGAAAAGGTGAACAGAGAAAAGTCTGACATCTTTGGACCCTGGCCCCAATATTTTTAGTTCCCACCTATTCCTAAGGCACTAATCTCTGTTACTGGTTTCATATGTTTCTTTATGAATATATAGGCAAATGCAAATCCATTTTTTATTGGGCACATTCTGCAAAGGTGTTATTTTAGTTCTGCATAACTGCAAATATGGATGTTTTATTCTGTTTGATAGTGACTTTTGAGCTAAACAAGATGTACCATCTGAAAGGAATGCTCTAGTTCTATTTTATTTTAAGCAAAAGTGGTCTTTGAATTTTGACAAATGACTTTTTTAACACCTATGAAAAGAATCAAAATATTTTCTGAGATCTATGAATAGCCTATTAATATTCTGTTAGAATTAAGTTTCTATTAATATTCCCACAAATTTTATGAACAGATTTCCTGATATTGACAATTTATAAATTATTGGAATAAACCTCACTTGGTCATTGTACTAGTTAGCCAAAGGGGTGCTGATGCAAAATACCAGAAATCTCTTGGTTTATATAAAGTGTATTTATTTGGGTTAGAAGCTTACAGTTAGCAGGTCATAAAGCATAAGTTACTTCCTTCACCAAAGTCTGTTGCCATTTGTTGGAGCAAGATGGGTGCCAATATCTGCAAGGGCTCAACCTCCCTCTTCCTCTGAAGGCTCTATGGTCACAGCTTCTTCCAATATCACCTGTAGGCTGGCATAAGTTGCGTCCCTCTCCCAGGGCTCGTTTCTATCCTGACTCATTTGCTCAGGGCTCTGGTCTCTGCAGCTGCGAACTATTAGGTAAATGGCTCATCTCTCTTCCCAGATTCTTTGACGTATCTAATGGAGCCTTCTCTGTTTCCTCATGTTTCTTGCTTCTCTATGTTCTTCTCCTGCATGTTTACTTCCTGGGGCTCCAGTGCAAAAATTCTCTCTTTCTTCTCTGCTGTGTAGTTTTCTCTGTGAGTCTCTGCCCCCTGACTCAACATCCTACTGATATGGCCCAGTCAAAGCCCTAATAATTTAGTCATGCCAGAGGAATATAAATTACAAAAATAATTCAATATCCAGGTTTGGAATTCATAAACAATGCCAAACTGCTAGTCATCTTGTTTGATTCCTTTTGTGTGCAACTGGGTTATGTGTGTTAATATTTAATTTAGGATTTTTGCTTTAATATTCATAAGTGACGTTGACTTCATGTTTGTATGTGTGTGTCCATCCTTTGTTGGACCAGGAAATTTTATTCTTTATATTCTGAAAAAGGTTTTAGAAGCTTGGACTTGTTTGACCTTAAAGGATTTAAAAAAATTTCTCCATGAAACCTTGTGGGCCTACTGTTTTTAGGTTTATCTATTGAGAAATTTCTCCTTTATTTCCCTGTAAATCAGTCTTTAGATTTTCTTTCTTTTCTGAAATGAGTTATGTTAAATTATATTTTACTATAAAATCATCTGTTTTATCTAGGTTTTATTTATTCCCATAGTCTTGAGCAAAATAGTCTACTATGATTCTTTTCAATTTACTCTGCCATTTTTAAAAATCATTTATCATTTACTTTTGTGTATTTCTACCTTATTCCCTTTTTTAGAAATTCAGTTCACCAGTGATTTCTTTCAAATAACCAGTTTTAAAAATTTATTTAGTAATTATACATTTTTTCAATTTTCTGATTTCCTGTTTTATTATTAATTTATTCTTTTATTTCAGTATACTTTGTCATTCTCTTACTAGCTCTTGAAGTTAGATGTTTAATTTATTTATATTCATTAATTATTTTTTGTGGACAAAAGACTTAAGAATATTAATTCTCCCTAGGGCTATATGTTTATGTCTTGAACTGCATTTAGACAGAGTAGGAATTCATATTTTATACAATGAAATTTGTAATATACAGAGATGTAAAATAGCATGACATGTTTTCCTGGAGGAAAGCATTTGAGTGGAATATTAATGGTAGATAAAACTGAGCCAGATGATGGAAGGCTTTTTTACAGTTTTAATGGTATATATCCTCATAGTAACTTTTTCCATGCTATGGTAGTTTGGGACTTTTGTAAACCACAGAAAAGATTGTGTCCCTCCAGCTAATCCATGCCTGTGTATGTAAACCTATTATAAGTGTGCTCTTTTGATTTAGATCATTTCAGTTAAGACCTTTGGTTAGAATTCTTCAGTAGTGCATGACTGAAGGGTGGGTCTTAATCCTTTTACTAGAGTCATTTATAAATGGGATGAATACTGAAAGAGACATGAAGCTCAGAGAGGAACCCAGAGAAACTTAGAGAGAAAGCCACAGATAGAGCAGCCTGAGGCTAAAAACAAAACTGAACCTGGTGGATAAGGCAGAATGGCTAGTAGATACCACCATGTGCCTTTCCATGTGACAGGAGTCCAGGATGGCCAGCAACTGGTCTTCAGAGAGAGAGCTTAACTCAATGATGCCTTGATTTGGTCACTTTTCTCAGACTCAGAACTGTAAGCTTACAAGCCAATAAAACCCCATTGTAAAGGCCAACTCATTTCTGGCATATTGCTTTTGGCAGTTTTAAGCAAACTAAAACACATCCATATAAAGGCTTGTAATGTATAATTACCTTCCATGTATATGTGTTTTTGGTGAATGTATAGATCTCTAAAAATATGCTAACAAATTTATGGTCTTGTTGATCCCCTTTTCCCCTGAGAATTTTACTCCAAAATTAAAGGAGCATGGAATGACTTTGTGAATTGTGAATTTCCCTTCACTTTATAATCTTTATTTTGTGTTGACATTCATGTTTTAAAATTTTAGATTCATGCTTTTAATCCTTTTAATTTCTGGGGAAATAGACAGATATTGCCTACCAAGATCACACTTTTATAATAGGTAGAAGTGCTGTAAGTACAAACAATTTCAGGGTTGTTGACACTTCTCCCCCAGCCAGTGGTCATTCTCTTCTCCAGCAAAGTGACATTACATTCCACTTAGGGAAGCCTCTATTAACTATTGTTTCTTTTTCAAAGTAACACAAAGATTGTTTATTATGGTGGTAGTGATTAGAATGACAGCTTGGAAATATTTGGAAATAGGTTTGTGTATCAGATTTTCTTTAAAAATACATATGTTTTTAAAATGCATATCAAGAAAAATATACAGAGTTATAGTAAAAATGTTTATAAAATGTTAATGAAAATATTTTATTGTTTCAATTCAGAAATTATTTAATAGGCAAAAGTAAATCTTGAAAATTAATGAATCTTAATTAATTTTGACAAAGTATGAAATGAAGAAGCCATATTTACATATATGCAAAAGTATGGAGCTGATAAAACTTTTTTTTAGATTGGGAATTTTGATTAGATTGGTTAACATTGAGATATGCTTTAAAATTGGGCAAGAGATAGTATGACTATCATTAGAAGAACTTGTTGTGCAGTTAACTGTAATTTATAATGCGTTTTTTAATCTTTTGGTCCCATCATAATCAAGGGATATGACACTCTCATTATTAATGGTGGCTAAAGATGATTTTTATGCTTTATGTCACTTATCCACACTATCACTCTCCATGAGGGGTTTTATTATCTTCATTTAAAAAATATATTTTTTCTTTATTAGAAAAGTTGTTTACAAAGCAATCATTCATAAAATAAAGGTGTCTTGTATGCCACCCTATTATTAACACCTTGCATTGGTGTGGAGAATTTGTTATAATTTTTGATAACATATTTTTGTATATATAATTGTCTATATAATTGTCCATGGTTTTACTTAGGGTTTACTGTTTGTGCACTGTACTTCCACTGATTTTTAAAAATTTGTTCTGTTACCATACATACAATGTATTTCCCCTTTTAATCATTTTTAGATATATATTTTAGTGCTGTTAAATTTTATGCTTAGAGCATTGTGCTACCATCACCACAGTCCACTACCAAACATTTCCATCATTCTGAACTGGAACCTTGTACATTTAAACCTTAACTTTCCATTTTCTATACCCACCCCATCCCCTGATAACCTTTATTCTAGATCTTGACTCTATGAGTTTGCTTATTCTAGTTACTTCAAATCAGTGAGATCCTTTTGTGTCCTTTTGTGTCTGGTTTATTTCACTCACTATGATAATGTTTTCAAGGTTCATCTATGTTGTTGCACATATCAGGACTTCATTCCTTTTTACAACTAAATAATATTTAATTATATGGATACACTACATTTTATTTATCCATTTATTAATTCATAGGCACTTGGGTTGCTTCCATCTTATGGCAATTGTGAATAATGCTGCTATGAATGTTGGTGTGCAAAAATCTGTTCAAGTCCCTGCTTTCAATTCTTTTGGGTATATACCTAGAAGAAGGATTGCCAGATCATATGGTATTTTGATACTTAGCTTTCTGAGGAACCACCAAATTTTCTTCCACAATGGCTGCACCATTTTACATTGCCACCAGCAAAGAATAATTACCTAATTCTCCACATCCTCTCTAACCTTGCTTTCCATTTTCTTAGTAGCAGCCAATCTAATGGGTGTGAAACATTATCTCATTATGGTGTTGATTTGTATTTCCCTGATAGCTAATCATAGTGAGCACCTTTTCATGCGTGTTCTGCCTGTTTGTATATCTTCTTTGAAGAGATGTCTCTTCAAGTCCTTTGACCATTTTTAAATTGGGGTGTCTATTTGTTTTTAAGTTGAAGGATTTATTTCTATATTCTGATATTAATTCTTTATTGGATATGTAGTTTCCAAATATATTTGGGTAAGCTGTCCTTTTGTGTAAGCTGTCATTTTACTTTCATGATAAAGTCCTCTGAGGCAATTTTTATTTTTGATAAGGTCACATTTATTTATTTGTTTGTTTGTTTATTTATTTATTTATTTATTTTTCTTTTGTTGCTTGCACATTGGGAGTAAAGTCTAGGAAACCATTGCCTAACACAAGGTCCTGAAGATGATTCCCTATGTTTTCTTTTAAGAGGTTGATCGTTCTGGCTCCTATATTTAGCCTTTGATCCATTTTAAGTTGATTTTTATATAAGGTATGAAGTAAGTGTCCTCTTCTTTTTACAAATGGAGATCCAAATTTTCCCAGTACCATTTGTTGAAGAGACTGTTCTTTCCTAATTGAGTGGTCTTTGGCCCCTTGTCAAAACTCTGTTGACCATAAAAGTGAAGGTTGATTTCTGAGCTTTCAATTAAATTCAGTTTATCTATATGCCTGTCCTTGTGCCAGTTCTATGCTGTTTTGGTTACTGTGGCTTTATAATATGTGTTAAGATCGAGAAGTATGAGTTCCCTACCTTCTTTCTTCTTTTTCAAGAGGACTTTATCTATTTGGGTCCCTTATTTTTCATACAAATTTGATGATTGGTTTTTCCATTTATTCATTTGTATTTTTTATTTGGATTCCATTGAATGTACAAATTACTTTAGGTAGGTTTGACATCATAATGATATTTAGTCTACCAATCCATGAACATGGACTGCCCTTCCATTAATTTAGGTCTTCTTTGATTTCCTTTAGCTGTGTTTGGTAGTTATCTGTCTACAAGCCCTTTATAATCTTGGTTAGATTTATTCCTAGATATCTGATTCTTTTAGTTGCTATTGTGAATGGAATATTTTTCTTGATTTCATCTTCTGATTGTATGTAGAGACAGTACTGATATTTTGTGTGTTGATCTTATACTCTGCCACTTTGCTGAACTCATTTATTAGCTTTAGGTGCTTTGTTGTAGATTTTTCAGGATATATTTCGGATCATTTCATTTGCAACAACCAATGGTGTATTAGTCAGCCAAAAGGGTGTTGATGCAAGGTACCAAAATTCTGTTGGTTTTTATAATGGGTATTTATTTGGGGTACAAGTTTTCAGTTACAAGGCCCTAAAAAGTCCAACACAAAATTACTTCCTCACTAAACTCTATTGCCACAGGTTGGAGCAAGACTGTGGGGAATGTCTATAAGGGTTCAGCCTTCCTCTTCCTCTGAAGGATCCATGGTCCCAATTCTATTAATCTCAGCTGCAGGCTGTCATAAGACTAGTCTCTCAGGGCTTCTCAGCTGCTCTATTCTCTTCAGCTGCAAATAACCAAGTTCATCTCTCTTCCCTGGGCCTTTGCCACATTTATGGTGCTATCTCTCTTCCTCTGTGTTTTCTTCTTTGTATATCTATCTCTGTGTATCTATCTACTGTTGTGTTTTTTTTTTTTAATTGAGTTTGCCTTTATATAGCCCACCACAGGGGCAGGGACTTAACCTTGCTTGCCCTAATGATGTGGTCAAATCAAAGCCCTAATGTTAACATAATTTAATCCAAGGTATCTCAGCTGAATCTAATACAATCAAAGGGTATCATGCCCAGAGGAACAGACCAGTTTACAAACATTATCAATATCTCTCTTTGGAATTCATAAATACTATCAATCAGCCACAAATGGGTTAAAAGAAAATCACAACAGACTTTGGTGAGGGAAGTAACTTATGCTTCATGACCTGATTATTGTAAATTTCCACCCCAAATGAATACCCTTTATAAAAACCAACAGATTTCTGGTACATTGAATCACCATGCCTTTGGCTGACTAATACACCATTGGTTGTTTAAGAGTATATGGTTTAATTTTCATACGTTTGTGAATTTTCTGTTTCTCCCACTGTTAATTGATTTCTAGTTTCATTCTCTTGTGGTCAGATATTATACATTGTATGATTTCAATACTTTGAAAATTATTCACTCTTGTTTTATGACCTAACATATGGTATATCCTGTAGAATGATCCATGTGTACTTGTCTGATTTTGTTGGGTAATGTTCTATATATGTTCACAAAGTCTAGTTAATTTAGAGATTCATTCAAGTCTTGCATTTCCTTATTGATTTTCTGACTAGATGTTCTATGTTCTAGCCTTTTTTTTTCCTTAGGAGTTACCAGGGATTGAACCCAGGACTTCTTGGGAAGCAGATGCTCAACCACTGAGCTACACCTGCTCCCTCTATTCACTTTATAGAAAATATATTTTTATTATAGAAGTTATGAACTTACAAAACAATCATGCACATGTATGTAATTTCCATACAATACCCCTTCACCAACACACCAGACCATTGTGAACATTTGTTAAAGATTATGATAATACCATCAGATTATTACGACTAACTATGGTCTATAGTGTACATTTGGCATATTTTTTCCATACTCCCCCCATTATTAGCATAGTACATCTTTGGCATTGAGGCAAAAATATTACAGTAGTGTTGTTAACTATAGTTCATAAGTTACATTAATTGTATTTCCCCCATACTTCTCCACATTCTCACTACCCTGCAATAGCGATGTACATCCATTCTAGTTCATAGAAAGACATTCTTATATTTGTACTATTAACAGCAATTCTCATCCACCTCTGGGTTCACTGTGTTATTCAGTCTCTATACCCTCTATCCATTTTCAAAAGAGGCTTATTAAAGCCTCCTGCTTCTAATGTAGAACTGTCAATTTCTCCCTTTAAATTTGTCACTATTTGCCTCATATATTTTGAGGCTTTGCTGCTAGATCCATATATATTTATAATGGTTATATCTTCTGTTGAACCACCCCTTTTATTAGTATATAATGACCATCTTTGTTCCTCATATCCGCTTTTGACTTAAAGTCTATTTTATCTGATATTAGTATATCTACCCCAGCTCTGTTTTGGTTACTACTTTCATGGTATACATATTTCTTCTCCATCCTTTCACTTTAAACCTATTTGTATCATTGCATTTAAGGTAAGTCTCTTGCAGATAGCATATACTTGGGTCATGTTTTTATATCCATTCTCCAATCTCTGCCTTTTGACTGGAGAGTTTAATCCATTTAGAGTTAAAGTCACTTCTGATAATTCAGGACTTTGTTCAGTATTTCCATATTATTGCCTTCTTCATTGGTGCTTCCTGGAATTTTAGCCTCTTCCTTGAATTGGCCATCAATTCCTGTTTCTTTGTCTTGTACTCTTTTATTGTGCACTGTATATTTTAATATTTTAAAATGTTAAGTCTGGGATTTATTCCCTAGAGATGTCTGTTACTTGATTTTGTAACCAGCTGGTGATAAGATGGAGATTTTCTTGAGCTTCAGTCCTCCTTTCGGGAAGGTCTGTCCAAGGTGTGCATGGTTTTCCTTGTCTTTTTAGGCCTCTGTCTAGTCTTGGGCTTTTTCCTGTTAGTTGATTTGGAGTTCCCTGTTTACAGGAATCTGGTGGTCCCGTCTGTTTCCCAGGAGACAGATTCTCCTTTCCCAGTTGTTTGAAGCTGGTAAGTCTTTGCCTCAGACTTTCTGCCTCTATAGTTATTTTCATTTCTATCATTGTCTCAGCTGCTTTTGCCTGAAGGGCAAATTCTGGGAGGAGGGGTATGCCTGTGAGGACTTTCCCAAATTAGTATTTTTTTTTAAATTTTATTTTATTTATTCATTTTTTAAAAAAATATTACATTAAAAAAATATGAGGTCCCCATTCACCCCCACCACCCCCACCCCTCTGCTCCCCCCACAGTAACACTCTCCCCCATCATCATGACACATCCGTTGCATCTGGTGAGTACATCTCTGGGCATCGCTGCACCCCTTGGCCTGTGGTCCACACCATAGCCCACACTCTCCCACGTTCCATCCAGTGGGCCATGGGAGGACCTACAATGGCCGGCAATTGTCCCTGCAGCACCACTCAGGACAACTCCAAGTCCCAAAAATGCCTCCACATCTCATCTCTTCCTCCCATTCCCCACACCCAGCAGCCACCATGGCCACTTTTTCCACACCAGTGCCACATTTTCTCGATTATCAACCACAATAGTTCATGAATAGAATATCATTAAGTCCACTCTAATCCTTACTCTTTTCCTCCTTCCTGTGGACCTTGGCTTGGTTGTGTCCATTCCACATCTATGTCAAGAGGGGGCTTAAATTCCACATGGATATTGGCTGCAATCCTCCAGCTTTCAGTTGTAGGCACTCTAGGCTCCATGGTGTGGTGGTTGACATTCTTCAACTCCATGTTAGCTGAGTGGGGTAAGTCCAATAAATCAGAGTATAGGAGCTGAAGTCTGTTGAGGCTCAGGGCCTGGCTATCATATTGTCAGTCCAGAGATTCAAAGCCCCTAGATATATCTTAAACCCCAGCACCAACTACAATTCCAGTAAAGTAGCATGAAAGGCTTGTGAAAAGAGATCCCATCTGAGTCCAGCTCCATCACGCAGAAACACCAGCTCCAAAGAAGGGCCAACTGACATGGCAGTGAACTCCATCTGCCATGACCATAGAACCTGTGGGTCTCTTTAGCCCTCAAAAGAACCAATACCTGGGGTTGTATATACTTTATCTGTCTCTGAGACTCTGCTCAGGTGTGCATAAGGGCAATCCTTCTGACAACCTCCAGACTCTTTTATAGAGACTCATAGCCATATAAACTCATTTGTCCTTTCCATTTCCCCCTTACTTTAGGTCAAACAGCATTTTAAACTCCTGTTATTATATGTAGACAGGGATATTCTGTTGGTCTGCATTGAACCTTTAATTCAAGGTCATTTTCTAGTTATGTCATCAACTGGTACTTGGTAGTGATCCCTCAGTGCCAGGGAGGCTTATCCCCAGGTGTCATGTCCCATGCTGGGGGGAAGGCATTGCATTTACATGCTGAGTTTGGCTTTGAGACTGGCCACATTTGAGTAACACAGAGGCTGAACATGGCTCCTCAAGAAATGAAGATTGACTGTCACTGTGAGCCCCAAGGGGAGGGGGAAATAGACATTGAATAGATGGAACCAAAGTAAATGTGAGGGCAAAAGAAGTGTTTCACGAGTACACAAGGATGGATATAAAACATGTAATATTACACCAAAAACATATAGGGGACGACAGACTAATAATGTAAACCATAATGTAAAACATAGGATAACTAAAAAATTTAGAAAACTGTATAGCTTAAAGTATAAACCACAATGTAAACACAAATGTTACCTTGTTTGAAAGCTATTGCCTCAATATCTGTACATCAGTTTCAGTAAATATGATATGAATAAGTTAAAAGATTATCACTGTGGAAGGGAAAAGGTTTTATAATGGATATGTGGGAGTACTGTATATTGTATATATGAATTACTGTGATCTAAGGCTCTTGTGAAGTGAAGCTCAATAATTAAGGAAAAAAGAAAAGAAAAAGATAGGATGTAGAATTTTTCCAAATCAATATGTATTCTAGATCTAACCTTTAAACTCATCGCAATATTCCATTTTACTATTAAGGGAACCTGGCATTATATTGGGCTTCACTTTTCAGGAAGTTTTGGATCACAGAGTGGTTCAACAATGGCAGCGGAGGAATACTGATGTTATTGACAGGGGACATGTGGTTCACAGGGAGTTATACAGGGCATGTGTCCAGGGTGCATGGAAATGTTTGGATATACTCATAGTGGAAACAATTAAAAACAACAGCTGGGGGGGTACTGGGTTCCTGGCTGGGGGGGGGGGAGCTCTGTCGTGGTCCCTAGGGGAGCAGCGGCAGTCCCCCAGGTGCAACGGCTAGGACCAGGAAGGAATGAGGGTCCAACAGTGACCCCCTGATACTAATGACTATGCTTGTGAACCTATACACCTGAAATAAGAACAAGGACTAGAGCAGCACTGTGCCTGAGAGTTCCAAATTAGTCTTTCTCAGTGAAACAGAGCCCAGGACCCACAGACTGGCTCCACAATGATCTGAGAAGGGAATCAGGAAGGGTGCCAAGAACTTCTAGCATGGCTTGCCAAACCTGAGCTTTCTTGGCCTTCCCAGAAATGTAGCCCTTCACCTAACTGTCCCCTGCAGCCCTGAAGAAGCACAGCATCCTTAAGTCTCCATCACTGCCACCCCTCTCTGGGGCTGTTTGAAACAATGGTGGTCTCAGCCTTTGTCCAGTCATGTTGAAACAATGGCTGTGCTCAGAGCTGGGTTTCCCACAATCCAAAGTCACTCATCAGAAGCCATGATCAGTGATTGCCTGTAGTTGTGGGGAAGAAGTTTTTTATGTCCCTTTCTTTCACCAACAAGCAATCCAAGGGTTGGACCCAACAGTGGCCTACTTTGAGAGTCTGGAATGGGTACTGGTAATCACCATGCAGAGAAAACAAATTACTGTTCTTTGTTGTAATTCATTAGCCTCTTCCTCCTGCTCTTCCGTGGATGCTGTACAGTGTTCTTTGGCCTCAAAGCAGTTGTTTCCTGCCTATTTAATAGTTGTTCCATTCTGGTGGAAGGATAGAGATGTGAAGCTCCCTACTCCATATCTTCCTACAATTCTCCTATTGTCTTTATTTCACAATGAGGAAAAAAGAGTAAGAAAGGGTAAGTGCCTCTTTCAAGATTATGTACCTAGATTGTGACAGAGCTATACCCTTAACCATTGAATTAAGATAGTATGAGTATATAGCTAATGAACAACTCCATTAGGTCAGAAATCTGCTCACATTGAATTCCAACAAAGTTTTATTTTTTCCTCTAATAAACCCTTTGGTCCATGTTTGTGAAATATCAAATATATCCTTTAATAAAAAATTATAAGCTGTCCTGCTTTTCTGAATACATACAAAGTCTGCCTTTTGACTAATCTGGTTCTGTGTATTGCCAAAGAACTTAACAGAACAAGGCACACTGTAGGTTATTAAGAAAAAATAGGATATATTCCCTATTTCCAATGACTATTAGAAATTATTTTAAAAAATTATTTTCTAAAACCACAAATTGAATAGTTATTTCTTGATTTCAGTTTTCCTTAAGGGACCTCACCAGATTTAGGATATTTGATGTGTAATAGAATTTCTAATCAAAATATCTGCATCTCCACAGTTATCTTTTAATGTTTATAACTTCATTTGCTAATATGTTCCCAAGTATGACTCCACATGGCCAACTCTCTGCTGCTGCAGTTTCTAAGCTCTAACTTTGTTCATAAATTCAATGAGTAGGCAACGGTTTTAAGTCTGTAGCCTGCTGTGTTTATTGATCTATTTCTTAATAATTCCATATCAAGCAATCACACAATTCAAGAATGGTCCATGAGGGGAAAAAGCACACACATTACCATCAGCAGGAGATTGAAGTAGCCATGCATTTAAAGTCTCTGCTAAGAATTTTAGCCTTGTCTGTGCTGCCTAGAATGATGGTGAAGCACCACAGTGAGGCTTTTAAACAAATCAAAATTACAGCTTTCTTCTTCTAAAATATAAATGTTTCTTTAAGGAATCATTTTGGTATTTGCCTAAGGTTGTTTTTCCCTTCAGTTTGAATAGGATGTGAAATATTCTAAGCCCAAATTAGGTGATTAGCTAAGCAGTATTCAGTAATGTTCATTCTTTGCTCTCAGATGTGCTTTTTCCATTTTGTGGTTGTACTAAGTATCTGGGATTCTGCTATGTATTCTGAGCCAGGCAATGTTCAGCTATTCTGATGTCACCTTTGCTCCATCTACAGGAATGCTTATTTTTACTATGTATACTCCTTAGCAAAGTCATTATTTTCATAATGGCTTTTTAAGAAAGTTTGTCAAAAGCATGGTGCCAGAAACATTAAAGTTATTTAGTTAAATTGAGAAACCTCAGAGCAGAATTAAGATGAAACTGTTAAAATAATCCTGTTCAATCATGCCCAAATATTTGCAGCCAGAACAGTCTTCCATCATGGAGAGATAGATACCTGCTTTGCACTAGGGGTGATGCTGGTAAGTGAGGGCAGAGAAGTAGATGATTTCTTAAGTAAAGCTTTTGGTAGACAGACCCTGCAATACTCTGCTGATTCCTAATCTTACACTACCAGAGTGAACCACTTGTTTTCATACATGCCCTGACCTCTTAGTCTCTGCACCTTTGTACCTTGCTTCCCTGGAAAACTTTTATTTATTCAAGATTCCTGACACATCCTTGCATGTGTTTTCTGACACACCTAGGCATAAAAAGGGCTTCTTTCTCTGTGACTCTAGAATATCTTCTATCTCTTTTTCTTTTAGCGTTCATCACAAAATAATTGCCTGATTTCTAACAAGGTTTGAAAGGACTAGATTTCTCCTTCACCATTACTTTGCTTCCTAATAAAGTTAACTATCATCTCTCCACACATCCTGGTTCAATCAGATTTTTCTGTAAAAACCAAGAACTCTAGTTTATTAAAAATTTAAACTTGGCCTAAGAAAAATAAAAAAAATAGGCTGTGTGCATGTCTGTGTTTTCTCATTAAATTCTAAACTCTTTAAAGGCAACAGAATTTAGTGGTTGAAGTTATCGTTGTTACTTATGATCAACTACTTTGCTAAGGTGGGGAAGTCCCAGTACTTGGATATCCCTTTACTTGTAAAGTGCTTGAATTTTAGTACTCAAATCCATAGAAGTTAAGGCAAAACGCCTTTGTTCTGCATAAAAATAGGTGAAAGATTTGGGTGGGCAGTGGCTGTAAGACTAAGTACAGGAGACTGTGGCTGAAGCAGCCAATGAGCAAGTCTGAGGCAGAATTAAGAGAGGGTCATGGTGAAGAGGTAGGTGTCCTGGTTAGATGCTTAGCTAATGAGATTTTGGCAAATAGACATGACTTAGGAGCATTTTGGAGGTGGAAGACTATGGCATGTGAGATGTTCAGTTTCTCTTCTGAGTTTTCTACAAAATATTGAGTCTATGTTGTTCACCAGTGGTTTTTCTGCCAATGGATATTGGGGGTGGGAGGAGGGATGATACAAAAGGATGCTCTTGTCTCCATCAAGGTTGATCTGAGGATAGCCAGATACCTAGTATAGAGTGAAAACTTTGAGATTAGCAGAATTCCTAGGACCTGATGGTATTTAGGAATAAATGATGATTCTTAACAAAATGTAGGAGGAAGTCAGCAAAATAGCTGATTTTAACTTTTTTTTTTCAGGAGTTGAATGTTCTTTAATATTAGGAAGGAATAGGGAGGATACCTAAAAGACTGAAGAATTACTACAAATATTGTTTACAGCTGTAGGAAGCAGCGGGCTACAGGTCCTGGAGACCAACCTGTTATGTCAGGAGCCTCAGTAATACACAGAAGTTAGCAAGGTTCTCCTCTAACAGGGTGAACCACAGTGTCTCGGGTCCACCTTTCAGAATCTTTTCTTTTTCTCTTGATGAAACACAAATCTCCCTGGAAAATAATGTGTTTTATCTTTTCAAGGAGGCAGCATGGTTTAGTGAAAGACAGTAGAGGTCATATGTTTGGACCCCAATTATCAACACTTTCTAACCTTCATTAATTACCTTCAGTGTAATTAATGGTATAATAACATATTAAACAAGGGACGTAGTGGATACTTAATGACTTTTTTTCTCTCTCCCCACCTATCATCCATACTCAGAGCAAAAGTCATTAACAATATTCCAGAGTAAATTTTGACAGAATGGGTGAAGTATCTGTACCAAGAGCACTTGGAGGTAGGATCCTGAATACAGGATGAGTCTCTATAAAAGTGAAGCTTTAGACTAAGAAGACAAGCCTTCCCCTCTTTTCCCCTTTTGCCTTATGACCACTGTAGGGCCAGCCCTTTGCCTTTCTGTAAGCAGTTTCTTAGCACCAGAAGGAAGCCTATCCAGGAAAGGAGCTTCATGTTTTCCCAGTCTCCACTTAAACTCTGCAGATCTTTCCACATTGTTGAATCTATTAACAGTCTTATAATATGGATGAATGATCAGTTTCTGTAGGATGGGGCTAACAACTTATTTTCGTTTAGATCGTGAAAAAGCAGATGTTATTTTTTCTACTTCTACATCACTTAGTTTTTGTTGTGTTTTGTTTTTTAAAGAAGTTTAAACAGTATTTTATAATGAGATTAGTTGCTTGTTTTCTACTGGGCTTATCCAGGCTGTTTTCTTTTATCTGTAAAATACTTATGTCTAATAAAACTTATAACCATTTTGAAAAAAAAAAGTGCAATTAATTATGTAAGCAAAAAAAGTGCAAATAATTATGTAAGGAAATTATTCTATCTAGTTATGATTGAAATATTTCATCCTCAATCTTTTTCTTTTGCTAGTAGAAAACGTAAGATTGATTTCTTCAGAAAATTAGAATTAACTAGAAAATCTGTTTTGCATTTATGTTACCAAAATTATTAGTGTACTTTGGCAGCTGGGATTAGGCTGTTATTTGTATTAATTTTATAATGGCTGCACTTACTGCTGTGTCATTAATTTCCATTCAGATTGTTTATCTGGAATGATTTAGTTGTTTCAAATGAATTTGGTTTTAGATCAGAAAAAAAAATCATGTATTTTTTTCACAATCTACGTGAAAGATCCAGATGCAAGTTTACTTGCCTGTACAAAATAGTGCCAGGTATTTTAAGAAGCAAAATTCTTATTTCTGTCTCAGATTTGAGCATGGTCTGTTGCCTTATTGGTTGGTAAAGATGCTTGTTTCCTGCTTAAAACTTTTTTTTCTTAGTTATTGAAAAAGAAGTAAACACAAATGGTAGAATCTAGAAATGTGTGCTGTATACACTTTGATGGCTTAGAAGTTGTATTAGTCAGCCAAAAGGGATGCTGATACAAAGTACCAAAATCCATTGGCTTTTATAAAGGGTATTTATTTGAGATAGAGGCTTGTAGTTACAAGACCCTAAAGAGTCCAACTCAAGGTTACTTCTCATCAAACTCTGTTGCCACATGTTGAAGCAAGATGACATCGTGAGGTTTCAACCTTCCTCTTCCCTCTTAAGGTTCCTTTGGTTCAGCTTCTTCCGATCTCTGCTGTAGGCTAGCTTAGAACTCATCTCTCTTCCTCTGGGGCTCATTTTTTTTCTGGGCTCAGCTGCCCTGCTCTCTTCACAAGGTCACCTGTAAACTATCAGGCAAATGGCTCATCTCTCTTCCTGGGGCTTCTGCAATGTCTATGGAGCATCTCTCTTACTCTGTGTATCTTCTCTGTGTATCTACTTTCTTATGTCTCCTTGATTGAGTATCCATTTATCTAGTCTACAAAGGAAGTGGGGACTGTTACACTCTACTGACTTGGTTAAATCAAAGCCCTAATCTTAACATAATTTAATCAAAACATCTCAGTTGAATCTAATACAATCAAAAGGTATCACAGACCAGTTTACAAATATAATCAAGTATTTTAGAATTCATAAATAATATCAGACTGCCACAGAGGTAAAAAAATTAGTTTTCAATTAAAGTAATTTTATTGTCAATAAATAGATCTGTCAGTTCTAGAAGTAGTGCCAGATCAAATCTAGTAAAATGTTTCTTCTTATATGCCATAAAAGACAATGGTAATTATTTTTATTTGACTAATGCTTTGCTATCTACAAGATATTTTGTGTGCATCTTATATAACCTCCCAAACTCCTATAAAGAAGATGGAGTAGGCAGTATTTTCTTTCCATTTTATTTGCAAGGAAATTGAGTCTCAAATGGTGAAGCAGCAAAGAATAAGTGGAAAAGCAGCAATCAGTACCCACTGACCTTCTCATTCTGATGCCTCATCTGCATTGTCATGCCACTAAAGCTTATGAGTAGTACCATGCTGCTGGTCATTTTTATTCTTCATTGTAGAATAGCCGTCCCATCAAGGAATTGCTGTGGTGATTCTTTAGTAAAATATGAAAAGACAGTTGAACTTTCCAACCTAATAGTAATTTTTCCAGGTCCACTAATATCGAGTTCCTTGGCTGGATTCACTCACACAGAGAAATTATTCATTGATTGAATAAGGTACTGTGCTAAGGATGTGGAAAATATGGATGATTAAGCCCCCAAATTAGTGATTCTTTTATTATTGGATTTATTTGGGTGGGGAACTTAATTAATCATTGATATACAGCATCACCAAGAACAGAAAACTTTGCTTTGTCCTTGAGGCAGCTATGTGTTTAATTTGTAGTTGGGCACTAGATCAACTCTGCCAGGCTCTTCTGTCATTGTTGCTGCTTTCTAAGTGGATAGGTTAAGTTTATTATGCCTGCATTTATTATGGATTGTTTTGCTTCTACTTGGGATTGGCAAAGTTATGAAAATTGGCACTCATTTGTGTTTGAGAAGAAATTTTCCTTTGTCTTAGCCAGTTAAACCATGGGTACTGTTTAAATTGTATTCAGTTGTTTGTTTGTTTGTTTTTCCCCTACTTGCTTCCAACTTTTGCTCTTTGTAATTGTTCAGGTCTAGCAAATGGAAGGCAAAGAGAGGTTTTTTTTTTGCTTTTTTGTTTTGTTTTGTTTTGACAAGCCTAGTATATGATCTCTTATTTCCTAATGATCCTCACAATGCTGATGCAGAACCCAAAGTTTCTTCATGGGCGCTTTAAGTATAACTTTTCCTTGCCAATCTCAGATCCTAAGTTCTTTCTACACTAGTACACACTGCAGTCTATTACCTGATCTCCCAAGTCATATTGTCTTAAATCTGTTGCTACTTCTAAAGATAATAATTGTTCCAGATGAATGAATGGTGCTATATCAGAATCCATTTTCAAGTAGTCAGCAGCATCTACCTTATAACAATAATTGGCTTTGATTATTCTAACTTGGAAATTTTCATGGTACCTTTGTGTGGGTTTCCTTATTAGAACTTTTAATGTTTTCCACATTGATGATATTTAGTTGGAAAAACAAGCACAAGTTTTAACAGTAACTAGATAACAGTTCTTATATTAGGTCCCCAAATGTAAAATAATAGATATTTCTTATGTTTTCAAGAAGGAAAATAGCAAATTAAAACTTGCTACATGACACGTAAATGCTTTATTCACAATGTACTTGAAGCATATTTTAGGAGCATCTTCTGCTTAGATTGTTCGTATACATGGTCATATTTATTATGATTTATCTAACAGAGCAAAATCAAGGGATCTTATTATATTTGAATTCTCTGTTCAGTGTTGCTGTTTGCAAGTAAATATTATATTGATATTTTAGCATCTTTTACATTTCTGAGCTTAAATGTTCAATCTTGTGTCTTCCAAATCTATAACAAATATCATGATTTTTCAAAAAACTAATGTATTTTTCTATTTTTAATGAAAGAAAATCATCTTTGAGAAATGATCTTTCTTTACAGATATTTTGTAACTCATTTGTGACCTCATATATACATTTTGAAAATTTTAAAAGACCTCAAGATCCTTTATCACTTGAAATGCATTTTGCATTTAACATATAGTACTTAAGAAACAATATTCTGTAGTGATATTGAAGAAGAGAAATTACTGAGATATATTTTTGAAAAAAGAAGAATTTGTGAATCAGTGTATTTTATTAATTAAAACACATCCCCATGCTCTTCCCCAACCTCCTACTTTGTGGGAGGTGGTCAATAAAGGAGAGGGTGGTAAATTGGGAAGAAAGGGAAGAGCCGTGTGGTTGAAACAGTTCTTCAGTTCAATGTTGCGACTTTTTGCAATGGAATGTCCTGCCTCGAAAGATAAGGAAATAAGTCAGACCTTCCTACCCCCTTCCCCATTCCCACTTTTTTTTCAATTGACTAGTATTCAAAGAGGCAGATCATTTTTATATGACTGAAGTAATATTGCCAAGTTACCAGATCTTTTTTTTTTTTTCATCCAGATGTTGAAATGAGTATTCAGGCTTCTGTAACTAGATGATCTGGCAAAGTTCAGCTTAAGCTTTTGTTATTTGCAAAAATGGGATATTTGGAATTATTTATTAATGCTTGGAAAGTGCTATGAAGAAAGTAGAAAGTTTGAAGATATTTTGGATCTTTATATTAGTGCAAGTAGTATTTATTTATTTATGTTGTATTTGTTTATGGTTTTTAAACAAGGCATGATATGTCCCTGACTCAATTTGTCTTGCTGAACTTTTGAGACAGAATTCTAAAGCTTGGCATGACAAGTACACTTGAAATGAACATTAATTACATGTGCAAATCAGATAATTGTTCATACAGCTACCTAACAATTAGTCACTTATTGATGCAATTAACTGGATGTAAAGCTAATTTCCGGTGAAGAAAAAAATGTCAGTTTAAAATGAGGACAGCCTAAAATCTGACTTAATAGATAGTAACATCTGAAATAAGGAAACCTCATCTTCAGGTGATTTTAAAAGTTTGGGCCATAATTTTAGGTACTGAGAAAGATACCTAAACTTATAGTTATTTGCTCTGATTGCATCATAGTTCAGTATTCTTGGCTTAGATGGAATGGTTGTTTGAGGAAATGTGGATCCTTTATATGCTGCCTCTTAAGTGTTAAAAAATCACATAAACTTTCTCAGCTTTAATTTTCTTATCTGTAAAATGAAGGCAGAGTGCTTGCTAGGACTAAATAACAAGTTAAATAAAGCAAAGAAAAATCATGTTAATACCTGACATTTACTAATTTCCTTATTGAACTTAGGTACTCTGCTACGTAATTCAACTGTGTCATCTCCTTGTCATCGTCTCTACAACTCTCTGAAGAGATATTGTTTTGTTTCCATTTTACAGAATAGACTTGAGGTTTAGATTTTACATATGTTAGCCATGATCACACACTAGTAGATGTCAGATTCTAAAGTTTGCCCAACTCCAGAGCCAGCATCGTTAAAACATGCTACCTAAAACAGAACTCGAAACTGAACAGTTAGCTCCTTTCCTTTTTCTCTGGCCTAAAGCTAGATCAATCCTGTTTATTTAGGGAAAGAAAGGAGTGGAAAGAAACTTAATGAAATGCTTTGAATTTAAGAGTTTCTAAGTTAGAATTGGGGTCCCATGATAGCTAGTGTCAGGGTGTTAATATGTTGCCTAAGAGTCATCCTGAGGCAATTTTGTAGCATCAATTCCTACCATACTGAAAATTTATTATTTAGAAAATTAGATTGATGTGTGGTAGTTATTACATACCAAGCAGTAACTTTCATATTTGCAATAACATTTCCATTGATGGAAAAAATCTCTATCTTAATAGAAGCTTTAAAAAATAAAACTATCAAAAATTTTAAAAAGTTATTTTCTTAATATTATTAAGATGTATCATTCATAATATAATATATATTATTTACAGTTGAAGCTTATTGATATATGAGGGAGGGTCCAAATAATGACTGTGAATAAAGAAGAAAGAGTCACAATTTCAGGGGGAATTAACCAATAGACAGCTACTTTGTCTCTTGGAGTGTTTTTAAAGTACCTGTGTTTGATCCTATTTTGAATGAACTCACTAAAACATTAGTTTGACCTCATGTTTTTAAACTAAGTGTTCACCATTGATCTATACCTTTGAATATACCTTGATAATACACATGAATTTAAATTTCCAGTTGTGTTCAGAAAGATATATGACTATAATAATTAATACAATGTAATCTTAGGTCTTTAAGCATTGAAGCAGATTATTAAGAGAGAAAAATGTTGAAGTAACATTTGTCATAAACTCATTCTTTGGCTACAGAAGAGAAAGTTCAGTGAATTTGCAATGTATCTAGTGTTAATGGTGTAGAAAATGAAAAATAACTATGAAAATGGTCAAGTTGATAAACATTGTACAGTGAAAATAATTTGAAATTGGACTTTTTAATGGTTGATACATCACTTTTCCTGTTTTCCATTCTTGTTGGAAAATTCAAAAAGAAATTAAAAACCTAAAAAGTTTTAAAGCCATAAAATTTTAGAGATGGTTAGGCCTCAAAGTTAACTCCTGACCTCACTCCTCCAATTTTACATGAGGAAATCAAGGTCAAAAAAGGAATTTTTAGTTAACAGAGAGGTTGAAAGTTTTCCTAGAAATAAAGAGATAATTATCTTAAGAGCCAGGACTAATAGCCACATTTTTTCTACTGTCTGTCTTTATCCAGCTGAAGATAACACATTATTATACACTCACCTCCTGAATCCTAAGCAGAATTACCAAATCATAATAACAGTGATCATATGTACCATAGATCGTGATCTTTTTTTTAATTCATAATTTTAATCTATGCAAATTTTCTATACCATATTGGCAATTTCTTTTCTTGAGATTTAGATATAAAAAGCTAACAAACAAAAAACACATTTCATACTGCCATTGGAAGATCATGTTTGACACTGAATTCATAAGAATAAATGTCTACAAACTTTGATTATTAATCACATTGGTGACCAGTGTGTAACTTTTGGGTTTAATGAGGATAATGGCCTATATTATGGCAGTTATAGGGGGAATAGAGAGGAGAGAAGATATAGACCAATGATTACAAAGTGGAAATGTGAGTTTTACAAACTGCAACAACCAGGGCAAATTTATCTGTATGCTGAATGACAATCTGTAGCAAATGTATACAAAATTTGTTAGGGAAAACTGGGAAGTTGTATATGTACAAATTACTTCCTACCCATCTTTGTTTCTTTTCATTTCTGTGACAAGAAGAAAATAACACAGAAAGGGCTTAGCTGGCCAGAAAATATAAGCCAACTGAGTAATTTAATTTGGACAGAATTAAAACATACACTCACACATATACACACACACATGCACACACAGCTTGACCATTCACAAACTCATTATTGGAACCTACTTACAGATATTAAATACTGTACTACTTGGAAAATTATTTAAATTGATGCAATAAGGAATATGTGTAATGTTTTGAATTACTTATACTTACACTGTCATTTAAACTCTATTAAGCACAAGTTTCACTACCAAGGCATGATAAAATGTTGAGATAAACCTTTCAATGTTCTAAATAAGTAAATAATAGTTCCTTTTCTTCTTATCCTATTACTTTCTCATTCTATCTTCACTTTCCCACACTTGACCTTAAAATAGAAGATGGGCAATTTCCTGTGGTTTTGAAACTTTCAGAAACTTGCCACTTTTATTGTAGGAACTGAAGGGTAGGGTAGAAATGAATATAAGTCATATTTGAGTCCCTTCTAGCTTAATTGACAACAATGTTACTTAGATTCAAGATCCTTAAGGTTAAATCTTTATTATTTATTTTTGAATACAGGATTTATGGAAAATTTTCATATGACACAAATTTTTATATTATATCATAGAATCCCATTTGTTGGCAAAATGATAACCTGAGAAATTGTTTGTATTATTTTCTATCACTTGAATTTTCACACCATGTAACACCTGCCTGCAAAAATGAATGTGATATTCTCACCTAGCAGTGTGACCATGAAAGAAGTAATCAGAGGAGAGAGAAAGCCCCCATGCCTCTACCCTGTGAACCAAACTCTATGAGTAAATTACTGTTGCCAGTTTGAAAAATATTCATATATAAAATTCTCTGAAGGTAATTAGAGCTTTTGTAGGCAAATCAACCTTACATTCACTGCTGGGTTTACCTCAAGACCATTTCAGATAAACACCCCTTAACAATTATAAAGGTTTAGGCATTTTGTCTACAAATTTTTGTTCTATTAATGTATTTAAGAAGCATCTCTAAAGGAAAGAGATTTCTGCTTTCTCTGGGGAAACCTCTTTATATGACCCCTTTTCATTCTTATCCTATTTGAACATTATTATTCAATGTTTGCTTTCAGTGTCTTTATCATGTTGCTTCCTTGCTCAGTTTTGGTCCTCAGAAGTTAGTTACCATCCATTCCTTTCATGTGGCTCTTGGCCCATGAAGCATGGCATTTTAATGCAGCCATTTTAATGTGTCATCATAGCCCCTGTTTTTAAAAAATGTATGCTACAGGCATGTTGATCCTCATCTCATCTCTCCCTGGAATTTTGAGGGCCATCGCTTTCTTCTATTTATCCCGTAAGCTATGTTGAGCTGTGAATCAGAAATAAAATAAGGGCGAGTGATGGTGTCTGTTGTGCACATAGTGTGTCCATAAAGAAAGGTATGAATGTAATGATTTCTTTTCCAGGCCACATGAAAGAGCATCCTCCTCAAAAGAGCCTTAATAATATCTGTACCACTTAGGCCACTATTATGGCTTCTTGGATTTTCTCTTTATTTAAACGCTAGCAGAATCTTACCTATTCTCTGTATTTAGGGTCCTCCTTATGACTAATTTATTCAACAAATATTTCTTGAGTGTCTGCTTTGGAAAAGCTACTGTTCTAGATATTTAGAATATATCTGGGAACCCACTAGATAAAAAATATACATACTTTCCCTCTGGGAGCTTATATCTAATGGGTGTTAGATAATATAAAGTAACATATTAAGGAATGACCAGGATGAAATTTCTTCACTAATTGTGGATTTGGGGCAGGACCAGCATGTGCAGCTGTGTATGCTGTGAACTGTACAATTCCTGGGAGTATCACTAACATTGCTATCCATGTGAAAAGTATTGCCTGGTATTGGATGGTGCACAACCTTTTCACCCTGAGTGGCAGCTCTTGTTTTGGGCCAGGTCTAGGTAAAGGCAATAACTTTTGGTCCATTCCTATGTGAATTTTTGAGAGTAGATAGGCTGGGAGTTTTCTGAAGGATTGAGTTTAAAACTTGGTCTTTTAGTTTCCTAGGCTGCTCAACAAATACCATGAAATGGGTTGGGTTAAACAATGGGAATTTATTCACTCATGGTTTGAGACTTGGAAGAAAAAGTCCAAATCAAGGAGTCTTCCTGAAGACCATGGTGTTCAGGGGCTGGTTGCCCATGATTATTGGTATTTAGCTTATCACATGGCAGGGCACATGGCGACATCTCCTGGTCAATCTCTTCTTTTGCAGGTTCCACTGGTGTATTAGTCAGGGTTTTCTTGGGAAACAGAATGAACAAGACCTTTAAACTCATCACTATATTCCATTTTACTATTAATGGAATCTGGCAATATATTAGGCTTCATTTTTGAAAAATTTTGGATCACAGAGAGGTTCAACAATGGCAGGGGAGGAATACTGGTGTGGGATGTTATTGACAGGGGACACATGGTTGGCAGGGAGTTCTCCAGGGCATATATCCAGGGTACATAAAAATGTCTGGATATTTTCATAGTAGTTACAATTAAAAACAACAACTGAGGGAGTGCTGAGTTCCTAGCCAGGGGAGCTCTATCACAGTCCCTAAAGGAACAGCAACAATCCCCCAAGTGAAATGGCAAAGACCAAAAAAGAAGGAAGGTCCAACAACGAGTCCTTGATACTAATGACTATGCTTGTGAACCTGTGCACCTGAAATAAGAACAAGGCCTACCATTGGGTGGACTGGAGTGTGGGAGAGTGTGGGCTATGGTGTGGACTATTGACCATGAGGTGCAGCAGTGCTCAGAGATGTATTCACCAAGTGCAATGAATGTCTCATGATGATGGAGGAAGTTGTTGTTATGGGGGGAGGAGTGGGGTGAGGGGGGTCGGGGGGTATATGGGGACCTCATGTTTTTTTAATGTAACATTAAAAAAATTAAGGAAAGGGAAAAAAAGTATGCGATTTTATGTGAGTCTCTTGTGACCATGGGGACGCACAAGTCCAGGTTCCGCAGGCAGACTGCAATCAGGGGCTCAGATGAAAATCCAGTGGAGGTTCTTGATGCATTCTGGGAGACGCTGGCTGTCCAAAGACGAGCTGAGAAATTCTCACTCACTGCTGGAGTCACTTTCCCTTTTAAGGCATTCGCTCATTGCTGATGGCAAACTCCCTGATTGATGTAATTGTGATCAGCTATCTATGATTTACCACTGCAGTAAAGTCAATGGTGACTAAAGTCTATAAATGCCCTTGTATTCCAATTAGCCCAGTATTTGCTTGACCAAACAGCTGGGCACAATTATCTGGCTGAGCTGACACATTAGCCTAACCATCACAACTGGTGTTCAGCTTCTTGCTACCTGTGGCCTTTTCCAGCCATCTGAATTTCACTCTGCTTATAAAGTTCCCAGTAAAGAGGATTAAGACCCATTCTGATTAAGCAGGGCCTCACCTTAACTAAAGTAAACTCATCCAAAGGCCCTACTTACAGTGGGTTCACCCCCACAGGAATGGCTTAAATTTAAGAACATGTTTTTCTGACATACATACAGCTAGCAGCCACCACACTTGGTGAAAATAAGCATGAATGAGCACTTTAATGATTACACTTTATAGAAGTTAGAGGTGACAACAGTTAAGCACAAATGATTAATTTAATAGCAAATGATATAAAAGGACCTCACATCTTTCAAAACTCCTCATTTCCTAATGGGAGAAATGGTTAAGTTGGTGGCAAGGCTAATTTTCCTGTTCAGTGTGAGTTCTTTCTAGGTACCCTTACTATACACCTTTTACTACCAAACACATCATTTGAAAGTTCAGCAGAATGATCTTATAAGTGCAAAAACTGCCTTTGCAGGCCCATCATCTGGATCTAACATTTCAGTTCTGAGGAGAATTTCTTATTGCACAACAAGCACAATCACGTAACTACATAGATTTTTGCCAGCCACTGTCCTCCTCTGCTATGATGCTCAGTGGAAGGCTGAGCAGACACCTGGCATAAGAACTGAGCATGGCTGGCCTGGCCAGGACTTACCCCATTAACCCACAGGAGAGTTCCTGACACTGGGACATGGTCACATGAATATGCATAGGTCAACTTTCTCTTGGAATTTTATTTTCCAATTCTCTTTTCTCAATCTTTCAAAAATAGACTATCAGAAGAGTCTATGCTCATTTAATATAATTCCTCTATTTTCTTACATTTTTTTTGTGTTTTCATGATGTTCCTGATACAGAGATGATTGAGCCAAGAATGCAAAAATAGTTGTTCCATTGGGAATGTAGTGCAAAGATTTTGCCTTAGATAAAAATTAAAACATTCATAGTTGCCATCTGGGTCAACAAATAAAGTAGCTGTCAATAGAACAGAAATATGGAAATAAAGAGACTTATTAGAAACTATTACATCAATTCTAGTATGGGATATTTTGATATAAGTTAAGAATCTGCTCCAGGAGAAGTAAGTCACCCGAATGAGCTGGTGGACAACTCTCCTCCCAGAATACACAGAAAATCTTTGTGGCAAGTTACTATTTATTTACTTTAGCATTAGACATTTCATTTTGGTTTCTTTGAGTCAGAAGATGATAAATTGGTTTGGAAAGACAATGTTTTTCATCGATTGAATTCAGTGTAGAATTCGTATCATGAATTCTTTCATAAGTAAACAGTAGGATAATATATTCAATGTATAATGTCTTCAGCCTGGATGTAGTGCAATTTCATTTTCGTTTTCAATTTTGTTGGGATTTTTAAAAAATTCTTTGTTTTCATAAATTAATGCTACTATATTTTAAATAAACTAACATATTTTGCCTTTAATTTCATCAATTAATTCCCACAGGTTGTTTTCATGTTGTTTTTTAATTGGAAATTTAATGACTAAGATTATTTTATTTTTATGTTTAAAAATAAAAGTGTCTAAACATAGGTAGTTATTTCTTACTATTGCTTTGGCTCCTTGGATAATTTTTGGAAGATAGTGTTTTAATTTTCAGTGTTGTCTAAATGTTATATATTGTTTTCTTAATGATTTTATTTTTTATTTCCATGGTTTGGATGCTATTGTCATTGTTTGTTTAAGTACATTATTAAACTGCAGTTGTATTATATTGCTTTCAGAAAATGTAGCCATAACATTGTTGTTCAGTTATCATTTTGATTTTTATCATTTATGTATCATGATAAAGGCTATATCTTCAAAATTTTTTATATTATCGAATGAGGCTATGAAATCAAGTACATAGATAACTACCTTTTATAAATGTATTTAAGTATATCATTAGTGTATCTATTAATCTATTTTCCTTAATATTACTAATATTTTAAAGTGGGAAAATTCTAGATTTATGAAGGGCCAAAGGTGGAATATTAGAATATTCCAAATTAATTATTTTATAATTATTTCTTCATATTAGTATTTTGTTTTATTGCACCTTTTATTTTACATTATGTAATATTATTTACTCTCCACTGGGAAAATATAGCAAAAATAAAAAAGGACAGAAAATGCAATTAGAAAATTTCTATAGTCACTATTCTCTCTAGCAACATTTATTTTTCCTAAGGGTCCTTAATTCCACCTTTTTGAAAACAATTATAGTTTTCTTTTGATTTTTGTATCATTTCTTCCGAAATTGTTCTTTCATTTATTTCCTTTGAAGAATGATTTTTAAAAATAGCTGATAGTCTTTATGCTATATCTACAACCTATTGTATATTGTCTCTTCCTATTGTGGTTTAAAAATTTTTTTTTTCAATAAAAAATTTATTGATATTGATAGTGGCCTCCAAATTTTTTTTTACATAAAACAGTAATTATCTATGGCTTTACATAAATGCTGCTATCTGAAATATTTTATGCCATGTTTAGAAATTATATTTTAATGATAAAAATTTTCAGTGGATTCATATTTAAAACAAATCAATCTATTTCATATCCATCTCAACATTCATTAGCAAAATCAGAAATCATACACATACACAAACACATATATACATGTTCATGAAGGAAAATGTACTAATAATATATGTGTATCTGTGGAATGTTAACATGTGAGTTAAACAAAGGAATTAGAAACTTGCTATTAGATTTCATTTATACTTACAGTGCCTGCCAACTTGAAATAAAGTCCAATAGATGATGATAGAGTGATGTGTAATCATTAATTTTGATCAGAGTTAACAAATTGTTAAGTTTGGGAGAACAATAATTCATTGGAGGACTGAAGGCCTGGAATTTAATTCAATGTGAACTTGGGTGATTCCCTTACTTCTAATCTGTGTATCAGTAAGATTGATACTATATGATAAATAAACTGTATGTATTAGTGAAAAAGCAATTTAAAATACTAGCTAATATTATTCAGTAGGTTATTTGTATTAAGGAATACATAAATTGTATTAGGAAATAAATGTTTCATTTCAATTGTTTATAGGTACTTAAGATTTGTTAACTCAAGATTTGTTAACTCAAGAATTTAGAAATCATATAGTCTGAATTATTGAATTTCTTTTGTTTGTTCAAATATCTAGGTACCTATTTCTATCACTTTATTATTCATTCATTGTGATTTTTAAAATTAAATATATTCTTCAAGCTCAGCATTCTGCTGGGTGTCAGGGACATAGATGAGAAGCAAAATCTCTAATCTCTAGTGGATAAGATATAGGCATAAACAAATAATTGAAATACACAAAAATTAGAGTTAAAATCAAAGTATAAGATCACCTCCTCCTCTGTTTGAGGAAATTTCATAAGACTTTAAGATGGAAGTGACAACACAGTTGTGTATAGATATAAGATATACTATTGAGTAAAATAAAAAGTTCCACCTAGCCGCCCATGTAGCACCAGGGATATAGATGTTACTAAATTTAAAAAGATGGGTCTAGAGATGTAAATATCAATTGTAAAGAAGCTAGATGATAATCTAGGGACTGTAAAACATAGTAATTTTGGTGGTAGATGAAGATTATGGTTAATAGTACAAAAATTATAAAAACATTCTGTTACAAAGTGTTAAAAATATGGTGATGCATGGGAAAACTAAAACTACTATAACTTAGGGACAATAGTTAACAGTAATATTGTAATATTTTTGCAGCAATGGCAAAGAAGGTACTGTATCAGTTCTAAGGGTCAGCAATAGAAGGTCATAAAGGAGCATGGGATTTTTTCAGTCGGAGTAATAAAATCATTCTAAAACTGACTGAGGTGATGACAGCACAACTCTGTGATGAAAATGAGAGCCACTGTGTATAAACTTTGAAAGGATTGTGCAAAGCATAGTACTGTATAACATAGTGCAACCTGTGGTGGAAGATGGACTGTGGTTAACAAAATGAATATGAGAACATTCCCTCATGAACTACAACAAATATATAATATTAATACAGGGTGTTAATAATCATGTGGATTTGGGGGGAAATTAACCAAATGTAAGTTATTGGCTATACTTAGTAATAATATTTTGACAATACTCTTTCACAGTTTGTAGCAAATATTTCATAATAATGCAAGGTGTTGGTGGTAGGGTGATGTATGGGAGTCCTGTATGTTCTGCATGTTTGTTTTGTAAGTTCAAAACTTTCACTATTCTCTTATTGTTTATGTATGTTCATATATGCACGATATACTTCAATAATTTTTAAAAAAGTAAAAGAAAATACGGGGGAGGATCTTATGTGGAAGTACAAAGGCATACAAGAGCTTGGGTTTTTTATTGTGTGGTGAGACATTGGGTGTTGTCATTATGTATGGTGCCTAAGATTTGAGGAGGGAATGACCAGAAATACATGAAGTAGATTGAAGCCAGGTCATAGGGCTTTGTGTGTTTTACTAAGAGATTTAGATTGCATCCTACAGTGGAGGTTTGGACCTAAGAAGAGTGACATCTCTGACCTGTTTTTTAGAGGTCGATAATGATGAGATATCTTCTGTAATGATGGTATAAGGAGAAAATCTACTGCAGAGATTATTTTAAGAACATGAGGGAACAAAGCTCTGATAGAATTTTTCAGGAAGTTTTAAGAGAAGTGGAAAATTCCAGAGACATTTTTGAGGTAGAACAAAAATATTTAGTGGCTGGTTGGGTTTGAGAGTGAAGGACAGAAAAGAAAAGGTAAAGATTATTCACTTTGTGTACACACCCAGATATCCCTCTATACTCTTATTATTAATTACACGTGGTCAGATATTCCTCTGGATATGGAAGATGCAGAGACAAGTTGTAAACGATAGCTAAGATGCTACTTTCTGTATCTATTTACATGACTTCAAGGAAGAAAATTTGCATGCAGGATTTTTCAAGAATAACTTATTACTGCACTAGGGAGAAATAGAAACATATTACCCACCATATTTTCCTTGCAGTTTTCTTTTGAATATCGGTAAATTCAAATTGAGTAGAGAGGATGTTAATTAGTGTGTAGCTTTTTTAATCGTCTATAGTAGGAACTAATTGGTGTTTTGCTTAAAGAATGAATTTAAGGAAATGTGATTTGAAAAGTGTGGTGTTGTTTTTGTGCTGATCCAAGTAGCAGAGACTATTGATTGAGTAAAATAAGCAGTTTTGATTGTTTAACTGCAGGTTCCATTCTGGGAAACCAAAATTAGATGGTGGTAATAATTGCAAGACTTAATACATGGTAATTCTGACCCAACTCTGGGTGTACTTTTATAAAGATTAACTTGTTCATTTATGTGACCTGAATTCTGCATTCTCATATTGGTAGGAGCTGTTAGATACAAAATAGTACAGCAGGTTACATTTAAGGTGGGAACAAAGAGATAAATACATTAAAATTATGAAAAGATGTTCTTTGTATTCGAATAATCTACTGATATAAAGTGCTAAAGTGTGAGATGACAGAGGACTGAACAAAATCAAGCATTATGCTATTGTGCACTATAAAGAATAACTCTAAAAGGAGTTTAAGAATAAGGGGATGATTTCAGCACAGATCTGAAGGGTTACCAAAACTTCTCCATCAGGCTAAATAGAAAGTCTGCTCTTTGTATTCACTCATCCCTTTATTCCTTCCCTTCTCTAGGAGAGATGGAGACTGAGAGGAGGAATGAAATGGGTAAAGAGGAAATGTCTTTTAATGGAGTGAATTTTACATTCTCTCTTCATCAGGTAGCATTGACCCTCTGGTTATCGCTGACTTGCTGTCGTTGCCTTATGAGGCAGGTATTTTAAATCATTCCTCTTTTCATTTGGGTGCATGTATGAGTTCTTCATGAGCCCCTCTGTTACGTCCTCACTCTACATTTTTCACTTTTCATACCAATTTACCCTGTTTCCAGTACCGTTCATCTAATCCACAGCTTCTTGCTATTGGAACCCCTTTGCCCTACAAGTGGACTTCTTATGTGAAATTACGACATAAATACAGCCCTAGTTACATTCTATGGCATTCATGTGCTCTACTAGAAGATCATACATCCTCACCATGCCAAATGGTGACAAGATAGCCTGATCCACTACCATTACCTATCATGTCTCCAATCATCTTTTATCCACTACTTATGCAGACTCAGAGGCAAATCAGCTAATCAGCTACCCTAACAGACCTAGGTAACAAAATGCCTGAAACCTCTTTATGAAGGCATCTCCAAAATAGTCTCTCAGTAATAGCGCCACATTTGCTTCAAGCAGAAACAGCAGCTTCTTAACATGAACTTGTACTCCCCACAAGGCATTGGGCTTGATGACAATCCCATTCCTCCAGCAGGTTCTATAAGTGAAGATAAGTGATGGTGGTAGTTTTGCCTCCCCTTAGTAAGGCAGTTTTGCCTCCTCTGTGACCACCTACTTTAGGTGGCTTGGAGACATTTCTCATTTATTTATTTATTTAATTAATTTTTGGGAGTCAGAATTCCTTTAAACCACATTCATAGCTTGCAGAAAGAAACAAGCTTATTATGTTCTTAGATGGTTTAGAACATGTTTGCATAATTTCATTTCAACAAAACTCAGTAAGTCTCCACTAACTGGATGTCTGCAGAGAGAGAGGGGTACTTTTCTCCCTGCTTAACTTTTTTAAAAAAAAATTAATTAATTTATTTTTAATGTTACATTAAAAAAATATGAGGTTCCCATATACTCCCCATACCCCTACTCCACTCCTCCCATAACCACAACCTCCTCCATCATCATGGGGCATTAATTGCACGTGGTGAATACATCTCTGAGCACCGCTGCACCACATGGTCAATGGTCCACATTACAGTTTACACTCTCCCCCTGTTCCACCCAGTGGGCCATGGGAGGACATACAATGTCCAGTAACTGTCCCTGCAGTACCACCCAGGACACCTCCAAGTCCTGAAAATGCCCCCACATCACATCTCTTCTTCCCATTCCCACCCTCAGCAGCTACCATGTCCACTTTCTCCATCTCAGTGTTACATTTACTTCCACTACTAATCACATTAGTTCCTGAATAGAGTATCAGTAAGTCCACTCTAATCCATACTCTATTCCTCCATTCTGTGGACCATGGGATGGCTATGTCCACTCCACCCCTCTATCGAGAGGGTGCCTCGACTCCACTTGGACGATGGGTGCAATTCTCCTGTTTGCTGTTGTAGGGACTCTTGGGTCCCTGGTGTGGTGGTTGACCTTCTTCACCTCCCTGTTAGCTGGCTGGGGTAAGTCCAACAAACCAGAGGGTAGGAGGTGCAAGTCTGTTGAGGCTCAGGGCCTGGCTATCACATGGACATTCCAGAGATTCAGGTCCCCCAAGTATACACTAAACCCCAGCGCCAACCACAGGTTCAGTAAAAGTGACAGGAGAGGCTTGTAAACAAAGATCACACCTGAGTCCTATTCCATCACACTCAGGACCACAAACTCCAAAGTAGGGCCAACTGACATGGCACTGAAGTCCATCTGCCATGACCATAGAACCTGTGGGTCTCTGTAGCCCTCAGAAGAACCAATACCTGGGGTTGTATCTATTTAGCTGTCTCTGGGACTCTGCTGAGATGTGCATAAGGGTGACTCCTCTGATGACCTCCCAGCTCTTTTTTGGAGACTCATAGCCATATAAACTCATTTGTCCTTTCCATTTCCCCATCTTATTCAAGGTCAAAAAGTATTTTTAACTCCTGATATTACATGTAGGCTGAGATATTCTGCTGGTCTGAGTTGACCATTTTAGTCAAGGTTGTTCTCCAACTACATCATCAGCTGGTACTTGGTAGTAATCCCTCGGTGCCATGGAGGCTCATCCCCAGGAGTCATGTCCCATGCTGGGTGAGTTTACATGCTGAGTTTGGCTTTGAGACTGGTCACATTTGAGCAACATGGAGGCTCTCAGGAGGTAACTCCTAGGCACCCTGCAGCTCTAGGCCTAGTTCTTATTTCAGGCACACATGCCCACAAGCATAGTCATTAGCATCAAGGGCTCATTTTTGGACCATCCTTTCTTATTGATCTTAGCCATTGCACTCAGAGGATTGTTGCTGTTCCACTGGGGAATGTGACAGTGCTCCCCTGGCCAGGAACTCAGCACTCCCCCAGCCATCGCTTCCAACTGTAACCATTATGAAAATATCCAAACATTTTTTTTGCACTCCACACATTTGCCCTGGAGAACTCCCTCCCAACCATGCGCCCCCCACCAATAACACCCCACACCAGTATTCCTCCCCCACCACCATTGAGCCCCTCTGTGGTCCAAAACCTTCCTGAAAATGAAGCCCAATATATTGCCGGGTTCCATTCATAGTAAAATGGAATATAGTGATGGGTTTAGAGGTTAGATATAGAACATATACTAATCTAGAAAAATTAAAGTAGAAATAAATTGGGGTATCAAAAACTTAAAAAATGAAAAAGCTTTGTTTTTGATATTTTGCCTTCCATCACTGTGATAAGGGTTGGCTTATATGCACATTGGCAAGGCAACTTCTTCCATCTCTTCCTCAGGGTCTATGTCCTTTCTTTTTCTTTCTTTCTTTCTTTTTTTCTTTCTAATTATTAAGCTTGTCTTCACAAAAGTTTTAGACCACAGTAATTCATATAAACAATATACAGTACTCCCACATATTCAATATCAGACACTTTGTCCCTTGCCCAGCAATAATCTTTTTACATGTTCATACTATATTTATTGCAACTGATGTACAGATTTTGACACAAGAGCTTCAAACAGGGTTATGCTTGGGTTTGCATTGTGGTCTATATTTTAGACTACACAATTTTCTAAATTTTTAGTTATCCTATGTTTTACATTATGATTATATTTTAGCCTATAGGCCCCTATACATTTTTGGGTGTAATTTAACATGTCCTATATCCATCCTTGCATAATCTTGTGGAACACTTCCATTGCCCCACAGTTACACTGATTCCACCTATTCAATACCTCTTTCCCCCTCCCCTGAGGGCCCACAATGACAATCATTCTTCATTGATTAAAGGGCCATGTTCAGAGATACTTGCAACAATGCTGAGGACTGGACATGCTTGATTGCCCTAATGCACTGGGAGCCACCATTTCTCTTGAGAGATACAATTCCCTCTATTTGAGAACATCAGTCCTCCCCAGGATGTGGGTATACCTTCACTCTCATTGTATGGGTTTAGGAGATTGTCAGGTATGTGGTTGAGAGTATATTGTTGAGAAAACTTTTTCAAAAATATAGTAAGGAAGGTTACCTGTTTAAGATGCTTAAAGGGGAGAATCTGACACAGGACAGGCTTCTAGCGAGTGTGCGAGTGCTCATGTTGTTGTAGGGGGTTATATCATTGGATGGACATTTCTCTTTTAAATGTGAAATGTTTGCCATCTTCACAATTCTGCACCAGAGGAAAGGACTCCATAACATCCTGTTGCAGGTTCATGCTTACATATACACCTACATAGACAACAGACCCTGAACACCCTTAGCCATCCTGATTACAAAAGTAATAAAGAAATACATTTCTAATCTATGAAAGAGCATTCTCTCAGAAAGCCTAGACCTTTCCTTTTGTTCAATCTCAGGTTAAAACTTCAGTATTATATGTAAAATTAGCTTCATGATTTTCCAAAATTGATTGTTTGGTTTTGACTTCAGATCTCTCAGACAAAAGAGGTAGGCTTCTCTGTCTTGTACACTGAGAAGTGGCAGTTGCCAGTAAAGTGGGAGCACACTCCTTCCCATAGTCCCCTAATGCCACTCTTATGAGTATCATAGATCTATGAAAACAGGAAAGTGTATAAATAAATCAATGCCATAAAATCTTTGTTGAGACAATTCACATACCACAAAATCCACCCATTTAAAGTGTACAGTTGAGTAGCTTTTAGTATATCCACAGAGTTGTAAAACTATCTCCACAGTCTAATTTTAGAAGAGTTTTCACATCCCCAAGAAGAACCCATACCCATTAGCCATCACTTCCCATCCCTCAACCTCCCCTGTCCCCAGCCCCGACAACTACTAATCTTTCTGTCTCTATAGATTTGCCTGTATTGGGCATTTCATAAAAATGGAATCATGTAGTATGTACTCTTTTGTGATGGGCTTCTTTCAGTTAGCAAATTGTTTTCAAGGTTTATCCATATTGTAGCATGTATCAGTACTTCATTCATATTTATTGTAAATTAATATTATAAATAAATTTTAAAAGCAAATTGTATTCTCCAGGAAAGAAACTTAGAGATGGAGGTAGGTACGCAAAATGTTTATTGTTGAGTAATACCTGTGAAAGGAAAAGAGAAAAGCAGGATTGGAAAAGGAGGAGCTATCAGACTTACCAAGATGCAGATCTCCCAACAGGGACTCCAGAGCGAAGATTGCTCATTGAAGGAGTCCCCCACTAAGAGGAAATAGCCATGCACCAGGCTTTTTTACCACTGTCCTGGTCAATGATTAGTCAGGGACTGCCCTAAGAGTTTGATCTTAGCGGGAAGGCTGGGGCAAAACCAGATAAAGCTAAGAGCTAGAGGCCATTATTACCTAACCATTCTCCTTGCGTTTTCTTAAAGGGCAACCTGGGCATCACGCCTTTGTTGCTAAAGTGGCTAAAATAAGTATCTGATAAGAAGACATTCAGTGATCTGGAAGTGAACTAAGGATGTTGGATTAAAAACATGCTACCATTGTGTATTCATTTGATATCTTTTTTCCCTCAGTAGTTCTTTGAGCGCAGAGGCTGTCACCTTCCCTTTTGATTCAACTTTCTTCAAGTAAGATCCTTTATACATACAGTTTGAGCACAATAAATGCTGTTGATGGGGAGAACCAAGAAAAGCAAATATTTCTTATTTCAATCTGAAGTCTTCCTTGGCATCAGTACAAGAGCCTCTTACATCCTTTACTTGCAACTCTACACTATGAAGTTTTGCAGAACAACGAGTACATGAAAATCAGCCTGAGGCTGTTGGATAACTTCGTTGTGTATCATGAGGGTAATGGTACTAAAAATAGAAACCATGCTTCCCTACTGTGCCTACAGTTCACAGTATGCTGACAAACCTCACTAAAACAGTGATGGCTATGGTTAGGTATTTAGCTTTAAAAACTTATACCTTGGTTAAGGCAGTAGTTCCAGGTTTTCCAAATCCTCTTCTGACTGAAGTCTTATGAATAATATTGATCTATATGCTCCATCCAGTCCCCAGGTGCCTGAAATTTCTGAATTTCATATACTTAATTATTATTTTTTGTCTTTATTTATTTTTTTAATATTATATTAAAAAAATATGAGGTCCCCATATACCCCCCAGCCCCCTCACTCCCCTCCTCCCCCCATAGCAACAATCTCCTCCATCATATACTTAATTATGAACTGGGAAAATAATCTGTTCTCTCTCAGAAAACTATATATTCATAATTTGAGGACCTGTAATGATGCATTGCCACTCAGAAAACTATATATTCATAATTTGAGGACCTGTTACAGTTACAATGATACATTGTAACTGTCAGATGATCTAATCTCTAAGCACATATTGCTTTTGGTTTTACTTATTGAAGATGGAAGAGATTCCTCTCATTTCATATGATGGCTTTTTATATATTTTTTATGAATCCTGGTGGCAGAGTGATTAAAGTTAAGAAATTTTGTTGATTCAGTTATGAATGACTTCATTGCTCACAATGCACAATAAACTTGCATCATTGTTTGCATATAATATACATAGTTAAGGATGTAATTATCTTCCACAGAGCACACTCTGTGACCAGGCAAAGTCTTTTATTTTTCCTCCCTCTTAAAATCCTTTGGGGCATCAGCAGTGAAAACAGCTTTGGGAAATAGTGGAAATTCATATATCATTAGGAATTAACATAAAGTCATTGCTACATACACATTATTATCAATCATCATAATAATAAATAAAGTGATTATGTGCATTTGTAAACTATCATAATCTTTCCAAAAAGCAGAATACATGGACACCAGCCCAGTAACCACTGTTGCACCTGGTTGTAGGGAACCTCTCTGTCTAAAGTCTACATTAAATTAATAGAATATTTTTCCAAAATATATATATATATTTCATAGTTTATTTTAACTAAAAATATACCTAAGGTATCAAACTATGATGCAGCCCTTTGCCCCATGTGCTGCTCCTTCATCTCTGATCTGACATAAGGAAATTATGGAAATTAATAAGTAAAATTGGATTTCCATCCCCTAAAATGATTCAGTAGTTTGTTCTATAGAGCTTAGTTCATCTAGTGTCTCTGCAGTTTGAACCTCTTCTTTCCAATGTACTTGCCTATGCACACCCATCCTCCATCTCCTATTTATGGCTTAATCGTCTTCATCTTCAATTTTCCTATGACAAATTGGCAGAGGACTATAGGGAAAATCAAGCCTGTCTTTAGAGTGCCAGAAAGTAATCTCAAAAATGCCCATAGACAATGATATCATTAGTAATGAATCTACGTATTGTTGAAGGGATGATATGGTACTGACATTCCAATGCTATACCAATCACACAGAAATATTTTCGACTTGTATTGAGAGAATACTTCCTATATGCATATTGGTAGTGTGTTTGGTATTATCTTATGTCCCAAGGAGAGGGGTGTTCCCCACTTTCTACTTTTCCAAGGAGTGTTGAACACTGATCTCACTGCCATTAGTTTAAGGGGGACTCTGACAAATTTTAAGTGATCCTGAGAAGAACAAGCTTGGAAGTTATCTAGATGTCTTAGATGGGATATTGAGCATGATCAAGATAAAATTCCTCATCATGAAAGCTGCCTTGATGCGTATGATATTTATTATACAGAAACAGGCTGAATCCCAGAGTAAACATTAAGATCTCAAATTTCAGCTAAGTGTGAAGAAGAACAACTACAAAGAAAGAGTTAATCAAGTTTAAAATAAAGTACTTTTATTCATTCAACAGACATTTATAGGGGCTTACTCTATACCAGGTTTTGTTCTGTATATTCAATACAGGTGTGCACTTTCCGTTCTTGGAAGAAGAGGAAGAAGAGAGGAGTGATAAGCAAGTCAAGATGAGTATCTTCCAGCAGTGTGGAGAAATGTCTTCCTGAATTGGACAGGCATTTGTATCAGATGTCACCTGTGCTCTCCCAGTTCTGAATTTCAGCATTGTTGTGCTATATAGACACTAGTTAGCAGGGCAGCATATGATTAGTGTCATAGGTGGTTGTCTTAGTTTGCCAGGCTATTATGACAAACACCACACATTGAGTTGGCTTAAGCAACAGGAATATATTGGCTCATTGTTTCTGGGTCTAAGAAATCCAAATAAAGGTCTCGGCAGGCCATGATTTCTTTGAGAGTTGACAGCATTCTAGTGATGACTGACCATGGTTCTTAGGGTTACTTGGTTTTAATCTCTGTCTTTTGTCCCATGGTAATCTCACTCTTTCCTTTTGTCTGCTCTTCTGATTTCCATTGACTTCTGGCTTCTGGCTCCTCCTTGTGGCTTTCAGTAATATGGATTAAATCCCATCCTAATTCAACTGGGTCACACCTTAACTAGTAATACATCTTCGAAGGGTCTGATTTACAATGGGTTCACATTCACAGGTATGTGGATTAAGATTATGAACATGTCTTTTCTTGCAGTTCATAATTCAACCTACCACAATGAGGAGTAAAAAAAAAAAAAATTGTGGGAGTTAGTGGAATGGAAATACTTCCTTTCTGGGGTGGTCTTAGAAGTCTGGATAGAGATGAGGAGAGGATTTGAAGTGGGCCTTAAAGGGTAGATAGGACTTACTTAGCATAAAAAGAAAATAAACCATTTATGGAAGAGGAACAAAGTAAGTGAAAGAGTTGACGGATGTGTTCAGGAGTGATAATAATAAGCACCCTGTCTATAACTGAGATTTGTATAGAGGAATTGTGGGGTCTGTGCTGTGGAAGGCGGCAAGTGACAGGCTGTAGCATGCAACTACTTTGCAGGTTTTTGCATAGTGGAGAAAGAATGCTTCTGTCCTTTATTGATGGAAGCACAAAGGAAAACCCCATGCACTCACTTATTACTTAATACGAGATCTGTATGCCCTAGGAGACAGATTATGGTCACTATTTCTTTTTCCCAACATCATTAAAACTTTTGATGTGCTTGAGCCCTTTCTCCTTGTAGAAAAGTGTGAAAATAGATATCCATTGTTTTTGATTGTCAGCTGCTGAATTTGGTTCACTGCTGAGTTAACAGTTTACTCTTACTCAAGCTGTTAAAGTATAAGATCAAAAACAGGGTTTAAGTAGCTAGTAGATGATCCAAAGAATAACATTGCCCCTCACTGTGTACAAGGTTACACTTCAATCAACAGTGTTCTCTGAGTGAAACATGGTTCAAATAGTTAGAAGGTGGAAAAGGGATTAGTATAAAAGTAGTGTTTTTTTGTTTTTATTTTTTAATAGACTAGTTCTCTTGCTGTTTGTGGCACTTTAGTACCAGGCTGGCTTTTACATAATTGTCTAATTTGCAAAAATAATTCTAATATTCTCATTGACACAAATGGCAAGAGTAAATAGTAATTTTAATAGAAATCTCTGAGTGTGTGTATTTATATACATATTCATAATATACATTTGAATGCTATATATTAAATGCATATAGTAATTTTATGTGAAATACTAAATGGAGCAATAATAAAGTTAAATTAGGTAATGTGGTATATGCATTCTTTCATATTTAATGTGAAGGTAACTGGCAACTCTTAGCTGGTTTTACTGTATTTCTTACATTAAATCCATATTGTGTTTTCATGTAAGGATGACCTTACATACAGTTGGTCAAAAACTTCTGTAATTCTGTGATGGAGTCAACACATTTTTTTCAATCCATATTTTCAAATAATTTGTATTATTTTTAAATATGGATGACTTTTGGAACTGCAACATTTAAATGTACAATGGAAAATGTAGTTTGTATGATTTATCATTTGAGGGCCTCAGCTGGGTGTTGGTATTACTAGAGTTTAATGAATGACTACAGATTTTGTTTACCCTCCTGGTTTGTCCCCTTCAGGCTTCTCTGATGAAGTTGTGCGGTATTACACTCTGAACAGATAAAGTATGACTAAATCCTAGCTAATCCTGACTCGTTGCAGAGCTTCACCACTGGGATTAAAACCCTTTGAATGGACTTTAAAATGCACAATCAAATAGTGTGTATTCCACAGCAGTAGCAAACTGCCAATCTCTAGGACAAATTCTACCCATAGACATGTTTCTTTAAACCACTACAGGACTTTAAATATATACACATTAGTGAGGACCCAATTCTTCTGTTTGCTTCTTAAACTGCCGTATTTGGAGGCATCTACATCATCTATCTGGCTCTGAAACCAAAGGAGTTTGAGTCTCCATAAAGAATAGAGAAGTCTTTTAGAGTCTGAAGGAATGGCAACACAGGTTTCTGAATCCTAGCCACGGAATTCTAATTTCAGTAGATTTGGAGCGTTTCCAGGGAAACTGTGCCTATGTGCAGGCAGGGTTGAGAACTTTTGCAATAGTACTTCCCTGAACAAAAGAAGCAGTTTGCCTCACTAGAGATTAACTAAGCAACACACTAGTTCAGAGCTTAGACTGTTCTCAGAAGAAAAAAAAACAAACAAAAAGTACAAACAAGTAAAACACAAAACCTGTATTGAATGATTACTATTTGCTTAGTACCTAACATCTATTATTGTACTTAGTCTACATGCTAATTGAACATTTTCTTGTTCTTATCTTCTTGGTTTTCTGGCCTTGATCCCTGCATCATAGCTTCTTTCACTCTTTGCACATGCCAGTGCCTTCATTCTTTGCCTCCATATCCTGGTACATTTGCTTCATAGAAATTTATTTTCAAATGAAATTATTTTATTTACTTTTTTATTGTCTTTCTTCTCCTCTGAATGTAAGCTCCAGGAGGGTACTCTATGTTTTGGTCATTTCTGTATTCCATGGACCTAAAATAGGGCTGCCCCATCATCTGAGCTCAGTAGGTATTTGTTGAATAAAATGAATGTCTTCAAATTAGTCTTTCTCTTTAACTTAGTTTTGCCTCTTCTTTCCTTTCCATTTGATTAGAAAATTCTAGGACATAACTGAGGTCAAATTTTTTATGTCTTTAAAGAAGAAAAAAACAACACTCCATATCATCATGTTTTTGAAGAAGTATCTCATTATTACTCTAGTTGTCATTACCTTGCCTGGATAATTCTGGTATATAAAGTGATTTTAAGAAGAATAAAATCCATGATAAAATTCCTTTGTTATTTTTAAATTTCCAATCATACTTATAATGGTAGTTTACCTACTTCACAGAGGTATTATGATGATTAATGTCTGTTTAGTAATTTCAAAATAGTAAAACACCCTGAACTCCTAAGAGAAACAGTTCTATAAATGTAGAAAGTTAGTATTATAGTTTTCTCATTTGTAGAACACAGAGAGAAAATATCTATTCACATTAACAAGGGTATTATTGGGATTAATTAATTAATGTTTACAAAGCAGCTGGAATATGGGAAAATTGTATTTCAAAGGTAAAGAGGCAAATTTTGCAATTTAGAGTTATTTACTATTTGAATGTTCAGGTAAGTTACTGTTTTTCCACTAATTTTCTTTGTACAACATACCAGATCCTAAAACCTTTGTCACTTCTATACTTGGGCAGTCATTAAAGCAACTTTGCTTATTATTTCTATAAAGTAGAGGTAACTGGGCAATGCATACCATATTATTTTTTCTTTCCAAAGGTAACTAATTCTGAAAAATATATACATTGCTTTAGTCCTGTTTTATTTTTCCTTTTCTGAGATGATGAATTTTTTTGTCTTTTGAATATGATTTTATTAAAGCTACTGAGTATGGGTATTTTCTATCTAGACAGATGTGGATTTTTTTATTGTCAACATTATCTTTATTTGTAAGGGATATGGTTATCTATATATATTACCCTAGAGATTGACATGCTAATAGTACTAAAATTTCTAAGGTAATCGAACATTTAAGAAGATTAAAAATAGCTTTCTCATAGGCTAACAATAATCGGAAAATATAATGGAAAACAACTCAGATGTGGATTGGATGCTACTGTTTCGATCCTTTACTGTGAACATCACACGTGACTTTATATTTACTGCTTTTCAACTGAGAGGATATTAAAATGCAGGCTCTGAGACATGCCATAATCCTTTCCTGCCATATTTATTTATTTATTCTTATGCTTTCTGAAGCCTTTGAAATTAAAAATAAGTGTTTATGATTTTTGTAATGAATTCCCAATGTGAATTTTGGCTCTAAAACTTGTCAGAGTACTCTGCTTCCCTATTCAAGATTGCCTCTTTGTTACCTCATTACCACTGTGTTTTCAGTGGATTACAGCAGGCACTTCTCAGTTGATATTGATTCTTTTTCCTAATTTAATGCATATTACACAGCTAGTGATTGTGTAAAGGCACAGAGATTGCATGATTAGCTCTGGTATCTTTATATCAACTTCTAGTTAGTTAACTGGTACCAAAGGCCAGGGCACAGTCGGGATTTCTAGTTAAATTAGCATCAAGCTGCCATCTGATTATTTTTGCAGGATCTGTTGCTTAGCAAAAAACTCTATAGAACAAGTAAAATTATGCTTGTTATTCTTGTACAGAAAGGATGATTAATTCTGTTCTGTATTTCCCTCCTATCCTTGTGACTTACTCCTTCCCCAGTGAAAAGTAATTTTCTCTTTTGTTTACGAAACAAATTGCTAATAAAGGTTAAGAAATTTAGGGAAACAAAAGACACATTTATGAGTTGAGGAAAGATCAGGTATAAAGCTGAATTGTAAAGCTATATAAATGGCATAGATTCTCAGTGAGTTGTAAAGGAAATACAAGGTTTGTTTGACGATTAGATGAGGGTTATTCCCCGCCAAAGTACTAAGGACCAAGAAAACATTACTCAGCTTCCTCTTTCTACTCACCCGCATACAAACATCAAATTAGCTTCTTCTCTAATGCCTTATCAAATAAGTAAACATGTTCTGATATGAAATTACAACATCTGGCTGAGTGTATCATTGTAATTGTTATGTAAAGTATAAAAAAAGAATTCTGCAAATCAGAAAAGAAGTTTAAGTTAAATTTTAACTAAGAGATTAAGATAAGATATTTGTCTTTATATTGTTTTAGATACCTGTGAAGACCTGAAATGACAATGTCACCATTGGGTAGAATTACACTTGATCTTAGCCAAAAGTCTTATAAGCAGTTTGTGGGTTAGAATTAGATTTAAATTCTTTAGACATCATGAAATTTTTGTTTAATTTTTTATATTTCTCCTTCCAAACTGACAAAATATTTCACAAGTTAGGGGAAACATTGAAAGTGTAATGAAAACACAATGTCCAAGACTGCATAAATGCATCTCATTTTATTTACATTTCTAGATTTTGCAAAGCCAAATTGTTGGATTTCTTTATTGTTTTGACAGAGTCTTGCTGAAGAGTAATCTAATATTTATTTTACAGTACTTTTAATTGGAGCTGGTACTTCAAAGACAAGGCTAGAAATATGTCTACATAACCCAAGGTTTGCCAGGACTGGGCTTTGCTCTTTTGACTCTAAGATTTTTTAATGTTTATTTAATTTCTTACTTTTGACTCTCAAAAGATTACAACAGAAGATAAAAACATATCACAATATGTATATATATAAACATCTACATCTTTACAAATATATTGCACAGTTAACTATTGTCTTGTTCTGTGGCACAAAAATTTTTTTGCTTGGTGAGTTTGTGTGTTATAAACATATTTATAGTCATTCAAAATAATATCACCCATCTTTATAAAACTTATCTGCCTTAAATTCAAATGTTGACTTTTTCAAATTTAGGATAGCAGGTTCACAAATGAATATGCAGCTTTGATGGTGTAATCAGAGGTATATTGTCTAAAAACTCTAATCACATTATGTGAGTATGAATTTTTGAAGTACAGCTCAGCTTTTGGTTGACGAAAGCATTTCTGCTTTTACTGTTCTGTTTTATATGCCACAAGTTATTATTTAAGCAGAGTCACTCATGATCTGATTTGATTACTACACACCCTGTACCCCAATGGTTAACATGGTGCTGGATGGGATTAAATGAACTTTTTTTGGATAAATCATTACAGGTGTGATATACATTTAGAAGTCACATTAGAAATTGGTTACACAGGAGAAAAATTATCAAAATGGAAGTCATCAGGAAATTTTAGCAGATTTCGGAAAGTTAAATGTATTGAGGGTTTCATGGTAGAAAATTACAGGTTTCACTGGACAGCATTTATCAGTTGACGAAATGTGTAAATTCTTCATGCCTACGTAGAGGTTTCTCTCTTCAACTGGGGGATTATTTCTTTCAGAATTGCTAAATGATTACCTGCTTATTTACCATGAACCTTATTGTCCATACTCCTTGTTCAACCAATTAATCATGCATTACCTTGTAGTGCTTCTTATTGTATTGCCTTGAGTAGTTATTTAACTCTTCCATTCTTTATGTCCCCATGTAGATCATATCCACAAAGGAAATTATTGAGGCAGGGAACAAGGTGTTCATATATATATTCATGTGATAGTGTTCTCTGAACTCAGTAAACATTGAAAAAATATTTCAGACTTGATAGTATTTTAAAGAATTGCAGAAGACTCAGTACTATATAATAGTGCAGGCCTGCGTGATAGCCACCAAAAGAGTTAACAATTGTCAAATTTTGAGAAAGAGTGTAGCAGATAAGACTTGACCCCTAATGTAGAATAGAAAACAGGAAGGGAACCTATGGACTTGGAAAGAACTGTAGGTTAGTGAATACTGACCAGGGCAATGGGTGTGGGGATTGAATGGCAAAACCATGTTTTCACATCTCCCCTGAATGAATTAGAAAATTTACCCTGGGGGCCAGTTGTCCATGAAGCTATCTCTGTAATTTTCAGGAAATTGTAACAGCACATGGTATTCTGAAGTTTTCAAAGCCTTGCAAGATATTAGTAATATAAGGTGCTTTCCTTATCTAGGTGTTTCTATGGTCAATCTGATTTCCTTCAAATGCTAAATTGATTTGGGAAATATCTATTATTTCTGGTGGTAAGTGAAGAATCAGTGAAATAACCAGCCTAGCAGAGACATACTACATTTTCAGATTTAAGAATCATTGAACATTAAGGCTTAAGCAATAACACAGAGAAAGGTGACTTATTATAGATTTCTGTGAACAAAAGTATCTGGAAGGCAGTCTAAGAAAAACAGGAAGAAGTCAATGCACACATTAATAAGGAAAAGCATTACTATGGCAACATGTGTTGGCGATAGGAGCAAACTTGTACTGTGTGTAAAGAAAGTGATCCCTGGAAGTGAATAGATAAGTTATATTAGAAAATCAGCAGACTAAAAAAAATTTTCATGTAATTTTTAAAATTTGACAAGTTGTAGGTTTACAGAAAAATCATGTTGAAATTACAGTGTTCCCTTATAGCCCCCTATTGTTGACAATGAATTAACGTGATACCTTTGTTATCAGGTGCATTTTTCCCAATATGCCACCCTATTATTAACACATTGTTTTAGTGTGGTACATTTGTTATAATTCATGAAAGAACATTTTTATAGTAAAACTATTAACTAACGTACATAGTTTAGAATAGGGTTCCCTGTGCTATACAATCCTTGTGTTTTATCCTTATTTTTTAATCTTCTAACATTTATATGACCTAAAATTTCCTCTTTTAACCACATGCTTTATAGAATTTAATGCTGTTAATTATGCTCACAATAATGTGCTACCATTACACCATCCATTTCCAAAACTTTACAATCAACCTAAAGAAAAATTCTGCACAAATTAAACATTAACTCCCCATTCTTTATGCCCAAACCAACCCCTTTTAGTCAACATTCTATAGTCTAGTTCTATGAGTTTGCTTATTATAATTAGTGCATATTGGTGTGATCATACTATATTTATCCTTTTGTATCTGTTCTTATTTCACTCAGCCTAATGTCTTCAAGGTTCATCCATGTTGTTACATGTATCACGGCATCATTACTTTTTATGACTGAATAATATTCCATTGTCTATATATACTACATTTTGTTTATTCACTTATTGGTTGATGGACACTTGAATTGCTTCCACTTTTTTTAGCAATTGTGAATAATGCTGCAATGAACATCGGTGTGAAAATAGCTGAGTCCCTGCTTTTAATCCTTTATTGTATATATCTAATAGAGGGACTGCCAGATCATATGGAAATTCTATGTTTTGCCTTCCTGAGGAACTGCCAAACTGTCTTCTGCAGTGGCTGCACCATTTTACATTCCCACCAGCAGTGAATGAGTGTTCCTATTTCTCCATATACTCTCCACCATTTGTAGTTTTCTGTTGTTTTAACAGCAGTCATTCTAGTGGGTGTAAAATGGTATCTCTGTTGTTTTGATCTGCACTTCCCTAATAGCTAGTGATGTTGAGCATCTATTCATGTGCTTTTTGGCCATTTGTCTATCCTCTTTGGAGAACTGTCTATTTAATCTTTTGTCCATTTTTTAATTGGGTTGTCCTTTTATTGTTGAATCGTAGGATTTCTTTATATATTCTGGATATTAAACCCTTATCAGATTCATGGTTTCCAAATATTTTCTCCCACCAAGTAGGTTGTCTTTTTAGTTTTGTGATGAATTCCCTTGATGCACAAAGGTATTTAATTTTGATGTGGTACTACTTATCTGTTTTTTCTTTTGTTGCTTGTCCTTTAGGTATAAAGTCCAAGCAACCATTGACTAACAAAGATCCTGAAGCTGCTTCCCTATGTTTTCTTCTAATTTAAATGATTGGTTATTATATTAATGTATTTGATCCATTTTGCATTAAGTTTTATATGCATATCATGTAAGATTAGTATCCTCTTTCATATTTTGTGTATGAATATCCATTTCTCCCAGCTCCAGCTGTTGAAGAGATTATTCTTTCCTAATTGAGTGGATTTTGACAGCTTTGTAAAAAATTAATTGGCTATAGATGTGAGGGTCTATTTCGGAACTCTAAATTTGACTCCATTGGTCAATATGTCTATCCTTGTGCTAGTATCACACTGTACTACTACTTTGTAGTAAGTTTAAAGTCAAGTAGTGTAAGTCCTCCTAATCCGTTCTTATTTTTCAGGATGTTTTTGGCTATTCAAGTTCCCTTACCTTTCCAAATGTATTTGATACTTGGCTTTCCCATTTCTGCATGTGGCCTGTTGAAATTTTGATTGGGATTTCATTGAAACTGTGAATCATTCTGAGTAGAATTGACATCTTAATCATATTTAATCTTCCAAACCATTAGCAGGAATGTCCTTCCATTTAATTAGGACTTTGATTTTTATTCACAATGTTTCGAGTTTTCTGTGTACAAGTCCATTGCATCTTTGGTTAAATTTATTTCTACATATTTGATTCCTTTACTTGCTATTTTAAATAGAATGTTTTTCTTGATTTCATCTTCAGATTGCTCATTAACAGTTACAGATCCACTACAGATTTTTTAGATATTTTTATTGTCTTTTTCCCCCTTTCCCCAGCAATAATCTTTTTACATGTGGATGTTACATTTGCTACAGATATTGAAACATACAGATATTGAAACATAGCTACTAACTATGGTTCAATTATGGTTTACATTATGGTTTATATTTTAGATTATACAAATTTTTGTATACATTATGGTTTACATTTTATACTATACACTTTTATAAATTTTTGGTGAAATTTAACATGGCCTGTATCCATTGTTGCACGATCTTATGGAACACTTCCATTGCCCCCAGTTACCCCTCTTCCATCTATTCTATTTCTCTTTCTCCCTCCTCTTGGGGCCCACAATGACAACCAAGCTTCACTGCTTGAAGGACATGATTCATAGATACTTGCAACAATGCTGAGAGCTTGACACACTAGTTTGTCCTTCCCCATTGGGAGCCACCCATGCTCTCGAGAGACAACCTCCCCTCTGTTTGAGTATATCAGACCTCCCCAGGATGGGGGTACAACACCTTCCCACTCATTGTATGGGTCTCCACCCTCTGATATAACACACTATGACAAGATGAACACTCGCACACTCCCTAGAAGCCTGCCCCAGGTGTCCCCTGTGCCAGATGCCTCCCAAATACCTTAAACCAGTAACCCTTCCTTATTATATTTTCTAAAGAGTTTTCTCAACATTATAGTTTCAACCACATACCTGACAATCTCCCATTTTCACCTGCTCCCCCCCAATCCTTTCCCCAATTCCATGGACCATCTGACCCATCCTCCCTACCCTAGCCCTCTTCAAGCCTGCAAAGCCCTACCCAATAGTATCCCCTTCACTTATCCCTTCATTGCTCAGCTACTTACCTCCACTTTATCATATATTTCGTTCATGTGGGCATTTGCTCATAACCTTCCTCTCCCCGCCTATTTCCTGTAAGTATATCTTCCAGTCTCGAGTGCACTACAGATTTTTTGCATGTTAAGATTACTTATTATTAATGTATGAAAACACAGATGATTTTTGGAGTTTGATCTTGTACCTTGCCACTTTGCTGAATTTGTTTATTAGTTCTAGTAACTTTGTTGTAGATTTTTCAGGACTTTCTATATATAGAATCATGTCATCAGCAAATAGTGAAAGTTTTATTTCTTCCTTTCCAATTCAGATGCCCTTTCTTTTTCTTGCCTAACTATTCTTGTTAGAATTTCCAGTATAATGTTGAATCCCTGTCTTGTTCCAGATCTTAGAGGAGAAGCTTTCAGTCTTTCACCATTGAGTACAATGTTATTTGTGGGTTTTTAAATATACCTTTTATCATGTTGATAAATTATCCCTCTATTCCTATGTTTCTAAGAATTTTTGTCAAGAATGAATGCTGGATTTTGTCAAATATGTTTTGTACAGCAGTTGAGATCATCTTACAGCTCCAAACCACCACCACACCTTGATTATAATTAAAAGATAAGGAATTAAATGGATATTCCATTTTCATGAGATACCTTCTTAAAGAAACCGAGTTTATTTTTCAAGTGGCATCCTTCTTTATTATAAGATTTATGTTCATATAAGTATGATATTTACATGCCAATTTGTTAATACTTTAGTTCATTGAAGAATTAGGCCATTGTATAAACCCATTATTAATTAATTCTAATAACCCCACACCCAAAAAAGCCCCTGTAAAACCATGTATATTGCAGTTCTGCTATTTTCATATATGCTATGTCTAATTTCCAGTTAGGTTTTAAAAAGTTGAATGAGGCTTATATTATTTTCATTTGTTTTTATTCACTTCCAAAATTTGTTCTGTTTACCCATGGCTAAATTAACCATATTCATTTGTTTAGAGTACAGTATGTCTTTATAAGTGGCTATTCAAATACTTTCAAGGTAATATTTAGGAATTTATTATTATTTAAGTCATTGTAAGACAGGCTCAAATTTAAGGACACAAATTTAGAAGATATGAAAAATAATTTAGATGTTGCATGGAAATTGAGTAGTCAATGTAAAGAAAGCTTCACTTGTCCAAATACCAATTAATTGAGGTTTGTGTAAATTCTTTGGGGTGATAGGAAATGGGAAGAACATGTAAAAATCATGTTATGGAAAAGAAAATTATGACTCAGCACAAACCATTGTATGATGGATATAAAATAAACATGGTTAAAAGTTGTTGAAATTAGACAGTGGGGCAGACAGTGACTATGAAAATGTGGGCAGCAAACAGTGAGGGCTTATTTGTTTAAGTTTTGTTTTGTTTTTTGACCTTTTTATTGTAGTAACATGTATACAACTCAAAATTTCGTATTTTAACCAGTTTCAAGTGTATAATTCAATGGTATTAATTACATTCACAATATTGTGCTACTATCACCATCTATTACCCAAACTTTTTCATCACATCAAACAGAAAATCTGCAACCAATAAGCAATATACTTCTCCAATCCCTCCTGCTTCCGCATCACTGGTGACATGTAATCTGCTCTCTGTATGAACTTGATTCTTCTAGGCATTTCCTACACGCAAGATCAAACAATATTTGTCTTTTGTGTCTGGCTTATTTCACTCAATATGATGCCTCAAGGTTCATCCATAATACATGTATCATGTATTAGAACTTCATTCCTTTTTACTGCTGAATAATATACCTTTGTGTGTATATTGTTTTCTTTGTCCATTTATCTGTTACAGACAATTGAGTTGCTTCCACATTTTAGATACTATAAATAATACTGTTATAAACACTAGTGTACAAATATCTGTTTGGGTCTCAATTTTCAATTCTCTTGGGTATATACCAGGAAATGGGATTGCCAAATCATGTAGTTATTTTGTGTCAAACTTTCTAAGGGACTGCCAAACTGATTTCTACAGCAGCTACATCATTTTACAATTATGGGGTATGAAGTGCTAGATCATTGTGGTTTTGATTTGCACTTCCCTGATGACCATTGATGTTGAACATCTTTTCATGTGCAGATTGGTCATTTGTTTATCTTCTTTGGCAAAATGTCTTTTCAAGTCCTTCGCTCATTTTTTAAATTGGGTTGTCTTTTTGTTGTTGATTTGTAGCAGTTCTTTATATATTCTGGATATTAGACCCTTATGAAATATATGTTTAACAATTATTTTCTCCCATTCTATAGTTTGATATACTTTGATATACAAAAGTTTTTAGTTTTGATGAAGTCCATCTTAATCTATTTTTTGTTGTTGTTGTTGCTCATGCTTTTGTCACATCTAAGGAATCACTGCCAAATCCAAAGTTATAAAGGTTTTCCCCCCTTTCTTTTGATAAAATTTTTATGATTTTAGCTCTTATTGTTTAGTTCCTTGATTTACTTATTTTCGTATATGGTGCGAGATAAGGGTCCAATTTCATTCCTTTCCATGTGAGTATGCAGCTTTCCTAGCATCATTTATTAAAGAGAACTTTCTTTTCCTACTTAATGTACTTGGCACCCTTGTTGAAAATCAGTTGGCCATTGATGTGTTTATTTCTGAACTTTTTACTCTATTCCATTTGTGTATGTGCCAATCTTTATGCCAAAACGACACTATTTTAACTACTGTGGCTTTGAATTAAGTTTTTGGGTTTTTTTTCTCTCTCTTTTTTTTTAGTAGTAGCATTATTTTTTTTTCTTATATTCTTTTAAATGTCACATTCAAAAAATATGAGATCCCCATATACTCCCCACCCCACCCACCCCACTCCTCCCACATCAACAACCTCTTCCATCATCATGGCACATTCACTGCACCTGGTGAATACATTTTGGAGCACTGCTGCACCACATGCACAGTGGTCTACATTGTAGTCTACACTTGCCCCCAGTCCACCCAGTGGGCCATGGCAGGGCACACAATGTCTTGCATCTGTCCCTGCAACACCACCCAGGACAACTACAAATCCTATAAGTGCCTCCACATCATGTCTCTTTTTACCTCTCCCTACCATCAGCAGCTACCATGACCACTTTCTCCACATCAATACTACAATTTCTTCCTTACTAATCACAATAGTTCCACAGCAGAACATCAGTAAGTACACTTTAATTCATACTCTATTCCTCCATCCTGTGGACCCTGGGATGGTTATGTTCAGTCCCCCTCTACATTAAGAGGGGGCTTAGATTCCACATGGATAATGGATGCAATCTAAGATTTAAACCTTTGTTCTTCTTTTTCATAATTTATTTGGCTATTTGGGACCCCTTGTAATTCCATATGAATTTCAGGATTGGCTTTTCCATTTCTGAAAAAAAAAAAAGGCTGCTGGTGTACTAGTAAGTATTATGCTGAATCTTTTAGATTGACTTTGGGTAGCATTAACACCTTAACAATATTAAATCTTCCTATTCATGAGTATGGGATGTCTTGTCATTTATTTAGGTATTCTTTAATATTGTTCAGCAGTGTTTTGGAGTATTTTTGTGCAAGTCTTTCATCTCAGTTAAATTCTTAGGTACTTGATTCTTTTAGATGGTATTGTGATAGAATTGTTTTTTTAATTTCCATTTCAGGATGTTTTTGTGGTGTATAGAACACAACTAATTTTCTAAATTTTTAGTTACATTATGTGTTACATTATGGTTTACATTTTAGCCTCTAGTTTTTGGGGGGGGATTTTTAAAAATTTATTGAAATATATCACTCATACAAAAACGTACATAAACAATAAGTGTATAAGAGATCTGAACTTACAAAACAAACATGTATAACGTCTCATCCTACTACAAATAACTTGCATTGTTTTTAAACCTTTTTAGCTAATGATTAAAGAGCATTGTCAAAATATTACTACTAAACAAAGTAGTTTCCCCCAACCAATCTGATTGTTATTATCTTTATACCATTTATATATGAACATACTTAATTAAGTGTATAGTAAAAGTTGTGAACTTACAAAGCAAACATGCATAACATCATACAGGGGTCCCATACATCAACCCTCCACCAACACCTTGCATTGTCATGAGACATTTGTTACAAACTGTGAAAGAGCACTGTCAAAATCTTACTACTAATCATAGTCCTTATCTTACATTTGGCGTTTTTCCCCCAACCCATCCTATTATTTGTTAAATATATTTTTTCATGACAGAAGTTGTAAACTTATAAAACAATCATGTACAGGTGCAGAATTCCAAAACAACACCCCTCATCAACACACCACAATGTGATGTGTCATTTGCTACAGATAAAATAATATCATCTGATTGTTATCATGTCCATAGTATACATTTGGCTCACATTTTCCATACTGCCTCAGTATCAACACAGTATTTTGTATAGATGCAAGAATATTATATTATTACTACTAACCACAGTCCATAGGTCACTCCAGCTGTATTTTTCCCATGCTTCTCCACATTCCCATCACCCTGCAGTAGTGATAAACATTTATTCTAGCTAACAAAGGACATTCTTGCATCTGTACCATCAACCACAATTCTCACCCCCCTCTTGGTTTACTGTGTTATCCAGTTCTTAGATTATTCTCTAGCATTCTGTCAGTTGGCATTTACATAACTAGACTACCATTTTCAGTCACATCCCAATTTATAAACTAGTTGTCACTCACTGTTACCATCCACTCTATACATTTCCACACATTTACAGTACAGCTAATAAAAACTTCTACATACATTAAACATCAGTAGTCCACTCAGTCCTTCTCTTATCTCCTTTAAGAATCCACCACCTACCACCAGGTCTTGGAGATATTTTCCAATAATTTCTTCTAGAAGTTTTATGGTTCTTGCTTTTATTTTTAGTTTTTTGATCCATTTTGAGTTAACTTTTGGCTAAGGTGTGAGATAGGGGTCCTCTTTCCTTCTTTCAGCTATGGATGTTCAGTTTTTCAGCACTATTTGTTGAATGAATTGTTCTGCCCAAGCTGTGTGAGTTTGACAGGCTAGTCAACAATCACTTGACCATAGCTGTGAGGGTCTGCTTCTGAACCATAAATTTGATTCCATTGGTCTATTGTGACTATCTTTAGGCCAGTACCGTGTTGTTTTTACCACTAGAGGTTGGTATTAATTATGATTTAAAGTCTGGAGATGAGGATTCACTTTTCCTTTTTATAACATTTCTGGCTATTCAGGACTCCTTACCCTTCCAAATAAATTTAATGATCATGTTTTCAATTTTTTCTTTAATGCTGGTGGGATTTTTATCAGGATTGTATTAAATCTGTATATCAATTTGAGTAGAATTGACATCTTAATGATATTTAGTCTTCCAATCCATGAGCATGGAATGTTCTTCCAGTTATTTAGGGCTTTTTTGATTTGTTTTAACACTGAGTTGCACTTTTCTGAATACAAGTGCTTTACATCATTGGTTAAGTTTATTCCTGACTATTTGAGTTTTATCTGTCATATTTTATTTTCACCACTATTTTGATACTTTTAGTTACTTTTATTGATATAATCTTCATTTCTAGACTCTCTTCCAGGCCTCTCTCTCCTGTCTTTTTTTTTCAGGTTCTAGCATACCCTTTAGTATTTCCTAAAATTCTGGTCTCTTGCTTAGAAATTCTCTCAGTTTCTCTTTATCCGTGAATATTCTAATTTCACCCTTATTTTTGAAAGACAGTCTTGCTGGATATAAGATTCTTGGCTGGAAGTTTTTCTCTTGTAGTATATTAAATATATCAGACCACTGTCTTCTTGCCTCCATGGTTTCTGGTGAGAAATCAGCACTTAATCTTATTGCATATCCCTTATATGCTATACATTGCTTTTCTCTTGCTGCTCTCAGAATTCTCTCTTTGTCTTTGGTCTTTGACATTCTGATGAGTATGTGTCTTGGAGTTGGTCTATATGGATTTTTTCGGATGGGAGTACATTGTGCTTCTTGGACAGGGATATCTATGTCCTGCAATAGGGTTGGGAAATTTCCTACCATTATTTCTTCAAATATTCCTTCTGACCCTTTTCCCTTCTCTTCTCCTTCTGGGACACCCATGACATGTATGTTTGCACACTTTTGCTGTCATTTATTTCCCTGAGCCTGTGTTCAATTTTTTTTCAATTCTTTTCTTCATCTGTTCTTTTGTATGTTACTTTCAGAGGCCATTTCTTCAAGCTCACCAATCCTTTCTTCTGCCTCCTCAAATCTATTATATGATTCCAATGTTTTTTTAAATTTCATTGATTGCACCTTTCATTCCCATAAGGTCTGCTATTTTTCTATGTATGCTTTCAAATTCTTCTTTGTGCTCATCAAATGTCTTCTTAATATCCTTAATCTTTTTAGCCATATCATTGAATTTATTAAGGAGATTTGTTTGAATCTATAATTAGTGTCTCAACTCCTTTATGTCATCTGGAGGTTATCTTTTTCCTTTAACTGGGCCATAGCTTCCTGTTTCTTGCTGTGAATTGTAATTTTTTGTTGGTGTCTTCGCATCTCGCTTACTATACTGTTTATTCTGGATGCAGTTTTTCTCTTTAGTTTAGGGCTTCCTATCATTTCTCCCTTGCTGGTTGTGCAGTAGGAGCCAAGCATGTAGTTGATGCTGTAAGCTGTGGAGGCTCAAGCTGCCCTCATTGTACCAGGGACCAATGAAACTTCTTCCAAACTTTCTCCTTTGCCAGGGGTAGGGACAGAGTCACAACTGTGTGGAATAATCCACATGCAGGCCTAGACTGTAGTTGCCCAGAGACTGATGAAGCTTCACATCCCTTTCTCCCCTGCCTCAGGCAGGGATGGAGCTGCAGGTATGGGCAACAGTCTACGCAGTGTGGGTCCAAGATGACTGCAGTTGCCCTGGTATAATTCTTATTTTCAGTCTGTGCCAGCCAAAGTTACCTGTAGTTACCAATATAGGCTGGTGCAGGGCCCCTAGCCTCCTCCCCACGAAAGGTGGGATTGAAGCCTAGGAGGACTGCAGGCTGATCTGCGTTAAAGAAACTGAGAATTTCTTTCAGTGCAGACACTGAGAGTTTCAGTCCACCAGGCTTCCCCTCAGGCTGGGGGCGGAGTCAGAATGGTGGCTACTGGCCTCTTTCTGACTCGGGCTGGTTCACACCCCTCTGTTCCCACAGTTATCTCTTAGTCAGCCAAGTCTACCAATCAGTAGCTGAAATTGGCAGCCAACCATCTCTTCCTTCTGTTTCTGGGAAATGGAGCTTCCAATTGCCGTCATAGAACAGCTCATGTCGCCAGAGTAGGATAATCACCAGCCTCCGCAGCGTGGCTGCTAATTTCCCGGAGAGGCTGGTGCTGGTCCCGGCAGCTTTCTCCCTACTGGAGGTGGCACTGGGGCCTAGGCTAGACCTGCAATATGATCTGGATGGGAAGAAGCCGGTTTCCACCAGCACTGGGATTTTCAGTCCACCCCACTTTCCCTTGTGCCAGGCACAGAGTTACGATGGCAGCTCCTGGCCTCTTTCTGACTTGGACAGGCTCAAACTTAAGCTGTTCTCAGGATCATACTGTAGCCCACTGAATTTCCTCATCAATAGTTGAAATTGCTGCCCAACCATCTCTTCCTCCCCCATTTTGGGGAAGTGGAGCTTTCAATTCCAGCCGCGGAACAGCTCCTGAGGTGCCTTGTGCCTCCAGTGAAGGATGGGCACAGGCCCTGGGGCATGGAGCGCTCTACTTACAGGTCTTCTCCGCAGATGGGCAGTCTCCTCCTTCCACTCCTTCAAGGACATTGCAGGATGCTCTTCTGGTCTCCTGGAGCCCCCAAACAGGTGCTTCAGCTAGCTCCAGAGAGCTCTGGGTGTTTACTAACTGCTCTATAGCAGTAGGGAGTCTAGGAGCTCCTTACTCTGCTGTCATCTTGCTGGTTATCCCTAGCCTATATATTTTTATGCATTTTTGGTGACTAATAAAGAACTGTAACATTGATCTGGAGAAAATGGCTGTGGTAGTTGCTGAGGGCAGGGAGAGGGAATAAGAGATGTGATGTGGGGGCATTTTTGGGACTTGGAGTTGTCTTAAATGATATTGCAGGGACAGGTGCTGGACATTATATATCCTGCCATAACCTACTGCATGTACTGGGGGAGATGTAAACTACATTGTAAACTATAATCCATGCAGGGCAGCAGTGCTTCAAAATGTATTTACCAAATGCAATAAATGTGCCACAAATGTTGTTGATGTGTGAGGATTGGGAGGGGTGGGGTGTGAGGTATGTGGGAAACTTATATATATATATATATATATTTTTTTTTTAAGATTTAGTTAATTTTTATTTATTTATCTCCCCTCTCCCCTCCTCCCCCCCAGTCGTCTGCTCTCTGTGTCCATTTGCTGTGTGTTCTTCTGCGGCCGCTTCTATCCTTATCAGCGGGAATCTGTGTTTCTTTTTGTTGGGTCATCTTGCTGTGTCAGCTCTGTGTGTGGGGCACCATTCTTGGGCAGGCTGCACTTTCTTTTGCGCTGGGCAGCTCTCCTTATGGGGGGCACTCCTTGCACGTGGGGCTTCCCTACATGGGGGACACCCCTGTGTGGCACGGCACTCCTTGCGCACATCAGCACTGCGCGTGGGCCAGCTCTACACAGGTCAAGGAGGCCTGGGGTTTGAACCGTGGACCTCCCATGTGGTAGGTTGATGCCCTATCCACTGGGCCAAGTCTGCTTCCCTATATTTTTTTAATGTAACATTTCTCGTGATGAATGTATCTTCAAAAAAAAATACAAGAAAAAAGAAAAAAAAAACCACACAACTAATATTGTGTTAATCTTGTACCCCTTTCTTGTTATAAAGCAGTATCTGAATAAAAAAAAATAATGGAATTAGTGTCTAATACCACAAAAATGCAGACAGCAAAATAGTCACCATGTAGATTTTGTTCACCAAATGTTATGGGACACATCCTATTTGTCAGGTACTGCACTATGGACAAGATAATTCAGTGATTAGAACAAAGAGTTCTGCCATTTATGGAGCTTGCTTAAGTGATTTTAAAACCAAGTTTACTGATTAATTGTTTCCAAAAAGATCCAAATTTAATGTTATACACTTCATAAGCATAAAAATATATGTTATACATTGAAGCTGACTTTGAGATGCCCATAATTAAATATATATATATATATTCTTTCATTAGCATAAGTTTTGATATACAAATAAATGAAATACTGTTTTGCTTAATAAAGGTTAACAATATTGGAAATTTAATATATAATGAATCCTGTCAACTACACCAAAATATTCTGCTAAGGAAGAGGCAGAAACTCTAAATGCTATGCAAAGTCAGCTTTATTCAGTCAAATGGGTTTCAGGTTATATCAAATTATTACAACAATTGAGCAATCACAGAAAAGAATAATTAATTAAAGACATAGGAAAGAATAAAATATAGACAACCATTCACCAAATTGGGTGAAAACCCAACATCTGATCTCTCACAAGGCTGGAAAGAGTACCAACTGGAAAACGTTCCCAGGAAGAGCATCCCTTCCTGGGTGAGACTTCAACTGGCAGCTTGGGGACCAAACCTTTTAAGGGTTTCCAAACCTCAGAACTCGAATGAGTCTTGAAACTTGTGGGGAATGACTTTTTAAAAATTAACTGAAGCCCTCTGGTGGGGGGTGGCCAGCCCTCCACAGGAGAGATGCAGTGTCTGAGGGTCTTTGCTCTATTCTGTTCATGGTGCGCTGAACAGGAACATAAAGGTTTTCAGCTTTTAGGTTTACAGGGGATACAAATAGGACATGTAAATACAATGTCTGGTATTTAGTTCTTCTTAAACATTTGTTTTTTGGGTACTGGATGATGAGGTTGCCTGCATAGTAGCGTTATTACATTCCAAAGGACAAAGGACAAGTTAAACATTTGCAATTCTAGGCTAAAACAGCAGAGACTATTGATTAGAAAGCTTATGAATTCATAATTCTTAATAATAATTTTCTTATAGTACATAAAATACCAATGGGACTGTTGTAGAGTTATTCTAGAAGTAAGCAAACATCAGAAGAAAATATTAAAGAAATTATTAATAACCACTTCCTCACATAAAATTAAACTGACAACTTGAAGATTGATTGAATATATGTTTTTCTTAGTATGATTTTTGCCTCTCACTTTCATAAACCTGATTATCTGGAAAGGGTCATTTGTTTTTGAAGTCTCTACTACTATCCCTCAATTCACTAAATGGACCTGTTTCCACTGCTCAAATTCTAGCTCTCACTGAATTCTAATACACTGCTCCATCTCCTTGTCCATTTAGGCCTAGGAGTGTTAACAGCTTTCTACTGTTGGTACAGCCTGTGTGCCTCACCATCAACAACTTGATTCCCCTAACCCTGTCCATACTTCTGTAGATTATTGTTGAATAAACTGTCAACTAACCCCTTGGAGTGTGCTGACTGATTCAAAGGTGAATACCATTGATGAAGAGGAGCTCAGGTACTAATTCCCATGGAGGGTCAGATTTTCCTCTCAACTTTTCCTTCCATTGGAAGAATAGGAGTCTGTGTTGTTTCAGAAGATATTGACATTAAGAAGACTTGAATAAAGACTGCAGCAATTTGATGTGGTTATAAATTCCAAAAATAGATATTGGATTGTGTTTGTAATCTGATATGTACCTTGGCCTGATTGAGTTATGATCAGGGTTTTAATTGGACCACATCATTAGGGCACTGAGTCCCCACCCCTCGGTGGGTTCTTAATGTTGGAGTTTTGATGTTGGGAGTTTGATGCTGAAGTCTTAAGCTGGAGCCCTGGGGAAAGAGACAAAGCTGTTCGCCTGATAGTCTTTAGCTGTCCTTGTGGAGAAAACAGGAGCTGAGCCCAGTGAAACCCAGGAAGTCTCAACCCTTGCAGACATCAGCAGCCATGTTGCTCCAACACATGAAAATAGACTTTGGTGAGGGAAGTAACTTATGCTTTATGGCCTGGTATCTGTAAGCTCCTACCCCAAATAAATATGCTTTATAAAAACCAACCAATTTCTGGTATTTTGTATCAGCACCCCTTTGGCTGACTAATACAGAAACCATCCAGAAAGAACCTACATGAAAAAAGCAGGCACAGTCCATATACCTGAACTGTGTGTCTTTAAATTTCACAAAATCTATCAGCTTTGTTACACCCACTTCTTCCAAAAGCCTCTTCTTTCTTACCTTTGGAAATATCTTCCCCAGAATTCTGTTGCATTAACTTAGTAGTCCCAGAGCCACATGCTATTAATAATATCCAAGTCTAAGAGTAGGAATTGTGTTTCTACACCCCTTCCTGTTGCTTAGAGTGTTGGCAAATGATCCATCTTGTGTGACAGTTCTCTTGCCATTTACCTAATGTCTGACCTGATCTATGTTTTTGTCCCTTTATCTTTTTTAAAGAGGAAAAATTACCTCCATTTCTTGTATGATTTTAGGTTTCCCAGCAATTTTAGAATCATTAATGATGTTGGCATTGGATGACATTATAGCTCTATCTGATACCTCAAATCAGTTATCTTTTTGTTGTTCAGAGAGTTGTTACAGGGTGCATATCAGGAACACAGGCTCAGGGCACAAGAAAAAGTTTCAGCAAATGACTGCTTTATTACTTGTACATCATAAAGCATCCAAAGAGCAAGGGAAGAAATCCCATCATGACTGGTCCCCTGGTTTGGCCAAAACTTCTCAATCAGGGTAGGTAGATGGCAGCGCTGCATGCCCCATATTGTATCAGAGAAGAAGGACACATCTATGCTCTTTGAGTGTGCTTTTTATCCAGCTTAGGGTGAGGAGGCTTTGCCACTGAGAATTCCTGTCTTGATTAGCATCTGGGCTGTTTGTCTGCAGTTTGTGTATTGTGTATTGAAGGTCTAGTCAGGCCTTCTTGGGAGACTAAACATCTCCTCCAAGTTGTGGAATGGAAGCAGCACACAAAAGAAGAGGAGGTAGGGTTAGGGGAGGTGAGGTCTGGGTGATGGCCACTGAGCATGTGCCTGTGACTGGCCCAGCATAGGCACTATTACATTTTTCTTGGTAGGGGTGGGAGCTTTCAAAGTTGAAGGCAAAATCTGACTGTATTAAGAACAAGTTGCTATGAACTCTGAGTTTATAACTACTAAGGGGTAGTAGCAAGCATTGATAGAATATTCATTTTTAGTTTTCTTTCCTAGACTATAGTCCTTCCCATCTAAACTTGCTTCATTGCAAGTTTTAAAGGGTTTGCCAGTGTATATATTTTTTAACTCACCCAAGTTTTGGACTGATCTCTATATGATAAAAATAGTCACTGTATCTTTCTACAAAATGTATCATAAGCACTGAAATATGAAGGCTCATTTTCAGTCAGTGAAACCACTGCACTTCTAAAATGTTTTCAAAGGTAACAGTGCCCTTAAGTGCTTACGTATTTAGTGCACTGTGAAGGGATATATGTTTTTAAAGAAATGAGCAGAATCACAATTTGTTTTGTTTTGCTATGTTCTTTTATGGGTATTTTTATTCTGATAAGATATATTATAATGTATTATAACACATCATATGTGTTATAGGGTAATTTATGTTATGTTTCTATTTGGCTACATTCTCTTTATTGGTCTTCATATATAAAAACTGAATTTAAGTTAGTTTAGTTTTCTTAATAACAAGTAAGCTAGAGAATAGTCATCGTGGATAACTTCTATCCACCATTGGGTTACTAGACGTTATTTAACTACATATTAATACAATATATTATGTTGTTAATTTTATTAATTTTGATTCAGAAAACAGTTATTTTCTGCACTACAATAGTTTATATAACACTTTAATAGTTTACAGTGGGCAGTATGACAGATGCTTGGAAAACTCTGTAAGACACAAATCACTACCAAGGTGATGATCAAATTGTTTCCTCATTGGTATTTCTTACTTGTAAGTTATATGGTGTTCCTGCATGAAGTCATTCAGAAAGCTTGGTTGTTTCATATTTCCTGTAAGTGTAGATATTGCCTCCCCCAGTGACAAAATAAAACAAAACAAGACATCTAAGTATTATTGAAAATTGGTTGCCCTATAAAGAACTTATTCCTTTGACTAGCTCTCACATAGAGGGTATGTAATTTGAATAAGTATATTAAATAAGTGTTTTTTTAAAAAAAGGTTTACTAATCCTGAATTTTAAAGATCTTATAAAAGATGATAATCTTTTCTGGGTGCTTTTATATATGCATGGAAGTCATTTGCATTGTACAGGTTGGAAGAGATACTTGAGTCCATTCAGATTTAAAATGGTGTTACTTCAAATGATGTTATCCTCAAAAAATAACTGTAGATTTACTTTCTTTCTAAAAATGTGTAGGGATGTGCTTGGCTTTATCAGACTTTTAAATATATTTAATGTTTGATGACAAACAGTGACAGGCATCTGCACACTGTGACTGCTCTAGTATTTACTCAATAAATCATGTCAAAAAAGAATAAGTATATTACTTTATTCTTTCCTTGGTTGTAGACATATTAGACAAACTTGTGGCTCTAAGAAAATAGAACTATTGATTATATAAATCTAAACTAATATATATGATTATAATCTTCTTTCATATGTATCCCTCCCATTCTAGCCCATTTGATGAAGGTGGGAGAAAATAATTCTATCTAAAATAGCACCAAAAAAGTAAAATAGATGTAAATTTAAAAAAGAAGTGAACAACATATATACCGAAAACTACAAAACATTGTTGAAAGAAATTTTAAAAGCTCTAAATAAATGAAGATGTTCCATGTTTGTTGATTGAAATCTTTGTTTTTGGTTGTTTTTCACTTGATTGAAATCTTAATATTGATCCTATATCCTGCCACCCAGCTGACCTCATTTATACATAAAAATTGTATGTAATTTTTTGTGGATCCCCTATGATTTTCTATATGCAGGATCATGTTTTATTTCCTCCTTTCTGATCTGGGTGCCTTTTTTAAAATTTAATTTTGTGTAATTGCCCTGGCTAAAACCCCCAGAACAATGTTGAATAAAAGTGACGAGTCAGAAATTAATATCGAAATTAATTCAATAAGCTCATATTCTTATACAGATGAATAATTTAGTATGAGATTAGTTTTACTCAAATTTCAAAAATTTCCAGTTGACAATTTCTAACCTGGGGCAATAATTTTCTTATATTTTTTCTTGTACATTTTGAAAATCAAAGTCTATATCCATACCTATTAGTTATAAGGTATTCTTTTTAAAAGATATCATAATCCTTATTTATATGGATTTTCTTAAGTATAAAATGAATTCTCAGTTTTCAGGAACAGATTTTTAACTTAGTTATAATGTGAAGGTCTCTATCCTCTTTGACTTTCACTCAGATATTCAACAAATAATTTTTGTCACTCTACTTGGTATAGGCCTACGTCAAGGTTGAGGTTTCAGTGTAAACAAAACCAGCAGGATTTTTGCTTTTGTAAATTTTATAGGATGGTTTAGAGACAATCATTAAACATATGATCCAAAAATAAATGTATAATTACTGATTGTAATAAGTGCTGATAAATAAAATATAGGATAGAAAATAATGGAATTAAATCTATGGGTATATGGGAGAGGAATCAAAATAAATGATCATCCATAATCACTCTTGAAAATTTCTTAAGTGACCTATAAAATATGATATACATAACTTTTGAATGCAATCATGTATAGAATTTTATAACATGGGCACTGAATTAGACTAAAGAAAGGGATAAAATGAATATGTAGATGTGCGTGTCAGAACATATTTAAAGAACTAAAATCCATAGGGTGAAAGGAGTATGGATGAAGAATTCTAAGATATTCCTGCTTTTCTGAAGGATTTACTCCTTTTTAATTTAATATTGACCTTATTAATGTGAACACATTTAATAAATTTATATATGGTAAAATTAAACATGACACTATGCTCATCTAATTTTGCTAAACCTAAACTATCTAATCATATATCAGAGGTTCAAATCCTGCCTGTGCCATTTGAGTAAGTAGTTAATCTTTCTATTGGTCAGCTTTTCCATTGGTAAAGTGGGAATAAGAAACTTCCTGCTTCATAATCATAGGATTAAAATGAGATGATCCATTTAAAATATATAGCATATGATCTGGCACGTAATAGGACTTGATAAATGTTAGCTAATAATACTACTAGTTATTGTGGGGCATATTTTTGGTTATCAAAGCAGGAAAATTGAGAACATATGAAACCAAGAGTAGTTAATTCCTATCCATTAATGACTTTAGGATTGACCAAATGAAATTGGAGGAATGTCATGTATTTCATATCATAAAATACCTTTCACTATCTTGGACATTAACAAGGAAAACAATATATCTCAAATGATTACTTAGTCACTCTAAAATTACAGTGATTAACTTTTTTGTTTGCTTTCATATAGAACACTCAAATATGACTTGTTGATTGCTGCCTAGTATCACCTAGAACTTGGAAGAAATAAAAGCATAAACTTTTAGCACTATTTATGCTATCTTATTAACTGCTGATAGTACTTTCCTTGTTTTAGTTACTACTAAAACATGTAAACATTTCAAGAATTATCATACATCAGTTTCAGTCTATGTTTTTTGAAATATATTTTTATATTTGTTATATATTCTTAATCTTTCCCTACTAATTTCCTTAGGCATTTTGTTACAAAAGCAATAATCAACTCACTATGAAACAGAGATTACTATCTAGAGTGGACCATTGGTGAACACAGTGAATTGCTTCATCAAAATTTGCCATCTTAGATTATACTCATATATTTGAAAACTACAATATCAACTAATTCATACGAGAAAAAATATATACTTCAGTTGTTTAGGCATTTCATGTAAAAGTATATTAATGGGGAAATGGATGTGGCTCAAGCAGTTGGGCTCCCGTTTACCATACAGGAGGTCCAGGGTTCAATGCCCAGGGTCTCCTGGTGAAGACAAGCTGGCCCTCACAGGGAGCTGGCCCACGCGGAGTACCACCCCACGTGGGAATGCTGCCCCATGTGCAGGAGTGACCCCCTGCACAGGAATACCGCCCCACGCAGGAGTGCTGGCCAAAGTCGACAGCTGGCGCAGCAAGATTATGCAATAAGAGACAGGAGAGACAATAAAGAGAGGTAGCAGAACAGGAAGCCGAGGCGGTGCGAGAGAATGATTGCCTCTTTCCTACTCTGGAAGGGCCCAGGATTGGTTCCTGGAGCCTCCTGATGAGGGTTCAAGCAGATTGAGAATACAAACAGACGCAGAAGAACACACAGCAAATGGACACAGAAAGCAGACAAGGAAGAGTGGAGGGAGAAATAAATAAATCTTTAAAAACAAACAAGCAAACAAAAGTATATTAGGGCTTAAATTATCCAGTTGACTGCCTTTGTTCTCTATTAATCAGTTAAAATTTCTTTTGGACCCTGTATCGATCTATTCTCTTCCCCTATAGTAGTAGCAATTAAGTATCTGTTGCAGAAGCTTATAGTTTAAAATAATTGTTGGAGGATAATCATAGTAGCCTTTACTTACCTATTGGGTACCTTTCTGCATATTATGGCTAAGCCTTTATCACAGCTGGGACTCCTCAGGAAGCAAACTCCACTCAGTCTTTAGCGTACAGGATACTTGTTAAGGAGTGCCCTAAGGATGAACACCTGTGGAAGGAAGGAAAGGAAGCAGAGGTGGGCCAAGGGAGAAGCTGCTCTGCAGGCCCGACAACAGCCTCAGCTGTCCAGGGAGGCCTGGAAGCTGAAACGGTCCTTGAGAATTGTCCTAAGCCAAGGTCTTTATATTTCCTTGTCAGTATTTCAGTGTGGTACACCGTGGAAGGGGCATAACCTTGGGCAAGGCTGTTCTCTGCATCTGAATCTTACTTGAAAGGGTTGACCCCTGAAGGCTTCTGCCAATAGCACTGCCAAACGCTGGGGCAAGAAGACTTTCCTTAAAGGGGAAATCTGAGGGGTGCATCCCAGATTTAACAATCCTATTAAGTCTACATGGAAAATACTATTATCCTCATTGTACAGAGAGCAAAACTTGAGAATTTTCAAGTTGCACAGATAATAATTGCCCAAGTTGGAACTGAAAAGTAAAGTCATCCAACTCTAGACCCCTACACTTTCCAGTGTAGTCCATTGCTTCCTCAGCTTGTTGTGGGTGATAGGATTGCTGAAAACACCAGTTATTTCAAGCCATGTATATCGAACAACCTCATTTGACATGTATAACTAACCTCACTGATTTTACTTTAGCTATTTTATATAGTTCTTATGCTTTTAATTCTGCATTACAGTTTGCAGTGCATTTTCGCAAGTATAATATGGTGAGATAAGTTTCTTGGGTCCTTATAGCTATCTGGTAAACAAGTCCAGGAAAATTATCATTGTTCCCAATGATATATTAGGGAACAGGCACAAAAGTGATTAGATGACTTGACAACAGTCACAAGATATGTCAAAAAACTTGAAATTGAGTTTGAATGCTCTAACTCCAAATTCAGAGTATGAATCTGATTATTCATTAGGAATGAGCTTTTATATTTTAATGTTTTAGTCTTTATAGGATTTGAAATTTTATTAGATCATGTGCCAGGTCTTTATGAAATGCTACTTTAATTGAGTAAGAATCTCTCTCTTAGATCAGCATTTTTACTACCCCACTTTTTTTCCCTTCATGAATAGCATAATAGTCAGTCTTTGATATATTCAACTTCTGCTGCTACTTAACAAAAATGTATACAGAACTTGCACAGTGAAGTGAAAAAACATTGATAACTCCATTGGATAGGGCTTACATTTGTTACTAATAGGTTTTGGTTCTTGCCCACACAACACACTCAACTGTGTCTGCATTGAAGTTTAAAGATAATAGTCATCCTATTTTATCAGATATGATAGTCACTGGATGTGGAATTTAATTTGTGTTAAAATAATCTTTTTCTGTTTTGCTCTTTCTCTGGATATATTTTTTCTTTTGTTATTTGCTTGTTTGACATGTGGCCATGCTGATAACTTCAGTAAGTTTTTCTACCATGAATTTACAGTTTGCAAGTATATGTAAATTTTCAAATACTATTAGAAATAAGCCAAAAAGGTTTGTGCGATAAAAATTGTATTTCTTCCTTTCCCTCATTCTCTTTTGTATGCTACTTTAAATTTGTTTCTTTTTAACTGGAATATAGATAATACTGAGATTTAAAACATATACACATAAAGATACCTCCAATCTCAAATAAACCTTAAAATGGTGAGTTAAATTTCCATGTAGTTTTGAGGAGCAGGTGTAGCTCAGTGGTTGAGCACCTGCTTTGCATGGACAAGTTCCCAGGTTCAATCCCTAGAACCCCCTAAAACCCAAAAAAACACAAAAATTTCCGTGTAGCCTTAAAGATAGAGATAATAAATTAATTTATTAAAAATAATAATTTGTTACTTTTATTCCTGTTATTTGATATAGAAACCTGATATAGAAATGGTACTGGGGATGTAGACACAGAGTCTGTTTGCATTGGATATGTATATCCTAGGCTATCATTTCCTTTTGATTGTCACAGTACAATAGAGTAGTAGCTATTAAAAGGAACCATGTTATGAAAAAAATGACAGAAAAAATTTATAGACAATGAAATTCAGTCCAGAATACTAGACTGTAACCTAAAGATGATGTGGCAAGAACCTAGGGCTCTATCTTCCCTTAATTATAATATGTTCACATTCTACCAATTTCTCTTTGTAATTGCAAAATTAAAAAACATCTCTCCACATAAAAGGCCACCTCTTAGAAGTATGTTTTGCAATTAATTCATTTGGTACTTTGCAAACTATGGTGCTCACAAAACAGTGGTCTATGGGTACCTTATTTAGAATTATCTATACTTTAGGTAAATGACTGATAACTCCTGTTTCAATAATTTTCCAGGCCAAAATAATTTGACACATTCAATGATAACATGTAATATCATGTATTTTTACCTACAAGGTATATACGGTTCATATAAATTGGCATTAACACAATTCAGGGGAGCCACTGATGTGGCTCAGTGGTTGAGTGCCAGCCTCCCACATATGAGGTCCAGGGTTCAATCCCTGGTCCCAGTACCTCAAGGGGGAAAAAAAAATATATATATATATATATATAAAATTGGCATTAAATATAAAACATAAAAAACCAAGTTTTCATTAGCTCATGTGCTAAAGGGAAAGCAAACTATGTTAAGAAATTCCTGGCCCTGGTTTTATAACAAAGTGGTGAGTAGCTATCCATTTAATCAGGACATAGTTTAAACATTTATACTAATAAATCATTTAAAAAATAAAAAGAACATTGAGCTTGTTAATTACCCCATAAAATGCAAAACATATGCCTATAGATTATATGATTTTATATGCCTTTAGGTTGTATAGTGTATTTATACCTTCTTGATACATACATGTACATACATATATGCATACATATATATAAGATACACACACACACACACACACACACACCTCTTTTTTGGAGGGACCTCTTTCTTAGGCAAGATAATTCTAAGTTTTTTTTAGAATAGTTTTTTTTTTAAGATTTATTTATTTATTTTATTATTATTATTATTATTAATTTACCCCCCTCCACTAGATGGTTCTCTTGTCTGTTCATTGTTTGCTCCCCTTCTCCAGGAGTCACCAGAAATTGAACCCAGAACCTCCCATATGGGAAGGGAGTGTCCAATGTGAGCCACACCCACTCCCCACGGGCTGCAGCGTCTGCTGTCTTGTGGCATCTGCTCCTTTAGGCACCTGCTTGTTGCAGTTGGGTGGCATCTACCTCATTGCAGCAGGCATGATGTCTGCCTATCTTCTTTAGGAGGCACTGGGACCCGAACCCAGGACCTTCCATGTGGTAGGTGGGCATCCAACTGGTTGAGCCACATCTGCTTCTCTCTATATATATTTTCTTTCTCTCTCTCTCGATATATCTACATTCTCAATTATTTCTTCAATAATCGGAGATAGATTATTACCAATGAGGATTCTCAGAATTGAGAGAGTAACTAATTTTCCCATGTCACCCTGATGATAAACCAAGAAGCATACTTTGAATTTTAACTCAGATATGTCTGATTCCCAATCTCTTGTTCTTAAGCATTATTATAAAGACCTTCTTGCTTTTCTATTCAAGCTGCTTTTTCTCTAGCCCTGATAGTTCTTTACTTAAAGTTTATTGTACTTGTTGCAAGCCAACTCTGGGATTTTTGAAACTAGCTCTGTGATGAGGAATGCCATAGCGTGCCTTAGCCACACCACTCCTGGTATTTACTGAACTGGTAGCAAACCATATATTGGATTATCCCAGAATTCCTCATACATTTGAGGAGAAAACCATCATGAATAACACACCTTGTAGTGAGTTTTTAAGTCCATGCTTCCAGTCACTAGGCATTTTACAGGAGGAACAAACTTAAAGCTGATAAATGTGATTTAAGGGTTTTTTAAAAATTTCCTTTGGTGTGTTAGAGATGGCAGGACAGATATAAAAGAGAAGGCCAGCTAGAATTTTCTTCAAAATCATATTGTACTTGTGGTAGTTTGAGATTTTATGGACACCCAAAAATGATGCCCTTAGAGTTAATCCATTCCTGTAGGTGTAAACCTATTGTAGGTGGGAGATTTTAATTAAGTTACTTCAGTAAGGCATGACCCCAGGTATGTCTTAATCCTCTTACTGGAGTACTTTATAAATGGAATGAATATGGAGAGAGGCACAGAGGGAAACTCAGAGAAGCTGAGAGAGAAAGCCCAATAACTAGAAGCTGAAAGCAATGAAACCTGGAAGACACCAGCAAATGGCACCATGTGCCTTGCTGTATTAGTCATCAAAAGGGGTGCTGATGCAAAATGCCAGAAATACATTGCCATTTATAAAGGGCATTTATTTGAGGTAGAAGCTAATGGTCATAAGGCCATAAAGCATAAGTTACTCTCACCAAATTTTGTTTCCACTTGCTGGAGCAAGATGGTTGCTGGTCTCTGTGAGGGTTCAGCCATCCTCTTCCTCCTAAGGCACTGTGGTCCCAGCTCCTTCCAGCCCCATCTGTAGGCTAAGATAAGTCTCATCTCTCTCCTGGGGCTCATTTCTCTATGGACTCACCTGCTCTGGTCTCTCCGCAAGGTAAGCTGTAGACTTTCAGGCTCTCTCTCTTCCTGGGACTCTGCCGTGTTTATGGAGCCATCTCTAGCCCTCTATTCTCCTGTATGTTTAGTTCCCAGGGCTCCAGCATCAAAACTACAACTTTCTCTTTTCCCATGTTGTTTTCTCTCTCTTGATGGGCAGGGACTCAACATCCTACTGACATGGTCCAATCAAAGCCCTAATCATAATTTAATCAGGTAAAGGTGAAGCCTCTGAAGTTAATACAGTCTAATATGCTCAAAGGAATAGATCAGTTTATAAACACAATCCAGTATTTCTTTTTGTAATTCATAAACAATATCAAACTGCTACACTTGCCATTTGACAGAGGAATCCAGGATTACCTGCAGCCAGTCTTCAGAGAGTGAGCATTGCCTGATAATGCATTGATTTGGACATTTTTATCAGACTTGAAACTATAAGCTTTTAAACTAATAAATCCCCACTGTAAAAGCCAAACTGTTTCTGCTATCCTGCATTCAGGCAGCATAGCAGACTTAAACATTACCTAAATAAATTCTGTAACTATTGCATCGCATTTCCTTGGGTATTTATTTGAATATAAAAATACTATTGTATATACTTAACGTCGAGTAAATCATATGTACCAAGAAGCTGTGACATCTTTTTCTTGCAGGTCCTGGTATCCCCTGTTCCCTCCTTATCACATAGACTGCACCCTTGAAATATATATATATATTGCATAGTTTAAGAATCCCTGGTGAGATCTTTCACAAAATTCTCTGCTTTAACACTAACTCTTAAAACTCTTAAAATGCTTCAGGTATAGAAATTCACTTGGATTGTATAAATTCATGAAGAGGTCCTTGATCTACAAGATAGAACAGTGAGTTTTGCAACACCAAAATTCCTGTTGGGATTCCTGAAGTGGTCACTACAGTGTGAAGGTGAGCTGCTTCTCTCTCATCTGCTTTTCTTTTAAGATTTCATTTTGTAAAAATGTTTTCTTTTCTGTTTTTATGTTTTTTTCTTTCTTTTCCTTAAAAAAAAGTATCCACTGAGTTAAAGATATAATGAGATTCAGTGTAAGAAATTAACTTTGATTTTCTTTATTCTATTAGGCATTTATCTTTGATATTGGCTTTCTCTTGTTCAGCCAAAATTCTTACAAACAACTAGCAAAATGATTAATATGTCAAAACTAGATATCACTGTGACTTAGAGCTATTAAAAGGTCATACATGTTTTCTAGGCCTGATTTTTCATTCAGGATGATATCCTTTTCAGGTGACATAGAGATTTTCTGTACAGAGAGTTCACAACTTTATGAAGGACCCTGTTATATTTTTGGACAGCTCCTCTTCTTAGAAAGATCTTGATAAAACCAAAATGGAAAGCTCTTTCCTCTCATTTTTGCCCCATGCTATATAGTTCCATATTCTGCAGAAGAGCACCGAGTGCATGTATTGCTCTATTACAAAACAACCCTCCAATAGAAGCAAATTTACTGTGAATTTACTGAAAATTAAGCTTCAAGTCTTTCATGTGCACAAGTCACTTCCAAAACCTTGGGAAGGTCCCTAACAATAGTTCTCAAGGCCATATTTTTTCCTCAAATTCAGAAAAATAAGATATTTTAACTGCAATCACTTAGCTTTCCTTCTTTACTCCACTACTTCTTAGTTAAATTTTCATTCACATCAAGAGGCTAGGGCAGTTCTGGGATTTGTATAAGGGAGGCTTAGTTGGTTTAGCATTTAGTTTGTTTTTTTTGGGGTATATTTAGGTGGTTTGAAATAACTTTCATATGTAATTAAGCTATGGCTACTCATCCTGATATATAGGAATAGCTTCCAGAAAACACCTACTGCTCACTCTGCAAAGATACCGAGATGTAGGACCAGATATCATACATGATATGAACGTACCTCGGATCAGCTCTATGTTGGTAGGGAGGTTTGAATGTAGGGAGTCAGAAGCTAGTAAATCATGATTTGTCTAATCATCAGATGTGCAGAAATATTAAGTGGAAGGTACTTTAGCCAACACTCTCTGCTCTCAGGGCCATATGCAATTATAAACACACCACATATATTTATTCATATCTTTTTAAAATTCATTTTATTTACACTCATTCCATATCCACCAGACACACACTCTTCCATCTCTCCTCCCATCCCCTGTTAGCCTCTGATCTACTTTCTGTCTCTGCAGATTTACTATTTCTAGACATCTCTTTTAAGAGACATCATGCAATATTTGTCCTTATGTGTCTTGTTTATTTCACTGAGCAAAATGTTTTCAAGCTTCTTCCATATTGTAGCATGTGTCATAACTTCACTTTTTCTTATGGCCAAATAATATTTCAAGGTGTGTATCTACCACATTGTGTTTATCCATTCATTTGTTGATGGACACATGGGTTATTTTCCACCTTTTGGTTACTGTAAATAATGTTGCTATACGTGTTGATACAAGTATCTGTTTGAGACCCTGTTTTCATTTTCTTTGGATATGTACTAGAAGCAGAATTACTGTGTTATGTTGTAGTTTTATATTTAACTTTTTGAGAAACCACCATCTTGCTTTCCACACTGGCTGTACCATTTTACATTTTCGCCAGCTGTGCACTAACATTAGAATTTCTCTGCCTCCTCTCCAACACTTCTTATTATTAATTTTTAATAATAGCTATCATTGTGGGTGTAAAGTGGTATTTCATTGTACTTTTGATTTGCATTTTCCTAAAGGCTAATGATGTTGAAATTCTTTTCACATGCTTATTGGCCATTTGTTTATCTTTTTGGGGAAAAATGTCTATTGAAGTCCTTAACCTGTTTTTTTAAATTGACTTGTCTTTTTGTTATTGAGAAGTACTTTATATATTTTGATTTTTAACCATTATCAGATATATGGTTTGCAAATTCTGTAGATTTCTTTTCACTTTCTTGATAATTTTACTCCTTCCCTTTCTTTGATGTACAAAAGTTTTCAGTGTTGATGAAGTAAAATTTATCTATTGCTTCTTTTTTGCTTGTGCTTTTGATGTCATATCTAAGAATCCATTACCGCAATCCTCATTATACCCCTGTGTTATTTTCTAAGATTTTTATACTTTTAGCTCTTATAGTTAGGTTCTTGATCCTATTTGAGTTAATTTTTGTGTATATTGTGAGATGGGGTTCTAACTTATTTCTTTTACATGTGGATATCCAGTTTTCCCAGCATCATTTGTTGAAAAGATTTTTCTTTCCCCATTGCATGTACTTAGTGCCCTTATCAAATATCATTTTTCCTTACATGTATGGATCTATTTCTGGACTTTCAACTCTGTTTCACTGGTCTATATATCTATATTTTTATGCTAGTACTGCACTGTTTTGATTACTGTAGTTTTGTAGTACGATTAGAAACTGGGAAGTGTGAGTCCTTCAACTTTGTTCATCTTTTTCAAAATTGATTTGGCTGTTTTGGACCCCATGCACACTGAATTTCAGGATCAGTTTTCTATATCTGCAAAAAGGCTGCTGGAATTTTGAGAGATTTAGACCATTTTGGGTATATAGACACAACAATATTAAGTTTTACAATCCATGGACATAGCATGCCATTTTATTTACATCTTTAATTTCTTTCAAAAATGTTTTATAGTTTTCAGTGTACCAGTATTTTATATCCTTGGTTAAATTTATTCCTAGATATTTTATTCTTTTAGATGCTATTTTTAAAGAAGTCATTTTCTAAATTTTCTTCATATTGTTCATTTCTAGTGTACATAAATGCAATTGATTTTTTTTTTTTTTGAGGTACCAGGGTCAGGCATTGAACCTGGAACTTTGTATATGGAAAGCCAGTGCTCAACCAGTGAGCCACATTGGCTTCCCCACAATTGATTTTTGCATGTTGATCTCATACCCTTGCACTTTGCTGAAATTGTTTATTAGCTCTAAGAGGTTTATTGCAATTCCTTTGGATTTTCAAAATATATAAGAGCGTGTTGTCTGCAAATAGAAATAATTTTACTTCTTCCCTTCCATTTTGGATACTGTTTATTTCTTTTTCTTGCTACAGGGCTTAGAAATGGGAACTGGTCATGCTTTCACTTAGAAAAGCTGAACTCTCACGGCAGCCCTGCACTTTGTCAGGCCCTGTGCAATATAGTTCGAATCCCTTTTTCCAGTTTATTTACTTTTCTGGAAGAGAGAGCTTCTTCTAGTCCTCCTCCATTTTGTAAAACTTCCTACTCCTCCATTTTGCCTGATAATTAGTTTTTGATAAGACTTCTACAAAATATAATTTATCAGAATTCTGAGATTTGTTTTATGTAAACTGTAGTAGTACTATAAACAGGGAGTACATCTGCTATGATTCACATGTGAAAGTAACCTGATAGAGATTTTCCCGAATTTCAAACAGTCCTATAAAAACCTACATGGCATTTTCAATGAGAGGTTGTGAAACTGAAAGAAGCTTTCCTAAAATATCATTAATAAAAACAAATTTCAATCAACCATGCCAAAAAAATCTGATTATTTCTCTATTCTCTCTATAGAAAATATTAGAAAACTATTTTTAGGGAGAGGCAGTTAAAGACTATGAAACCTAAAATGTAGCAGAGAGAGTGCAATAAATGTATGCCAGAGAGTTAAACAAAAAAGAATACTGCATTATATTTTTGGACTGTTGACGTATGTGGTATTTAACAGCATTTTAACAATTTGAAATAGATTTTATTCTCATTCTAAACAAGTAGTCACTTTCATAACTAATTCAGCATTTATAATTTTATGTAATTTTTCATTAAAAGTCCTCTCTCTCAAAGTTTATGACCTGTAGGCACCTGAGCAATTGGATCTACCCTTCAAATATTCTGAGACAGCGCTTGGGTCTCTTGTCTTTTCCCCAGGTAAGCAACCTTATTTGTGGTAACTCCTCTCTCTGTGTTTGTGCTTTCCAGATTTCTTAACACCCAATGATTCATGGTCCTTATACTCATTAGCTAAGACTGCACTCCCCCAAGTAGATTTAAAGTGTGCAGACTTGAATGCTTGGGAGAAGGTACAGTGTGGATTAAAAAAATTAATACATTCTTAGCATCAGACTTACATAGGTTTACATTCCAGAATTTCAAGTTATTAATCCTACGATATTAGGCATTATATTTCACCTTTACTTTAAGATTCTGATCCCTCATTTGTAAAAATGTGGTTGATAATACCTAACTCAAGGTTGAGGAGTATAATGAAAAAAAAATTGTAAGTCTTCTAGATAGGTGTTTGGCATAAGATGATCAGAAAGAGTTTGAAATTTTTTTTATTGGTGTTTAAACACAAGCACATGTCCTTCCCAACCTTTCACAGAAACTGGAGGTAGTTTTGTTATGTTATTTAAAAATGTGATGTCTTTCATTTTACAAATGATGAAAAGCCTGCTTCCCTTGCTGAGCCATCAGACAGATTGAGCAAATGAATCACTAGTCACTGTAAATCAAGCATGGCTAGGCCTGAAGGAGTTTCGGGCAATTATATGGAGTTCTGACTTCCCAGAGGACTCTGTGGTTATCAATTGACTCTGGAAGCTTATGGTGAAACTTCTGGTGTTTCTCTGGGCCTTCTGTCTTCAGTCCTAGGCAGGGAGCAAGTTTTCTGGGAGGAAGGTAAGAATGGTCCATTGTCGAAAATAATTTCTTTAATTATGGATTAATTTTCCAAATTGGGAATTATCAATAGGTTTTATGCTCTGGCAGCATCTCTTTTCTCTTTATATATTTAAAGCACTAAACACAAGAGGAATAGTTGGGAAGGGAGCAGGTAAGGATAAGCTGATATTTTTTAGTAGACATGGAAATGAATTCGAAGTAAGAGAATTAAGAAACTGTGGATGAAATTGGATATAATAATAAAGACTACTGCAATAATAAATGATAAATATTAATTATTTATAATGTTCATGTTCCCACAGCTTAGAATTATCAAAGTTTAATGATATACAGATTTCTGGATAAAAACACATGAAGCAAGTGGACTAGTTATAGAGAAATAGTTCTCTGTGATTAAAAAAGAAAAAGAAAATTGAGAAAAAGAAAGTGTAACTCTAACACTGTATGAGAGCTAACAGGTGCAGAATTCAGGAGACAAGAGGGAGAATGGTAAACCAAAGAGCTCCTGCTTATTGCAAGGTAGTTGCTCCATTTCAGAGAATTTTTTTGCCATTGTAGCCAGGTATTTTATTCTTTTCCAGCTTTGCTGGAAATCTGGAATTTTCTGGGAAATCAGGTAATATAAAAATAATGGATTGATTTAAAAAGGAAACACCACCACGTGGCCCAAATATAAACTTTGTCAGGGCTGATCTGGCCCATGTCTATAGAGATTTGTAAACTCTGCCCCCAAATGAGATGAATACATGTCAGGGGAACATATATTCCAGAAAGACATTGGGGCAAGAGAAGAGGGAGAGTGTGAGAAAAAATTGACTCAGAGGAGCCACCTTTGAGCTGAGCTAGGTCTTGAATAATCTGTGAGAATTCACTCATGGTATGTTTACATTCAGGGAAAGGTACATGGAAAAGCCCAGAGGTATGGAAAACATGTGGCTTGCATGCTCAACCAAGAGTGTCATGGTGGGAACACTGAGCGTCTGGGGAGAGAATTGTTGCTGACCTGGAGGGTTGGAGAATTTTACAATGTAAACTTTTAAAATTTTGTTTTGCAATTCAACTTTAGTCCCTCTGTCAGAAATACTTAATTGTTTTTCTTTATCTACATCCAGGGGAAAGATAGAAATTTTCATAAATAAATACATAAGAGAAAACAACAAAAAAAGTGAAAAATCCTCACCTAGAATTCCTCTGTCCTTTGTATTTCCTCTTACCTATAATATTTAGGTATATTTTATGAAACTAATTTCTGTTAGCACCATTAAGTGGATCTAAAAGATTAAAGTAATTTATATTCTTACAGTTAGATACTTTTTGAATAATTTTTTGCCAACAAAAATGGATCTAATTAATAACAAATTTGCCTATCCTCCCAAATGTCTAAATTTTCCTTTTTTTTACTCTTTGTAAAGACAAAGAAAATACAGCCCCTCTTTTACTGTTCAAAAGCAAAAAAAAAAAGAAATCCTTGCAGTTTTCCATATCAAGAGACCCTAATTAAAATGTTCCATTTGAAGGATTTTTTTTGCCAACTCAAATTCTTGTTAAGCAAATGTTTTATTCTTCTTGCTGAAGCATAAGTCTGCAGTATTCCTTGAGGGCAAATTTACAAAAGACCAGTCATCTCAAATATACTGTAACATGTATTATGCCAATATCCTGAAATATGGAGAATTTAAGAAATTTTCAATGAATAAGAATTCAATGTTCAACAGATTTTTTATGTATCCCTCTGAAAAAATGAAGTGATGTTTTAACATCATCTTATCTGAGAAAACATATTTTTGCTATATATAAGAACAACTCTTTCACATGCCCCTGCTTCACTTTATCTTAAGGAAAAATTAAAAGGTGTTCTCTGTAGCATGAATTATTCTGTTTTGAAATATCATCTTAGAATCTGCCTTTTTGGTTTTCTTAATCTCAGAGGATGTTGGGATAAATTTTAGTGATTTCTGTAAAATAAATTTGAAGTCTAGTTATTTTTAAAAAGTATCAATTCTTAACATTTTCTATAAATCAGATGTATTAATTTTCCCATTTGCAATTCTTCCTATAATTCTTGGGGACTAGATATAATAGGAAGCAATCCCATAATAATTTAAATAGATCATTACCTTGTTCAGTTGGAGTTGCATAGACAAATCATTGCTTACATTTGTTAGTATTGTATTTGCATATAATTTTGTTGCATAGTGTGTCATTTATTCATAATGATTGTTACATTAAAATTATAACAATGGAAAAAGTCTGTATATATAGAATTCAATATTTTTATTAAAATTAATAATTATAATATGTAACAATAATTATAAAGATTACTTTTATTTTATCTTTCATGAATGCATATAAAGAAAGTCTGAAAGTGTGTACATGTTTACCCTTGTTAAAAATATAATATTACAGGTAGTTCATTTCCATTAAAGTTTCTGAGAAATTTTCTGATTTTGACTCTGAATTTAAGTACTATTTAAATATAATTAAATAAATAAGTTTCTAAAAGTATGCAAAAATATGTCATTACAAATTTATAAGAAGGTATGACTAGTTATTTTCTGAAGTATATTTTTAGAGTTACCCACATCTACCTGTAGATATATTTATAGTTTACATATCATGCCTCAAAATAACTCATTTTACTTATAAATAACAATGAAAGTTATTAAGTTCATATAAAGTCTGTGTATCCTGGTACATAAAGTTAAGCCACTATATCATGAAACACAAAAGCTTGGCTTCAGGAAAAACTGAAACTAAGAATTAAAGAGCCATGGGTAATCCAAATTGATTTTTCTCTCCACCTCTCATCTCTGCTTCTTCCTACAAGTCTGCTTCATTATACTCTATTCTATAAATTGCAGTGCTATGATCTCTGCTCTCATGGCTAAATATGGCCTTGCACTTAGCTCCTAAGTTACAAGCCTACCATAGTTCTCTTTTGGTCTTAAATCCAAATTCCAAGGGGAAAAAATTCTCATATCCTAGTGGGAGCTTCAGGTCTATACTTGCCCAAAAAATGTAACCTGTAGGATGGGATTTATTACACAGGACAAAATGAACCTCCCCTACAAATTTGGGGAACAGACAGAAAAGAGCCATTATGACTTGATGTACTTTAAGAACTATAACTCTCAATAGGTTATAAATTGTATAATAACAATAAAATGAAAACAATAATCATAATAGTCAAAGTTAAATGAGAGGCGTTGGGAATTGAATTATGCTCCTCATAAAAGCTATGTTGAAATTTTAATCCATGTTCCTGTGGTGTGAACCCATTTGTAAATAGAGCCTTTGAAGATGTTATTATTAGTTAAGGTGTGGACTCATTTGTGACTAAGATCTGAAAAGATCCTATTTAGATGAGACCAAATTGAATCATGATGGACCTTAATCCATATGGCTGAAGTCCTTATAAGCAAAGAAAATTTAGACACAGAAGTCAGAAGCCAGAGAGGAACCAGACTACCACGTGACAGTTAGAGTTGCAAGCCAAGGAACAGCAAGGATTGTGGCAAGCTGGCACAAGAACTTTACAGGCTCAAGGAGAAAGCATGGCCTGTTCAAACCTTGATTTTCTACTGCTAGACTCAAAAACCATGAGTCAATAAATGCCCATTTTTTATGCCAATAAATGAGTAGCATTCGACATAGCAACCTGGTGAACTAAGACAAGAGGCTACTATGATTACACTCTGCATTCACATCTATCACCTCAACTCCATTGGGAGGTTAAGCTGTTATATCCAATTTATTGAAGAAAAAAAAATTGAGATCCAGAGAAATGTAGTAATTTGTTCAAGGTCACACTGGGGATGAATGGTGTCCAGGACTTAAACCACCTTTCTCTGCCTCCAAATCCCATCAAGATTATCAGTAGAAAATTATTCACTGTATAATTTTAACAGAAAAAATAGATATTTCAAAATTTTCTGTACATTATTAGCATTTATAGCTCTATTCATACCTACATCCATGCCTAAATAAATATATCTATATTTACACCTCTTTACAACTCTATCATATTTACCTAATCTACCCAAACCACACCCCATCCCTCCCTTATTCTATAGGGTATATAATTAAAAGTTAATACTGGTTACTTCTGGGAATAGAATCATTAGCTATTTAATTTTTCTGCCTATATTTTTGTTAAGGAGCATATATTCATTGTTTCTTAAGTAGAAAATACTGTGATTTTTTGTTTTATAAAAATAGCAAAATGTCAAGATCTTTTTCTTCTGCTGCTAGTCTCTGGAGAGTGGAGGTTTTTCCTTAGGTGCTTCTTGTCTGCTCTTTTTCCCACAGCTCAAACTGAATTGTCTTGCTGTTTCCTCTTCTCTAAATAAAATCTCCCAAATCAACATGGAGGCCTTGACACTTGCATTATTCTTTCTAAAAGTATGGGATTATAAGAAACAAGCTGTGAAATATCTGCTGAGTGACATTTATCTTTTTCACAAGAATAGAACACCTGTTTTATAACTTTTAAATTATGCCACTGTTTTTCCTCCTAGGTCCTTTTAAGCAATTCCAAATAAAGTTTACAAAACATTCTTTCCTTGGGAACTGAATTTATCACATACATATTAAATACATATTTATGTACAAATAAGTGTTTCTTTATATTATTAATTTATCAATACTAATTGCTCATTTATATGCTTAAGGATACAAAGGTAAATTTGAACTTAATGAGGAGAAAATGGTAAGATATAGAAATGCTCCAATTGGACCATCTTGAATAAAAAATAAAAATGAGAAATGAAAATTTCATGGTAGACTCAACATTGAAGAAAATAAGAAAAAATAAACCAACCATGAAACACAACAAAAGATATCATTCTAACTAAAATACAAAAAGAAGATGACTGAAATTTTAAGTGTTTCAAGGACCAGTTGGATATGTATAACCTTATTTACCTAAGTGTATGTTTAACATATATTCAGTTGAAGCACCAGAAGAAAAGATGAATGAGGGAAGCACAGAAAAAACATTTGTAGGTGGTAATTAATGACAGATTTTTTTCAGTATTTGTTGAAATCATACACTGAATAATCCAAGAATGTCAACAAATCCCAAGCACCATAAATGCCAGTAAAATGACACCAAATCATGTTATAATGAAATTGATTGAAAATTAGTAATACAGAGAATATATAAAAACAGCCACAGGTAAAAGACCCCTGAAATATAGAAAATAAAAGAGAACAAATACAGTAAATTTTTTGTCAGAAACTAGAAAAGACAGATGTCATGGGGAGAAGATATTTAAAATGCTGAAAGAAAAAGAAACATACAAACCTAGCAATTCTTAGCAAAGCAAATATATCTTTCAAGAATAAAAGTTAAGACTTTTCTGGAGAAAAACAAAGAATTCAGCAAACAAAAACTACCAGAAATATTAAAAGGGATTTTATAGGCAGAAGGAAAAGAAAACATTTCTACACAAAGGGTTAAAGGTGTAAAAAATAATAAATATGTAGGTAATTTGAGAAAATGGGTTTCTCATTTTTATGTATGTAAGATATAATTAACTGGTAAAGTAAAAATTCAACAACTTAGATGAAATGGATAAATTCTGTGAAAGAGATATATTATCAAAACTGCTCAAATAAAAAGCAAACCACATTTGCCTATCACAGTTAAGGAAATTGTATTTGCAGCTAAAAATATTTCCACAAAGAAAACTCTACTCCCAGATGGCTTCATTGACAAACCTTACTAAGCATTTAAATAAGAAATAATATCAATCCTATGCAAACTCTTTCAGAAAATAGAGGAAGAGGGAAAACTTGCCAACTGATATTATGAGACCAGTATTACCTTGATACCAAAACCAAACCAGTGAAAAACCTTACTAGAAAAAAATATATATATTCTCTCATAAACTTATGCACAAATATTTTTAACCAAATATTATCAAATGGAATCCAACAATATATAAAAATAACAATAAATCATGACAAGAAGAGTTTATCCCCAAAATACAAGATTAATTTAACACTTGAAAATCAGCCAATATAATGTACTATATTTAGAGAATAAAAGATAAAAATCATTTAATAATTTCAATAGATGCAAACAAATATTTGACAAACTTTAATACCCAGTCCTCAAATAAACCCATGGCAAAATAGGAAAAGGTCACTTCCTTAATCTGATAATGGACATCTATAGAAACATGTAAACCTTGCAGTGAGGAACACTATAAATATTTGTTCCCTAAGACTGGGAACAAGTTAAGAATACCTATTCCCACAAGTTTTATTCAACATTGTACTTGACATCCTAGCCTTTAATAAAGCAATATAAAAAGTGAATAAAATAATACAGATTGTAAAGAAGTAGTTAAACTGTCTTCTCAAATGACATGCAAACAATTCTAAGAAATCTTGAGAAAAAAACTACTGGAACTAGTAATTGAATTTAGCATGGACACAAAATTCATACTTAATATACAAAAAAATTGTATTTCTATTTACTAGTAAAATATAGTTCTAGGAATTTTGCATTTTCATTAATTTATAGACTTGACAGGCTAAACCTACAATTTTATAAAAACACAAAATTCCTAGAAAATTAGAAAAAAATTGAAAAAGAAATTGAAGACTTACACTGCCCAATTTCAAGACATACCATAGAACTAGAATAATCAAGACAACATAGCATTTATAAACATATAGATTAATGGGAGAGAATATAAAGTCCAGAAGTAGACCTACACATGTAAAGTCAACAGATATTTGGCAAAGCTCTAAAATTCAGTGACAGACATTGTGGTGCTGAAACAGCTGGATAGCCATATAGGAAGAAATGAAATTCAAAACTTCCTTTCAATATATACAAAATTTAACTTAGGTAAAAGCTTAAATTATGACATTCTAGAAAAAAACACAGGGAAATTTTTTTTTTTGAACTTGGATTTGACAAAGATTATACAGGACACAAAAAGAAAAATAAAACAAAAGGAACCATAAAGAAAACAATTGACAAATTTGAATTCATCATATTGGAAACTTCTACTTTTGAAAGTATACCAGTAAGAAAATGAATAGGCAAGCTATAGATAAAAATGTACACCACATACATATCTGACAAAAGACCTGTATTCAAAACTATATAAAGAACTCTTACATAGCAACATTAAGAGGAAAAACAACCCAATACTAACCATATGAAACAACAATTATACTCCTAGCTACTTACTAAAGGGAGATGAAAACATATATCCACAAAAAACCCTTATTGTATAAATATTCATAGCAGCTTTATTCGTAATAGTCCACCACTGATCTGGTGGGTTTAAAATATGTTGGCAAATTCTTTGATACTCCTTTCTTTGAGTGGTGGGTAATGACTCATTCTAATGAAGAGATTAAGAGAGAAGTGAGGATGTGTGATATCAGAAATTAGGCTATAAAATGCATGTGCCTTCCTCCTTGCTGATTCTGATAAGTGTTCTCTGGAGGAAGGTTGTTGCCATATCAGTGAAGACACTTACGTAGCTCTAAGGAGGGGTCTTGTGTGACACAATGCTTAGGTCTCCTATTAACAGCCAACAAGGTAGGGAGGCTTCCAGGAGGCTTTCCAGCCCCAGCAAACCTTTATTGACTGCAGTCCTACTGACTGCAAGTTCTTAAGAACCACAATTACCCAGCTAGGCCATTTCTGGATTCCTCATGAAATTGTGTGAGGAAATATGATAAGAAAATTCAAGAAAGGACCAAGGAATACGTAGTAACAGAAAGGAGATCAGTGTTGACTGGGACCAGAAGTAGGGTGGGGCATAGAGGTTAAGTGAAAAGGGCACAAGAAAACATCTTAAGGTGATAGAAATACTCGTTATCTTGAAAGTTGTGGTAGTTAAAAGGGTGATTATATTAAGTCATCAAACAATGCTCTTAATATTGGTGCATTTTATTTTATGTAAATTTACTTCAATTAAAGCATCCTTTAAAAATTAAGATTACACCAATTTTTACTGCCATCAACAATATTACATTGTTGTAAACATTTGTTTAATTGTTTCCTTATATTAACACAGGTAAGTTTCTCTTCTTCAATAAGATTTCAAAGGTCATCTGTGTTGGGAGTTACTAGCAGTGAAGTTCCTGAAAAATTTCAGGGACTTTTCAAAAGATAAAAATTGGAAATAATTGGACTCTGAAAAACCAGAATACTACTGACAAAGTGTTTTGTAACATTAAATAATAAGCTGGGCTTGGGCCAGTAAGGATAGCCTATTAAAAATGGAAAAATATACTATACTAACCAATGCTTATCTATCCTTAAGACCCTTTGCTGTAATAAAACCTTAAATGTTAACAAATCATTGTAACTTCCTACTTAAAATCCCCTGATTGCCTTTATAAGCCACTGTAACCCTCTGGCCATTTTGAGACTCGCTCCAGCTTCCAAGGTTTGAGATCTCCTGCTCCTACCAGTTTCTCCTTAAATAAACATGCAGCTTTGTTTATATTGGTGACTGTTCCTTTTGACACTCCTCTTTATTTTACAAAATCTCTGAACTCAGTTTGAGAGATTAAGATTGTTCACTTAGCTGAATCATCTTTATCTCATTAATACGTAAATCTCAAAGTTGTTCTTATATGCTTATTTAATAGTAAAGATTTATTGTGATATTTCTAGGGTAAATTGAGCCCTCTGGCAAACTGGAAATTAAATAAGTGATCTAAAGGCTTTCACAACCCATCTTTTAACGAACAAGTTTCCAGCTAAAAAATCTGTCTGAGGGCAAATGAAGTCCAGGTGTGATGCTTTAAAGAAAACCCTTAAATTAGAAAACAGAAAGGTCCCTTGAGATTTAACTTCAGTGTTTTGAATTGCTTCCCAAGAATCCTGATGTTTTGTATATTTTCAGTTGTTTTCATTATTTAACTTTTATTTCAATTAAATATTAATAGGTGTATTAGTCAGTCAAATGGGTGCTGATGCAAAGCACCAGAAATCTACTGTTTTTTTTAAGGGTATTTATTTGAGGTAGAAGCTTACAGTCCCAAGGCCACAAAGAATAACTTACTTCCCTCACCGAAGTCTGGTGCTACGTGTTGGAGAATATGGCTGCGTGTCTCTGTGAGGGTTCAGACTTTTTCTTAAGGCTCCGTGGTCCAAGCTTTTTCTAATCTCAGCTGTAGGTTGGCATAAGGCTGTCTCTCTTCCTGGGGCTTGTCTCTTTCCAGGCTCAGCTGTTCTGCTCTCTCCACAAGGTCAGCTGTAAACTACCAGGCAAATGGCTTGGCGCTCTCCCCAGGGTTCCAGTGTCACAACTCAGGTCTCTCCTGTGCCGTGCAGCTTTCTCTGTGAGCATCCGCCCACCAAGGGCATGGCAACTCCTACTTACGTAGACTCAACAAAGCCCAAATCTTAATTTAATCAAATAAAAGTGAAATCTCTGAATTTAATACAATCAAAGGGTATCACTTCCAGAGGGACAGATCAGTTAAAAACATAGTATTTCTTTTCAGAATTTATCAATAACACCAAACTGCCACAATATGTATAATTCAACCTCAGTTAATTTCTTCAACTTTTGTGAATTTTTGGTGAAAATAATATAATTTTAGTTATGCCACCAATTCTGAATGCAAATACTATACCAATTAAACGACTATCTTAACATTGAATAAAACTAAAAAAATAATCTCTCAACCTGGAAAGCTGATAAATGTATAGGAGACTTTATGAAAGAGGAAAATAGGAATACTAGAAATATTGAACAAATGATCTCCATTATGCCCTTTCTTAATTTTATTGTAAATGTTTTAGGAGAAAGATGAAATAAAATTTTATAGTTTTAATTAATCAGTCATCAAGCATTTATTAAATGCTTATGAAGCTGGCAGAACTAAAAAAAGCAACTAAGAAATACTCTAAAGGTGTGATGTACCTTGAGAGTTGGAAAACAGTGCAATGTTTTCCCTGCCTATTTTTATAAATGTTGAGGAAGAAAAAAATTATAGATATGCTAGGATCTACAGAACAAAAGGTTTAAAGGCTGTATGATAAAATATGTGTTGAAAGTAAACATTAGCTATGACATATCTATCACTATTTTTATATTTATTCATTCTTAAAATTGCTTCCATGTTGTGAACCCCTCCTTGTCCCAGCTGATCATGTTTTCCAACAGAATCCTGAGATTTACTTCTCTCATAGATCTCTCCCCCCTAAGCCTATTACCCTCAAAATCATATATTCATTGTTACATAAGAAGAAAATACTTTGCTTTTTGTTTTATAAAAATAGCAAAAAGTCAAGATCTTTTTTTTCTGCTGCTAGTCTCTGGAGAGTGGAAGTTTTTCCTTAGGTGCTTCTTGTCTGCTCTTTTTCCCACAGCTCAAACTGAATTGACTTGCTGTTTCCCCTTCTCTAAATAAAATCTCCCAAATCAACATGGAGGCCTTGACACTTGCATTATTCTTTCTAAAAGTATGGGATTATAAGAAACAAGCTGTGAAATATCTGCTGCGTGACATTTATCTCTTTCATAAGAATAGAACACCTGTTTTATAACTTTTAAATTATGCCACTGTTTTTCCTCCTAGGTCCTTTTAAGCAATTCCTAATAAAGTTTATAAAACATTCTTTCCTTGGGAACTGAATTTACCACATACATATTGAATACATATTTGCACACAAATAAATGTGTTTCTTTGTATTACCTATTTATCAACACTAACCATTTTAAACACTGGAGATATAAATTATAAATAAATTATATGGAAATCCTTGCATTTTTTAAAGCACATTTGAGGACCTCTTTGAATGATCTGACTTAGTATAAAGGATAACAAATAAATGTTTTTTCTTCTCAAAATGGTAAAAGAAAATTTCTATTTCTTTTAAGAAAGTACTGTATAACTTATTTTAAAAAACAAAATTTAAGAAACACATAAAGAAGAAATTACACATCACTAATAATCCTATAATCCAGAGATAACTGTTGTAGAATTTTTGGCGTATTACACATGTCTCGTCAAACGTATAACACAAAAACTTATTGGGCATCTTTGTAAGTCAATGAAGAGCTCTACATTATCATTTTTTAACTATTGAGATTATTCCATTGTATTGTTTGAGCAATTTATTTAAGTAATATGTGATTGAGCATAAATCACTCATTTATTGTAAATAACACCGATAAACATTGTTATATAAACTTGTTTGCACACATTTCTGATTATTTTCTGGGAAAATTTACACAAATGAAATTGTTTGAAAATTGTGTGACATTATTTAATACTTTAAATATATTTTTCCAAATCGCCCTCCAGAAATGTTGCATCATTTCTGCTTCACCCTATTTGATTTGCCCTTCTCCCATAAAACACGAAAACTTGATAAGACTTATGAAGAAACTATTTTGAGACACTGGAAAATGTCTGGACTGTGATTCCTCATAAAAGAGTATCATAATGATCCTGCCTTTCTACCTGGAGATAATTTCCTAAATGTGGTCAAGAGATTAATAATGCAGAGACTGATTTGCAGGAAGAGAGAGCAAAAGAGAGAGGTCACTTAAAAAAAAATGAGCTGCAAGAATTTGTGGGGAGAATATTGGAGACAAGAGAGTTATATATTGAAAGAGCTCCAGACATCTACAGAGGAGTTTTCTAAAGTCTTTACCTGAATGCCAATCATTGCAAAGGGTAAAACTCCATGACACTGGAGAAATAAAAATTTGGGGGGGAAGTAGAATTAACAAGGAACTCTAAATTGAATGATTTCCAGAGCTAATGCAGGGCTTGGAATCATGTGAGTTCCCACTAGCAAGAGTGGCGAGAACTTGTTGATGACACAAGGCATTCAGTAGAGCTCCATAAGGGTGATACTTCAGCAGTGGGACTAAGAGAGCCATTGAATAACCACTACTCTAGACTTGCACTGAAAATACTACAGAATAATTCTTAAAATGATCAGGCTGATCCACAAGCAACTTCACTGCCTGCCAAAGCAAAGTCCAGCCTCTTTAAAGGAATACAACAAAATCTACCACTCAAAAATGTGCAGGTCAGGGAGTAAAAATATTCTGCATATAATCAAAACTTTCTAGGCAAACAAAGAAGCAGAAAATTGAGACTAATAATTTTAAAAAAAATGATTAATAGAAATAGAGCAAGAATGAATTAGCAGATAAAGACTTGAAAGTGATATTATATACATGTTTAAGGATGCAAAGGTAAATGTGAACTGAATGAAAGAAGAGAAGAAATACTGTAAATATTTTGATAGAAACTAGAAAAGACAAATGTCATGGGAAGAAGATATTTAAAATGCTTAAGGAAAAAGAAACAAACCTCGCAGTTCTCTGCAAAGCAAATATATCTTTCAAGAATGAAAGTTAAGTATAGACTTTTTCAGAGAAATACTAAGAATTCAGCAACAAAAACTACCAGAAATATTAAAAGGCAGAAAGAAAAGTTGTTTCTATGCAAAGGGGTTAGGTGTGTAAAAAATAAATATGTAGGTAATTTGAGAACATGGCTTTCTCTTTTTTATGTACTTAAAATATAATTGACTGGTAAAGCAAAAATTCAACAACTTAGATGAAATGGATAATTTCCGTGAAAGGTAGATATTATCAAAACTGCTCAAGAATAAAAAGCTAACCACATATCCCTATCACAGTTAAGGATATTGTATTTGCAGCTAAAAATATTTCCACAAAGAAAACTGTACCCCCAGATGGCTTCATTGACAAACCCTACTAAACATTTAAATAAGAAATAATATCAATCCTATGCAAACTCTTTCAGAAAATAGAGGAAGAGGAAAACTTGCTAACTGATATTATGAGGCCAATATTACCTTGACACCAAAACTAAACCAATGAAAAACTTTACTAGAAAAAAATACATATTGTCTCATAGCCTTATGCACAAATATTTTTAACAAAATATTATCAAATGGAACCCAGCAATATATAAAAATAATAATCCATGACAATTATAGTTTATCCCCAAAATATAAGGTTAATTTAACACTTGAAAATCAGCCAGTATAATTTATTATATTTAGAGAATAAAAGATAAAAACCATTTAACAGTTTCAATAGATGCATACAAATGTTTGCCAAACTTTACTACCCATTCATCAAATAAACCATGTAAAAATAGGAAAAGGTCACTTCCTCACTCTGATATGGACATCTATAGAAAACCTAGGGTAAACATCACAATGAGGAACAGTATAAATATTTGCTCCCTAAGGTTGGTAACAAGATAAGAATATCTGTTCCCACAAACTTTTATTCCACATTATACCTGACATCCTAGCCTTTTGAGGGTTTTGCCTTCTTTTTAAGGCTCCATGGTGCCAGCTTCTTCCAATCTCAGCATACGGCTTGTGTCTCTTCCCGCGGCTGGTCTCTTTCCAGGCTCAGCTGCTCTGCTTGCTCCACAAGGTCAGCTGTGACCTTTCAGGCAAATGGCATGGCTCTCTCCCCAAAGTTCCAGTGTCAAAACACAGGTCTCTCCTTTGCCTTGTCCCTTTCTGTGAGTGTCCACCCACCAAGGGGGTTGAGACTCAACATCTTTCTTGCATAGCCTAATCAAAGCGCAAGTCTTAATTTAATCAAGTAAAAGTGAAACCTCTAAATTTAATACAATCAAAGGGTATCACTTCCAGAGGAGCAGACCAGTCTAGAAACATAACCAATATTTCTTTTTAGAATTCATCAATAACATCAAACTTCCACCATATATATAATTCAAACTCAGTTAATTTCTTCAACTTTCGTGAACTTTTTGTGAAAATAATATAATTTTAGTTATGCCACCAATTCTGAATGCAAATACTATGTCAATTAAATGACTATCTTAGCTTTGAAAAAAAAACTAAGAAATTAATATTCTCTCAAACTAGAAAGCTGATAAATGTATAGGAGACTATATGAAAGGGCAAAACAGGAAATCTAGAAACTTTTTGAATAAATGATCTCCATTATGCCCTTCCTTCATTTTATTGTAAACATTTTGGGAGAAAGATGAAATATAATTTTATATTTTTAATTAGTCAGTCATCAATTATTTATTACATGCTTATGAATTTGGGAGATCTAAAAATATCAAACTAAGAAATATTCTAAGGGTGCGATGTGCCTTGAGAGTTGGAAAACAGTGCAGTTTCCCCTGCCTATTTTTATAAATGTTGAGGAAGAAAAAATTTATTGATATGCCAGGATTACGGAAACAAAAGGTTTCAAAGGAGGTGTGATAAAATAAATGTTGAAAGCAAACTTTAGCAATGACACATCTATCTCTATTTTTATGTTTATTCTTCTTAAAATTGCTTCCATGTTGAGAACCCCTCATTGCCCCAGCTGATCAGACACCATGCTTTCCAGCATCATCCTGGGACTTTTTTCCTTTCATAGATTTTTCCCCACTCAGCCTATTATCCTCAAAAGTTCTTGAGAAAGTATGTTTAACTCTCTCTCTGCTTTTGTTTTCTCTCTTTTTTTTCCTCTCATTTCATAAATCTGGTCACCATAGGAAAGAGAGCAGCCATTTGCCTTAGAGAAATGTCTATTTTAAGTCCCAGCTACTTGGGGACGGTTGGAGACTTTCATCCTTCATCTCCTTTTCTTTAACAATGAGAGCTGGCAGGTAGTCAGCAGGAAAGCAAAAGAGGAGCATTCAGAAAGAAAACAGTCCCACTAGAAACTAGTGGCCTATTATGGTGTTGAACAAAAGTAGCTTTTCTAGAACGTTTTCTAGGAACGTTTGTTATTCCACTTTGACTTTATTCAAAGGAGGGGAAAGAGGAAAAGTAGAAGTAGAAGAAAGAGAGAAAAGAAAAAGTTAAAAAGAAACAAATTTTTAAAAAATCTCCTGTGACAAAATGGTATACTATTTTTCCCTGATTCCCTATAATTAATTTGTTATTGTAGACAGCTACTTTTGTTTACACATCAATGTATTGGAACCAAGGCATTTTAGTGTTACTTAATTTTAATACATGGTGTTAATGTTGCTTTATTTTGGATGTGTTCATCTATTAACATTTCAAGATGCTAAGTGAAAGGAATGAAATGCCTCTAAACACATCAGAAATCCTCACCTTTTACCTGAGCTTCACCTGAGTACATCTGGCTCCCAAGGACAGTGACAGAAAGCTTTTATCCCCTGAACAGCTGTTACATAGTGTCTTTATTTAGTTAATTTTCTCTAGTTCCTACATCACAGTTGACATTGTGTCTTTTCTTGAGACTAAAAGGAAGAGGCTAAAGGCTAAAAGATAGTTTACTTTTCAGCATAATCGATGAGTTATTTCTGTGTCATTAAGATGAAATTTCTGTTTTCAGGACTGGTCATTTTCTTTCAGGTTGTTTGAAGGAATTAAATTTTCTCCATGCTAATAAACACCATTTTCAGTATATTTTTAAAAGATAATAGAGAAGAATCATTCTATCTCACTATCTTGGTGTTCTTGGGTTGTATTTGTAGATTTTTAACATGTTCTAAAACCCCCCAAATATTTACCATTCTGTGTTTGTATCAGACAGCAGGCATAGATCTCTTTCCTTTAATGATTTTCTTAAAATTCCTCTTAGGGAGTTATGTCTAAGATTGCTGAACAAGTAACAAGTAATTAGTATATGCATATTAGTCAAGTATTTGTGTGTGCATCTGTGTGTATCCCTTTATTTTGTTGTTTCAAGTTAATGCTAAATATACATTTAAACATTCCTTATTTTTCCTTTTGCAAGTGATGTTTAAATGGCTATCCCAGCCTACTCTATGGAATATGGGGTATGATAAAATGACTTTTATGTTGTGAAGAAGTGGTTTTGTGCTACTGGAGCAAATTTAGCTTTAGTAGAAATGCTTGGACCAGGCATGATTTCTAACGAGGTTATATTATTTTAAAACTTTCTGGCATTTAAGACTTTATGGGATCCTCATATAAATTATACATTACTATTCACTATGATTATAAGCTTTTGTTTAATGTCTTGTTACACAATTTTTCCATAATCTGGAATAACATTTTCCCAGCAGCAAATTAGAATGTTTTGTAGTATCACTCACTCTTGATTTCCAACTTGGCACCTCTTAGTGTCTGTTATTTTTGGATGAGTCATTGTATGTCTTAATTACGTGAACTTTCCGCAAACCATCAATAATTGTTAGGCAACTCTTGTGTGTGTGTTAGCATATAATTTATATGGTTTCTTTGCTTCTTTATTTAATAAAATGGCAATGGAAAGATTATTAAAATGACAATATTTTCCTTGCCAGCTGTTAATTGTAGCTTTTCTTGTTTCCTGCTTAACGAATCATTCTTCCTATTGAAATAGTTTCTTTCTTTGTTCTCAATAGTAATTTTCTTAACTTTCTGTATGCAATTTTATTGAGAAAAAAATGGTAGAGACTTAAAAGTTTAATTGCCCACCTATTAATCCTAATAAGAAACACTGAGTAGGTTTTAATTTTGACCAACTTTCTTTATAAATACTTATACAGAAATATAAATATGATTATGTACATTTTATTGTGTTCACCTCTTAATAATTATAATTCCAGGTTTGCTTAGAGATGTCAGGGGAGCCTTAACAAGGATAAAATAAGCTAAATATTGACAGACTGGTAGGAGTCAGTGAGATGGAAAATTGTGGCAATAACATGTTTGACATTATTAGGTAGGTTGTGATGGCAGAAACCATTTGTGATCATAGGAGTGGCATGCTTAGCTATGTTTTAGGAAGATCACTGTGATAGATGTAAGGAGGATGGATTTGAGTGAAGGAAGATTTCATTTAGGGCATTCATGTTTGGGCAAGAGATAATGGCCTTCTCTAGAGGAAATGGAAAGTTAATGGTTGATTTCAGTGATATTTAACATGGAGAAATGATAGGACCCAGTGACTATTTGAGGAATGTGGGAGAGTGAGAAGGATAAATCCCAAGTTTCTGTCTAAGGCAAGAGGGTGGACAAATATGATTACCCAGATCCAAAAGAGTGGAGGAATAATATGTTTGGGTAATATTCCTAAGAATGCAGAAATCTTGTTTCATTCTTCTTTTATAGTGTGTGTTTTTGCCCTTCCTAGCTTACTTATCTGCCTTTTTCCAGGTGGGGCTCAAAAGTATGTAGCATCTAAGAGAATCAGACATTCCCATCCTAGAAATTTCACCCAACCAATGACTTCCAATCTCAGTGAAGCCTATTTAGAAAAATGTTTGATGAAATGCCCGAATCTAAAATCATATGGCTTATAGTGTCAGGTTGTAAACGTCATCATATTTTACACTGTTGACAGCTTTATGTTAATCAAGAAAGAAATTTAGGAAAAGTACGCTCAATTCAGGACATTTTGTGTGATATCAGCTCCTAACATTTAGAGATATTTGTCATATTTGAGGGGAATGGACTAGGGCTGGGAATTGGTATTAAGGGTACTATAGATAAACTAACCATCTTGCTACTTGCCTGACACATTTAAATCATATCTGATTTAAAACTTTTATAACACAGGGACTTAGGCCCTATTTTATAAATGAGGAAAGAAACAAATATTTTAAAGAACTTGAGTAGGTCTGGATGTGAACAAAGTAGGTCTACTTTGATCCAAAGTACATGAAATAAGAACCCCCAGAACATATACTTGCAAAGAGAAGACATCCTCCTAATTCTTGGTGTATTAGTCAGCCAAAGGGGTGCTGATACAAAATACCAGAAATCTGGTGGGCGTTATAAAGGGTATTTATTTGGGGTAGGAGCTTACAGATACCAGGCCATAAAGCATAAGTTACTTTCCTCACCAAAGTCTATATGGAGCAAGATTGCTGCTGACGTCTGCCAGGGTTTAGGCTTCCTGGGTTCCTACGTTCCTGGGGCTTGCTTTTCTCTGGTTTCAAGGTTCCTTTCTTCCTGGTGCTGGCTTCTCTTTCCTCTGGGTGCTGACTTCCTGGGTCTTAAGCCTCAAACTCTAACATCAGTAATCCCCAACTCTATTCTTCACCATGCCTTTTATCTGTGAGTCCCCACCCACCAAGTGGTGGGGACATAATGCCCTAATCATAATTCACTTATGCCCAGGTACAGATCAGATTGCAAACATAATCCAATATTTCTTTTTGGAATTAATCAATTATATCAAACTGCTACACTTGGTATTCAAAGATTCATCCTGGTGGCTGAGCATAGAATTTCCTTCCAATGCTTTGAATTTTGGCAAATTGCATCCAGTATCTCTGGAGCAAATGGTTTTGACCTCTGCTCTAAATAAGAGATTGCAGGATTATGGTCCTGACTGTTTTAATCCTTTTCCATCCAGTCCTTTCTCTGCATGGATATCTATGGCCATGTTCAAGTCACTTGTTCTCCTTGTGCCCAATGTTTCATTGGGAAGATAAGTACCAGGTATGTGCATAATAGACGTTATTCTGATATTTCACATAGCCAGGGACCCATGTTCCATAGCATGGGATTTCAACATTAGGAACTTTGAACAAGTACTTCACAACTTCCTTTAAATGCTCATACATGCCTTCCTTTGAAAATCAGAACTAAATAATAATAACCACTGTAATTACTGCTTGCAACAAGTCTCAACATGCAACATTGGTTTTCTCTCCACATGAAATAATTTCTAGGTAGAAGCCTCAAACTGAGTGACAGAGAAAAGACAGCAACTGTGACAGCCTCTTTAGCCCATTACCCTTTTGGAATTTCCTTTAGGAGTAGAATTTTGGAAATATAAATAAGTGATGTGGCTGGACTTGTTGCTTTCTATTATGTCATCTAAGTTGTTTAAATACATGCTCAGTAATTTTTACAGCAATGGCTCAGGATGCTTATAGAGGCCGCATTCATTCTCACAGATTCCCTCTCCATCTACTCCTTTTTGATAATCTTGATAATTTTTATAATTATGTCAGCCTCCTTATCACCATTCAGTGAAGCTGCTCTGGCTAATGCCACCAAGGCTTTTGTTTCTATGGCGTCCTTTTTTGGTAAATGAATGCAGTTACATTTTTTCTTCTTTTCATTTATTTTCCCTATCTTTGACTTTTTTTGGGAAATTTTTCATAAATGCCCTCATCTCCTGTATCCTTCTGGCTCTTAAAATTTTGCTCTTGCAGGTAAATCTGCCTACTTCACCCGTCAGCTTTCACTTTGAACCTTTGTTATTTTTCTCTCCTGGAATATTTTCCATCATCATCCTTGCTAATCCCTGCCCTTTTTTTCTTTAAGACCAGTCAATTCACACTCTCTGTTGGTAATGTTATCCATCTTTACAAAGCTAATTAAAGGCATAGTCTGTGCTAGGCACTATGCGAGGGGATGAACATAGAAAGGGATCCTGGCATAAAAGCTTGCCGGGACAGAAATACTTAATGTGAAAGGGGAACTTCAGAATTGATAAGGGACATCAGGAAACACACTGAAAAGACCTAAACCCAGAGAGCATTCAAGAATTCCTGCATGTAAACAGGCAAAGGGAAATGGGAGAGTGTGTACAGGACACTTCATTAGTATTAAAACTTGTTCAGTGTTTTATATAGAATATATAAACTTACTTTTTTTTAAAAGATTTATTTATTTATTTATTTCTCTCCCCCCCGCACTTGTCTGCTCTCTGTCCATTCGCTGTGTATTATTCTGTGACCACTTCTATCCTTATCAGCGGCACCGGGAATCTGTGTTTCTTTTTGTTGCGTCATCTTGTGTCAACTCTCCGTGTGTGTGGCGCCATTCCTGGGCAGGCTGCTCTTTCTTTTCGCGCTGGGCGGCTCTCCTCATGGGCGCACTCCTTGCGCGTGGGGCTCCCCTACGCGGGGGACACCCCTGCGTGGCACGGCTCTCCTTGTGCGCATCAGCGCTGCGCATGGGCCAGCTCCACACGGGTCAAGGAGGCCCGGGGTTTGAACAGTGGACCTCCCACGTGGTAGACGGACGCCCTAACCACTGGGCCAAGTCTGCTTCCCTATATATAAACTTTCTGGGAAGCTACAAAAAAACTTTAGAGGTTTCTGATGATTTATTTTAGTGTTCATATTTTTACATTTTTTCCTCTGCTCAAGGATAGGACTCCTCAATTCTATTTCCATTTTAACTTCCCACATGCCATAATTCAGCTGGGAGCTAATAGGTGCTTTATTCATAAGTGTTATTGACTAATTTCAGATGCCTGGGGCAGGTATGTTAATACATTTCCAAGTTTATCATAAAGAACGAGGATTGTTACGTCTGTTTTTCCTCTTAAGGGGAAGCAGGATATGATGATTATAGTGTTTTATTAGCAAACATTAAATTCCAGGTGACTTCTGGTAATGTATGTAGCATGGTATGTATCATAATATGTACTTTTACTAAGCAAAGGACTGTTCTATCCTGGAACAAACCATGACCTAGATTTTAAATCTGAACACCTGTCATTATGCTAGACTGGGCTTAGATATTAAATGATCCAGCTTTCTCTGACTTCCAGAGTAGTAGTAAAAGAGAAAACACTGAATTAACTCTGATGAAGATTTTTGCAAGTCATGTTGATTTTATTTTATAATACTTCTGAGAATAACTAGCTGTTTGCCATTTCTGTTATTTATATAACATGTAATCAGGATTTTTGTATTAATAAAGTAGCAAACACAGTATACTGATTTTTATTGTAGTCTTCCTATGGGAGAAAAGTATAACAAATAGCCTTAATTTTGTGATCCACTTCCCTACTTTCGCTTGCAAATGAATATTTAAAGATAAATCACCAATTTGTAGTTCATCTTCATAGAGATTCTTTTTGAGGCATAACAATTATCTAAGTTGATATTCACCCCTGTCCCACGAAAAAGGACATGAAACAGTGTTCTCCTTTTTACAAATAAGGACCTTGAGGGGTTCCAAGACGGTCATTTCTTTAAGGTCTCTCAGGTAATAAGGAGCACATCATAGGTCAGAAAAAGGTAGGCAGTGATGTCAGTGATCTAGTTGAGCATTTTTCCCATTCTGCCAGCCAGAGAAGAGGAGGGAGAGAAGGCAGAAGATGAAAGAGGAAAATTTAAGGGGAGGAGGAGAAGATATGAGAAGAGAAATTATCATTAAAGGAATGTTTACTATCTGCCCACTACAATGTTTAACACAGTCATCTTTATTACTTCCAATCTTCATAATAATCTTCTGAAATAGAGATTTCCATTTTACAGTTGAGTAAACTGAGTCTGAGAGAAGTTATATTCCTTCCTCATCTTCACTCAAGTAGTAAGCATTAGAGATACTCCAAAGTCTGCCTTTGAACCACTACACGAAACTGACTCTCAGCGGTTCCATATCTCTCTGTACAATAATGTTACATAAGATTTATTTTAAATTTTATTTTATATCTCTTAGAAAAACAGATCGGGTACACTAAAACCCAAACAAACAAACAAAACTCTGGCTTTGCACGGTGATGTGTTGGTCCTAGCGACTCTTTTTCTGGGAAAATGTAAATACTTTTCCTGCACTGAAGCGAAAGTAGGGCATTAAAAGTTTTTAACAAAATGAAACAAAGACACGTTTTGTGAAGCACACATTAATAGCTGTACATTGGATCAAAGGATGTGATCTCACTTCATAGTAAAACAGGTCCTGCAAGCCCAGGTAACTCAGGAAGCAGAATGGTAATTATTCACAGCAGAAAGCTGGTAGTATACTGTTACAATACCTCAGCGCAGAGTCAGAAGGTCACACAGCTTGCCGGGTAGCCGACACAACCTGAAACTGCTTGGCCCCCTTTAAAAAGAAATAATAAAATGGGAGAGAATGAAACAAGTTTACCTAACACAGCTTTGCAAGGTAAGTGCCAGCAACTTCCGAAATGTTTGCAATCAGAAATTTAAGCAGCGTCCATTATGTGTGCGCGCGCGCGTACAGGAGCGCTCCAGCACGGTTAAGGTGGCTTTGCAGGTGGAGAAAGAAATGAGCATTGTCGTTGGTTCAGAAGAAGTGTGTCGTCTCTTTTGTGTTTAAGAACTTGACCAAAACAGAAACAACGAACTTGGTGGAGAGTGGGGAAAGCCTTATCCTCACTACCCATTATAATGCTGGAGAAATGGTATGACTAAATTCCAATGCATTCTCCTATTGCACATTTTCCAATATTGATAGGATGTTGATTCTGCTTCTATCTGTGGGATTTTTACTTGTAATTAAGTTTTGCCACCTCTGGGGTTTACTGGCTGAGTGTACTGGTAATTAATATAACCATTTTTTTAAGGTAGAAAAACTGAGGCCCATTGGAGAGCTTATCAACTGGGGAGAGCCTTATTTTACCTTTCTTAATCAGATCCCTTTGTCCTTTGAAGGGTTTGACTTGTTGACATTGGCTTGACGAGTCTTCCATAGTTAAGCTTGTTGATAGAAACAGATACAAAGTTGCTCACACATTTCACTTTTCTTTTTTAATTATTATTATTTTTCTTTTTGAAGAAGCTTTCGATTACATATATGTTACATAAAAAACATAAGGGATTCCCATATGCCTCACCCCCCCACACACACATACTTTCCCACATCAACAACATCCCTCATTAGTGTGGTACATTTGTTACAATTGATGAACACATATTGAAGCATTGCTACTATGGATTACAGTTTACACTCTAGTCTACACTCTGTCCTACACAATTTTGTAGCTTTTGGCGAAATATACAATGGCCTGTATCCATCACTGCAGTGTCTTGTAGGGCAACTCCAATGTCCCGAAATTACTTTTCAGAGTAAGACAAGTTCTTTCCTTTAAAAAAAGAAAAGGAAATATGTGAGCCTATTTGTTGCCATGATTTCTGTCATTCTATTCTCATGAATTATTTACCAACTTTCTGTACAAATGATTTTTATCCTATTTTAAAAATCTCCTTGATAATGATATTAGTTGGTTTAATTATGTTCTTTTGAAGCTCCCACTAAAAAAATTCCCAAACCACAGTTTTCCATTAAGTGTGTATAATCAAACATAAAACTATATCCGAGAAATATAAGAGACTAACAATAAGATGATCACAGACATGTCAGGTCCTAGAAAGTATATTACCATTTTATAGAATTAAAATATCCTCCTCTTTACTTCTGTAATCATTTCTTTATTTAACCTTTTTATGAATCCCAGATTCTTATTTTAACTGCTGTATGTTTCCTGAAAAATGGATCTGAAATACTGTGTAAAAATGATTAGAGAGCATTTTAAGTTGAAAGATTTTTTAAAAATCATTCAGTGAATTTGAGTGAAGAAAAATGACAGAGCAAAAGGCTCATTTGGCATAATTATCTGAGAATAATTTATTTATATATGCTTTATAAAACGGCATTATGTATGTGATTAATAATTATCTTTATAATACTTTTCTTTGAAAAATTTTAAGTGAGAAATCTAGATTGTTAGAGTTGTTCATATAAGAATAGTTTTACTTTAAATACATAGGATTGTTAGGCACCCATCTGAATCACCTATCCCAGGCTGTGAGTACATAGCATGTGTTTGGGAATGGAAATTAGTGGAGGAGTTTTGAGACCTCTGCCCTCTCCTCTTACTCATACCCCTTTGAGACAGGATCATGAGTAATCTTTTTATTTTAGAATCCTACAATGTGTACAGATTTTTGGAATTTTGTTTTCTCCTGTGTTTTTAATGTATGTTTCCAGTAATATGTTCCTTTATGTAAAGGTAGCTTCCCCTTGTTCCTATCCATACATATATATATGAAAATGTGATAACTTTTAGAATTAGTGATCATTATATATCAGGAAAACATGCAGAAAATGCAAAAACAATAGTAAATAATTTGAATATCATGGTAGAATTTAGAGGGTGATATGCCTCGATCTGTAAACCTTCTGTAGTTGAGGAATAGTTGTGAGATCAATTCTGTTCCAGGGTATTTTATTTTGTAATCTGTGAAAAAAACTTTCAATAAGAAATATGTTGTTCTTTTCTGATGTTGACTCATTTGAAATGTATCCTCGGTAAGTCTACGAATAGTTCAGTTCCTCTTAGATAATTGAAATGCTTCTAAGATGTATATGCATTAAGATTTTTAGGTGAACCTAGTAATCAGCTGAGAGTTAATGAGAAAGAAGCTAATTTATTCGTTAATTTAAAATTATTTCTGGATTTTCTTCAATTTAAAGGAAAGCACTGTGGGGATAATTTGCAGATTTATTTGTATGTGTGAAGACAAGAGAAAGTGAATCAAGATATATCCCAAAGCCTTCATTTGTGGAATGTTCCCACATTATTTTGATTCTTTTTGCAATATGCCTGTCCTGTATCTGAAATTGAGTTTCAAAATTATCAAAGAAAATGGAGAAATCATTTTCCAATGTTATTTAATTTTGTTTTTGACATAACAACATTTATTAAAAAGATCCTGAAGTTCTTTGAAATTAGTACTAATTATTATAAGCTCTGCTTACAAATGAATGTTCTCTAGTAGAAATGATTATTTTCACATTCTATGTTTTGTATATTAAGTATATGAATAGTTTAAGTGTTTTTGGCTGTGATTTAAAAGACTGTAGATCAGGGGTTCTTAACAAGGTGTCCATGAACTTGAATTTAAATAGAAGAAAACATTATTCTTGTGGGGACGTGTTATAATGGTGTGATGTATTTATTAAATAATACACAGTATTGTGTGGACTTATTAAGGGGCCTTTGATTTTCACCTGACTGGCAGAGAGGTCCATGGGATTTATAAAATGAATAATTTAGAATATGATAGAATATTAAAGTATTTTTTTTCTGATTTTTGAAACTATCAAATAAAGGTGTATAAACAATATGGGAGAAGGAATAAGGTCAAGGACATTCTGAGCCCTGTTATTTCCTCAGGAAAGTTAACATGGTTCCTTGCATGGAAACTGCAAACTCACATGTACCACTGGGAAGGCCCTCTGTCAGATGTGTCACGTGGAATGGGTGGGGGTGTCAGCTCCCTTCCCAGCTACCTGGAATATGCCTTAGGCTCAGGTTTCTCCAGAGGCCCACCTTAGGCATATAACATATAAAGAGCATATATTTTCTACTTCTCCCAAGATTCCTGTTGACAGACAGGATAGGTTCTTGTCAGAATCATTAAAAAAAAAAAAAAAGGGGGAAGAATCTATTACAAACCAGTTGTGGTCCTCACTCATGAATCCCTTACCTCAGGAACCGTCTCCATAAGCTTTTACTTTTTCTATCTCTTCTTCTCCTTGGTGAAAGCCCAGGTCATCTACCGGCCTCTTAATAAACTAATTTACCTTCAGGATTATTTGAATAAAAAGAAGCTCTGGGTTCAAGGCCAGCAACAACCCTGTAAGAGGAGAGCTTCTGAATGGAGCTGCTCAACTTGCCGAAGTCACTTGGATTGTCTGCTGGACAGAGAGTTAGATGTTTTGGAGTAATCATAACCTTCTTTCCCTCAGTTCTTAGTTCTCTACATCTAGGAAAGTTAAGAAAGTTGACAAACCAGTTATCAGAAATCTGGTCTTCTCCCTAACTGCCCATAGCAGTTTATGGTGCACTCATATAATTGACTGGATCTTTACAGAGGAATTTAGCATTTTATTTTTTAGAGTCAGTTACTTTCCTATTTCAAAAGGAGTAAACAGACTTGGAAAAACTTTACATATTGACATCCTGTAGTTTCTATACCTGTGGTCCTGAAGACTATTATGGGACAGGTCTTCCACCCACGTTTGGATTTTCTAGTGACTACATCAAAGTTACCTTGGCTTTTAAGAAATTCACTTAAATTTCATCAGCTTCAGGAGAGGTAGGCTTGAAAGTCCATAGACATAAGCACTGAATGTTTCTCATGATAAAGTAATCAGTTTCAGAATTGATACTTATTTCATGTGGCCAGTAAAAGAAGCAATCTCAGCAGAAAGGCACCTTAGTGTCTGTGCTTCTAACTTGCAGCCCTAGGGCAGCAGTACTGTGTGCTCTGACCTGTTGTACTGGTTTGGTGTGAATGTTTACTTTCCGTGGTGGGAAAAATATCTCTGCATTCATCATGGTAAACTATGCCTTTGAGTGCTTTGAAATCATTCTAAAACCTCAAAAGGACTAACCAGTTTGTGGCTCTTCCTTTCCAGCCTGTAGAACTTTAACAGCGTTTTCAATTAAGGGAAGTACAAGGAGCTCTTGTTTAACCTGACAGTGCTCCAAGAGGAAGGCCTTCACAAGTCCTTAGTGATAGGTTCAAACAGTTGAAGACCTAGGGCATTTTGGAGTTGAAATTTAGATATTGAGATAAGAGAGCATTTTGGAGTTGAAATTTCCAGAGCTCTGCTAGAGAGGTCTCATAATTCTACAAAGAAAATCAAGCTGTTTGGTGAAGTAAAATTGCCAAGAATGTCAAGGCATGAAATCCCAGGTGAGTCTGACCTAAATGGGCTAGGCAAAGGCATGTTTGAAGACGGCTTGGGGACTTCTCCCAAGTACAGAACAGAGAATTCTTGGAGCAGACAAGTGAGATTGGGAGATGAATCTGAAGTAAAGTATAAGACATAGTTGATGAATCAACATGACTGAGGCAAAATGCTCTTCGTTTCTTGTCTTTCTAATTAGAATTAGGACTTTTACCCTAAAAATGAAAACAAGGAATGTACTTGAATGGAACATAAGATGAAAGTGGTTACAAGATCATTCTTAGTTAAAACCTGCTGTTGGGGGAAAAGCCAATTCTCAGACTCTGAATTTAGAGTTTGTTCCTGGGTGTTTAAATGATCTAAAAAGTACACTTTAATCCTCTTTTATTTAAATGATATTTTATAGCATTGGAATTGATTTAAAGGGAAACATTTTAAGTATTAATTAAAGTCGCTATAAAATCTTCATGAAGAAAAGGTGATACATATCTCCAGGATGATTTGATTGTTTAAACACTATTATTAATGATGCAGTTTAAAATTTTCCATATATTTAAAAGGTTGGATCTGTCTTTGAAAATGCTTCCTTTTTCTTAAAGACGTGAAACAAAGGATGCAGTAATAATCTGAAAGTTATATGTGTATAAACTCTATATACTTATTACAGTGTATGCCTTTTCTTTTAATTTTGGAAAGACTTTAAACAAATTCAGTTAATTGAATAAGATAGTGAGCCAACCTTCTTTGAATCCCAGTTTTAGGGTTTTTTTTTTTTTGGGGAGGAGGGGGATTAGTACCAAGAGTATATTTGACTCCTTACTGGAAACTATTACATAAGTAAAGGAAAAGCGGGTGACTGGCAGTATTGCAAAGAAAATGTGATTAGGATGAAAACACATAAAAAAGCGTAGAGCTCCAGTTGATCCCTTGAGAGTCTAACCTCTCTTCAGGAAAAGTATGTGTAAATAGTTTTATTTGACAGGCCTATTTCGTTGCTCAGTTGATAGATATGTTTAACCATCTCCACAGTTGGATACTTTGAAAGGTGCATTCATAAATGCCTTTAGTTATTTCTATTGAAAGGCAATTCACCTGTCTTCTTTAAACCCCTCATCAGTGTAATGTAGTTTCTGTATTGTACACTAAAAAAAATTAAGTGTGACTTAAAGGATATGTATGAAACCCTATTTATTAAAAAACCCCAGAAGAGAAATGCTTTGAAAAGTCAACTGCTGAATTTACTGTAAATTCATATCAACATACAAAAGGTATGCCTGTATACCTGCTAAATAACATAATCAATTGTGTGTGACTTCAGACCTTGAAGAAAGTTTCAAGAAGTGATTAAACTCTTAAAGTCCATTCCAACTCTGATTCCTCTGTTTTCCCAAAAGTGTGTTCCTTTGAAAAGAGTGCATGAAAAATGGGCAAGATTGAAGGATCACTGTGCTTTATTTTCTTTTTTGTGTGTGCAACTTTAATGCAATCATAGACAAGTCCCATCATCTCTTAAACTAAATCTTTTAGGATAAATCTTGAAAAATTTTTAATCACTACCAAATTTTTTGATGGCAAGTTTCACAGATCTAGAAAATATATTTTGCCACAAAAGGGGGATGTTGCTTCCTCTTTGGCCAATTGTTATAATCACAGACAGGTATATATGAATTTTTAGAGGTATTTAGGAATTTATAGAGAATTTCATAGAGGAGAATGATTGAAAATGGCTCTGGCAGGATCGATAAATTAGAATTTATGGCCAGAAGGAAGAAAGTCTTTCCTAGGACCAAGGCTGGCAGAGAAAAGGCACAGAAATTGTAATCTTCCAAGTACTTATTTTCCTCTCTCATTTGAAAACAAAAGTGTTTTACAAAAATTCTTACTTTGCAATAGGCTAAAAAAGTACACACATACACACATAAACAATCAATGAAAGAGAAAAGGATTTAAAACTGACATAGTAACAGTTAAAATTTGTATGAAGAATATGTCAGAACATCCCAAACAACTATCTAAAAGGCCATTAATTTTGTTCCAAGCTTCCCAGCAGCCAAAAGAAAGTAAGAACTAGGTTTTAAGATTTATGGTGCTCAAATGATATAAAAATATAGCAAGATGCATCAATCAAAAGGTGAATCAATCAAAAGAGATGCATAGGTGTGTTGATGAGGCATGGCGATAGAAATCAGAATAAGTTCTGTAGATGACAGGAGACAGTTATAACTAGAAGAGAAGGTTTTTATTAGCCAATACTGACAGGTAAAGTTAATAAGTTATAGAGATAAGGAAAATAGAATTATTTAGGTCAGAATGAATTTATGATCTGTCATCTGAGAATCTTGACATGGATGATTTTCTTTTGCGCTCCTTAAGCTGCTGCACTATCCTACCAGATATTTATCAGAAAAAATTTACCCCAGAAAGATTTCAAACTTAAACATTTGCAAATGAAAAGAAAGAAAAATAAAACAAAAGAATGATTAAGAAAAATGGATTTAAGTATGTACATGATTTAAATATTCACACTATTAAAACATTAGTATCTTAAAATAGGTTTTTTTGAGTATTAGGTTGCTACACTTATTTTGTAAGCATATGGTATTATCCAACTATCTCTCCCAGAGTTCCTACTGGATTTATGTAGGTGTTGTGCTTTCATTTTGAATAAATACAGGGTTTGATACAATCACTGTGGCAGATTTGACCAGTGGGAAGGCAAGAACGGAGAGTAATATAGGAGGTGGGGACAGAGAGTCAGAACAATGAAGATAACATTGACTTGATGATATTCATGTTGTATTATAAATCTGCCTGAAATGCTTTAATCAAGACCTTCAGATATAATGAGGTGATGATGTTGCTTTAAGTTTTATCTTTCCATGAAGGTAAATAAGAATTTGGGGGAAAAAATAAGAAAATAGAAATGTTTTCATTCTTGATTCTGATTTCTCATTTGGTTTTGGGATTCTATTTTATATTCTTTCCAGGCTACCCTTTGACCTATATGAATTTCTTTGGGGCATCTTTTTTCTAGATTAGAAAACCCATGGGAAGCGAATTTGGCTCAACTGATAGAGCATCCGCCTACCATATGGGAGGTTCAGGATTCAAACCCAGGGCCTCCTGACCCATGTGGTGAGCTGGCGCATGTTCAGTGTTGATGTGCACAAGGAGTGTCCTACCATGCAGGGGAGCCCCATACGCTGTAAGGATAGTCACCCTGCGAAAAAAGCACAGCCTGCCCAGGAGTGGTTCCACACACATGGAGAGCTGATGCAGCAAGATGATGCAACAAAAAGAGACACAGATTCCCAGTGCCACTGACAAGAATACAAGTGGACACAGAAGAACACACAATGAATGGACACAGAGAGCAGACAATGGGAGAGGGGAGGGGAAGGAGAGAGAAATAAAAATAAATAAATCTTTGGGGGAAAAAAAAGGAAACCCATAGTTTTGAGTCTGATAATCTTATGTGAATTTGCAACATAATCTGCAGGAACATTGGTATGGAGAAGAGAATGATCTAAAATGGAAGTCTTCATACAAAATTTGCATTTACCTAAGTTTTATAGTAAATGTTTTATATTCATTTTCAAATACTTGAAGGAGAAATAACTAATATACATTGCATACTAATTTAAGATAGGCATTTTCTAATCACATTTAAATCTCACAACAATTTTTGTCTGTTCTCTCTTCTTCCAACAAAGGCAACAAGCTGATCTCTTCCTTAAAACTTCTATGTACTCGTAGTTCTATCTGATCTTCCTACTGGTTGTTCCTTCTTGTTATTCAGTTGCCAGATTAAATATCATCTCAGTAAGTTCCTCTCTTGCTTCCGAAACCAAAGCAGTCAGTCTCTCTTAAAATCTGATTTCATTTTTCTTAGAATTTCAGCATTAGACCATTAGGCATTTTCCTTATTTTTGTATATTTGTTTATTGCCTATTTCCCTGTAATAAAATTATCTCTCTCTGAGATGCTGGCTTGTTTATTGCTGTTTCCCTAGTGCCTAGAACCGTAGCTAACACATATTAGGTTTTCAATAAGTATAAGTTTAATATGCTCTGATAAAAGAGACATAAAATGCACACTATTATCCCTTTGTGTCTATGCAATTTACATTTATTCTAACATGAAAATTAGTTGAGCATAAAGTAGCAGTCACTTAATATGGTAAGAAAAGAAAACAAAACGAAAAACCTTAAATGAAAAATATAAAAGCGACAAATAAAAGTAGTCTTAAAACTGAAAGATACCTTTTTCTGGAATAATAACAGTTGGCATAGGGTCTCTCTATTGTAGGAGATGGAGGAGTGTGCAGTGCATTGTTGTTCAAAATTAGAGACTTTGTTCCTCCTGATTTCCTCTAGTTCTGTTTTGCAGTGAGTTTGATTGGGTTTACCTAAGTGAGCTCTCACAGAATTCAAGTATGAAAAGGAAAGAGAACAAATGAAATTGGAGCAACAAAATTTAAAAGAAGACAAACTAATGACAGAATCAAGGGGCATGGTGTTTGTTGATTATGGTAGTCTAATTTGAAAGGGAGTATTTGAATATGATACTGTGGAACGGACTTTGATTGTTGCTTGTGCATCTAATAACTAGATAAATTTTGAGAGTTTACAGAAATTATTTCGATAGGAGAAGAAATATGAAGACTTTACATTTGAATATATTACATTTGAGAGATCTAAATAATAATCTCTGCAATTATGGTGGTTAAGTTTATCATGATAATGAGTGATACACATGGAGTAGGGTTTTCCCCTTTGTCGAATTCTCAGTTATTTGGAACATAGAGTCATATAATTGTGTTGATAGTTTTGCCAGACACTATGCAAAGTAGTTTTACATGCATTTAAAAAAATATATATTTTACTACAGAATTTGTGAATTTGAAAACAATTATGCACATGTATGGAATTACCATACCATACCATACCACCAACATACTACATTCTTGTCGAGCATTTGTTACAGATTATGAGATAATATCATCAGACCATTACCATTAACTATGGTCTATAGTGTACATTTGGCTTATTTTTTCCATACTCCCTTATTATTAGCATAGTACATCTTTGGCATTGGTGCAAGAATATTACAGTGTATCTGTTAACTATAGTTCATGGTTTACATTAATTATATTTTCCCATACTTCTCCACATTCTTACCACTTTGCAATATTGATGTACATTTGTTCTAGTTCATAGAAGAACATTCTTGTATTTGTACTATTAATCACAATTCTTATCCACATCTGGACTCACTATGCTATTCAGTCCTGAGAATACTCTCTAGATTTTTTGAATTGACGTTTACATCTTAAACCATGCTTTTCAGCTACAATCCCATTTATAAACCAGTTGCATTAGTTCTAGTCACTATAATATGTTAACATCAACTTTATCCATCTCCACACTTTTACAGTCAAGTTAATTAAAGCTTCTACATTCATTAAGCATCAGTAGCCTTTCTTAGTTTTCCTCATCTCCTAATAACCTGTACTCTAGGTTTAAATTGTATGCATTTATTCTTCATATTTAGTTCATGTTAGTGAGGCCATGCAATATTTGTCCTTTTGTATCTAGCTTATTGCATTTAGCATAATGTCTTCAAGATTCATCCATGTTATCATATGTTTCCCAATTTCATTTCTTCTTATGGCAGCATTGTATTCTATCCTATGTATATACCACATTTTATTTATCCATTCATCAGTTGATGGACACTGGAATACTTTCCATCTTATGGCAATTGTGAATAATGCCTCTATGAATATCTGTGTGCAAGTCTGTGTGTGTCTCAGTTTCAGTTCTTCTGGATATATTCCTAGATCATATGGCAGTTCTTTATTTAGCTTCCTGAGGAGCCTCTTCCACAGGGGCTGCACCATTTTACATTTTCACCAACAGTGAAGGAGTGTTCTTATTTCTGCACATCCTCTCCAGCACTTGTGGTTTTCTCTCTCTCTCTTTTTAAATAATTTCCATTCTATGTGGTATGAGATAATATCTCATCGTCCTTTTGATTTGCATTTCTCTTTGGCTAATGATATTGAACATTTGTATGTGCTTTTTGGCCATTTATATTTCCTCTTTGGAAAAGTGTCTATGTAAGTCTTTTGCCCATTTTTTAATTGGATTGATTGCTCTTTTATTGTTGTGTTATATGATCTTTTTATATAGAATGGAAATCAAGCCCTTATTAGATATGTGGTTTCTAAATATTTTCTCCCATTGAGTGGGCTGTCTTTTCATCTTCTTGACAAAGTCCTTTGAATCACAGAAGTGTTTAAGATTGAGCAGGTCCCATTTACCATGTTTTCTTTCATTGCTCATGCATTCAGTTTAAAGTTTAAGGATCTACCACCTACGACTAGATCTTGAAGATGTGTTCCTATATTTTCTTCTAAGGGTTTTATGATTCTAGCTTTTATATTTAGGTCTTTGATCTATTTTGAGTTAATTTTTGTGTAAGTTATTAGATAGGGATCCTCTTTCTTTCTTTTGGCTATGGTATTCAGTTCTCTAGCACCATTTGTTGAACAGACTATTCTGCCACAACTGGCTGAGTTTGACAATCTTCTCAAAAATTACCTGACTGTAGATGTGAGGATGTATTTTTGATGCATCAGTTCAGTTCCATTGGTCTATGTGTCTATCTTTATGTCAGTTACATGCTGTCTTTACCACTGTAGTTATGTAATATGTTTTAAAGTTCGGAAATGAGAATCCTCCAACTTCATTCTTCCTTTTTAAAATGGTTCTGGCTATTTGGGGCCTGATACTCTTCCAAATAACTTTGATAATTGTGTTTTCCATTTCTTTAAAAAATGCTGTTGGAATTTCTATCAGGATTGCAATGAATTTGTGTATCAATTTGGATAGAATTGACATTTTAACAATATTTAGTCTTGCAATCCATGAGCATGGAATGTTTTTCCATTTATTTAGGTAAAAAAAAAAATTAACAGTGCATTGCAGTTTTCTGCTTCCTTTCATTCATACCAGGGACTGAGTTAAAATGGTAGCTACTGGCCTCTTTCCAACTTAGACAATTTCAAACTTTAGCTGTGTTTAGGATTATACTTTAGCTAGCCCAATATACTAAGCAGTAGCTGAAGTTGGTGCCTGACAATCTCTTCCTCCCCCATTTTTGTGAAATGGAGCTTCCCACTCCAGCTGCCTAGGTAGCCTGCACAACCAATGGAGGATGGGCACTAGCATCCATGGCATGGAGTGCTCTGCTCGTGAATTTTAGCTGCAGATGGGCAGTCTCCTCCTTCCATTACTTCAAGGATGTAGCAAGATGCTCTTCTGGTTTCCTGGGCTCTCCAAAAAGAGATAGCTCTGAGTTATTACTAACTGTACTGTAGGACAAGCTGACTCTTGGAGCTCCTTACTCTGCAGCTATCTTGCCCCTCCCTCCAATTTACATTCATTTTATTGTTTAATTTTCAAAACACTGCAATTACTCCATTTTCATAAGCTTTGTAAAAGTCTTGAGGTGGATTGCCTTTAGAATTCTTGGAAAGAGAGATTGGAAAGGTAAACCAACAACAAACAATGGAAATCTTTTGTGCTTTCCTATGGTGGTGGATGGTTTTTAGGCTTTTGCAAAGGCAGATGGAGTTCATACTTTAGAAATGAAGAATAGATTGGGATAGGGAATTTTGGAAGGTAGAGTGATCAGTTAGGAAGTTTATATCTCAGCTCCAGCCTTTGCTAACTGTTAAATATTGGGCCAGTTCTTGGACCTCTGTACCTCAGTTCTCTTATCTGTAAAATAGTAACAATAGTATCTTCCTCATTGGGTGATTGTGAAGATTAAGTGAGGTAATACATGCCAAACACTTGGAATAGTCCCTGGAGTATAATATACACTCAAATGTTTGCCTCCACCACCACCACCATTATCATTATCTTAATCTTCAAATTTATCCTATCATCTTTTAGTGCTGGAGAGCTTAGTTTATATAATGATGGTGGAATTTGAGGAAAATGAATTTGAGAGTTACTTGAGATTAAAGTCGCATTTGCCTCTCTGTGAATGAGGAAGGAAGAAGAGGCTGTGAAAATTCCTAGGAATCTGGCTTGGGTGACAAAGAGAACAATATTGCTAGCTGAGATATTAGGGGATGTTGTATGGGGAATAGAATGTAAGGTGGGTAAGAGACATAGAATGATACTTTGAACTATAACTAGTAAATCTAGATGAAAATACCTAAGGCTTGAACTGACAAAATGAGGTTATAGACCTTGGGAGAGTGAGATGGGATGAAATTAAAGATTTGGAAGTTATTATGCCATAAATGGTGGATCACATTGTGAGTTGATATGCTTATGCAAAGAGAGTTGTTAATAAGAAGAAAAGAAGACTGACGATGGAGTATTAGAACACATGAACACATAAGGTGTGAGCAAATATATATAAAGTTGAGATGATATAATAAGATAGAGAGGAGATACAGATGACAGGACTTTTATGGCGATTAATGGTGGGAATTATTTCTATATAAAAGGGATGAACAAAACCAAATGACAGAAGAGACAAGTAGCTAGGATTTGGCAATTCAAGCCTGGAATTAAGATGAGACATAAAAAGAATACAACTTTAAGAATCATAAGCAAAGGGACTAAAGGGGAAGATACAATTACAGAGTCAAACAGTAAGGGGGCTTTAAAGAGTAGTCCAAAAATTTAACCTTGGGAAATTATCATAATTAGGAAGTGAGAGAAACAAGGGTGAGCAAAGGTAATAGTTAAACTGTATCAGTTCTATGAGGTAAATATGTTTGCCCATTTAACAAATAAGGAACATGAATTTTACTGAGAGAGAGAATGAAGATATTGGAAATAGCAGGAGTGTGTCTGAAGAAGATGAGGACTTGAATCATTGGGGTAACTTAAAAGAGTAAGCAGGGAGTAGATGTGGCTCAAGCAGCTGAGCACCCACCTGCCACATGGGAGGTCCTGGGTTTGGATCCTGGTGCCTCCTGAAAAAAACAACAAAAGCAAATTAAAAAAAAAAAAAACAACTCAGGGAAGCTGATTTGTCTCAGTAGTTGAGCTCTGGCTTCCCATATATGAAGTCTCAGGTTTGGTCCCTGGTACTGGCTACCTCAAAAAAAAAAAAGAAAAAGAACAGGCTTAAAGGAGAAACACAAACGTTATTGTAAGTCAAAAATCCTGAGTTAAAGAGAAGAGTGGGTAATGGAGCTCATGCCAAATGGACTGTATATTTGCAGTGAAGGATGAATTCATCCAGCCAAGAACTGGGGTGGAGCTGTGTGTAGGATGATAAATACTTGAAAGATAAGTAAAAAGATTGGCCAGCAGCAGCAGCAGTGAAGGTGGACAGGAGATAGTGAATGTGAGAAAGCAACAGGAAAAAAAATTGCAGGCTGATTTTTAAGCCAGTTTTCACAGGAACATGAGTTTGTGTGAGTGAGCAAGTTTGTGTGAGTGAGTTTGTGTGAGTGGTTGGCCTGTCTATGTATTTATCTAGAGATTGTTTTTCTAGAGTATTTAGGCAAATAGCTTCCTGATGTGCCCTCAACTTATAAGCCTCCTCTGATTAGTTACCTTCAGACTGCATGCCACTGGGCTAAAGTAGAAGTAGAAAAGAAATCATATATTTCATTATGAAATTATCTTGGTTTGGAAATAAACAATGGGATTTGCAGGCTTCATTTCTAATATGTTGTTATTGCAGTAGCCTATCATATATATGTATATACCACTGGCCATATAGCAGGCATGTGGTAACCTTATAAGACTTTGACTTGTTTTATAATAAGAAATGAAATAATAAGTATTGGATCAATGATTACTCTCTTAAAGTTTTCAAGACTTATGGCATCAGAGTTTCTATCAAAATGCTATTGTTATTAACATTAATAATCATGAGAACAAGTAATACCATTGAGCATTTACTAAATGCCAGCAAATGGCAGAGCTAAGATTTAATTTTTGGAATGGCTAACTCCTTTGCTTCTTAACCATTGTGTTTCCCAGATTTGCAATCTAAAAAGAGCTACCTTTCTGAAATAACATAGCCAAGAGGAATGTTTCAAATATTTACATTTATATCCATATGTAAAAATTAATGACTGTTAATTTTTATCACTGAGAAGACTGGTATTTTATCCACAGTCTATCCTACAACTGCTATACCTACTTTACTATGGATATATATTTTACAAAAAACTTATATAAACTCAATGCATACACATAGTGTTTTTTATTTGGGCGCATTCTGATCCCTCTTGCTCTCCCTACCCTCACATCCTTATGATATTTCCATCATACCTCCATTCCTGGCACTTTTATTGAAGGCGATAAAGCTTTGAAGATGTAGTTTAGAGTAAATGGGTTCTACTAAATTCAAGAATGTTTTGACCATTAACCTTCAGTTTGAAGTTTTAGGTTACCACAAACTAGTATAAAGGAATATAGATTTACCTCCACAAAATACATCTTAAAGAGGTTTTTAAACAATTGATGCTTTGCTGATGCAGAGGTTATTTCCTCTTCAGTGTTTCTAACTTAACAAATTACATGTAAAAGCCATAAACTCCTTTATATTATCCATAAACATAATAAAAAAATGTTACAACACGTAAGTTTGACTTAGTCAATAATTCTACACCTAGCCTTAGGGTTTGAAGAGAAAATTATTTCTGTTACACATTTTAATTATACTATAAACTTTGGGAAATAGCTATTGATCTTCAGCATCTGGCATTAGAATGTTGTTTCTTGTTCTTTAGCCAGTGAAAGTTTGCCATACAGGCAAAAAATGGAGAATTTCAGAGGAATCAAAGATACTATATGTACAGTAAAGGACATTTTGTGTTGGATTTGAGTAACTTAAATGTGAAGAAACTTAAAGATCATCTCCTCTAAATAGCTGTCTCTTGGGAACTAGCAACACACATTTGAATTTTTAAAAAATCAGCATATTTTAAGAAAAAGCTGTTCCCTAGTGATAATCATGATTATCTTTAATATTTTAATGTAGTAATAGGAGGGCCTGGGCTGAAAATCTACCCTTTAAAAAGTTATATGCTTTAAGTTTTGCCAAAACTTATATAGAGCAATGAACATTATGATTAGCATTTTACAAGTGGTTATTTTCATAAATTTTCTTCCTTGATCAGCACTATAAGTAAAAACTGCATTCTGTTTAGATTAAACAGAAATCTAATATCTATAATGATGATAATAATGGTAATACTAAAAGTAGAAACTATCTACTGTGCTTTTTGTCTGAGGACAGGCATTTCTATAAACATGTCACATATATGGCCAGATTTAAGTGTCATATGCACCATATGAAGATGGATGCCAGTTTCCCCATTTTACAGAAGGGAGGTTTAATAGCTTTAGCTCAGGATCCCATAGGAAGTAAGTGGCTGAACTGGGATTCAAACCCAGATCTCTTTGACTTATGTAATGATGATCTTGTAGAATCCTCCCTTCTGTTGTCATTTTCACCAAGTTGGAAACTCCTTCAAATTTATAGCATTTAACTAAAATAGAATTGTATTGAAATTTATATGTATAAAAACCAGTCCTATGTACTTCTATTCAACAAATATTTATTGAAATATTATGTACAGTCACAGAGTTAGGAAGTACTGAGAGTAAAATGAATGAGACTTCATAGCAACTCATAGTGTACTGGGAGAGACATTACATGGGTATATGTGAGAAACATATATATAAATATTTGAATATGTTGTTTATGGGGCTTCAGAATTGCCTGATAACCATTTTGTAATTAATCACTTTTGAAGTTTTGAAATCTAATTGAAAGTTTGGTAGTTTATTTTTAATACTCTGACATGTTGTCTGGTTAGTTTGAGGGACTTGGTAACTTTTATAACCTCAGCCATTAAAGATGCTATTTTTGCCATAGAGTATCTCCTGCCTCCTCACAGTGGGAGCTAATGAGTACCAATATTCACCCTTTTATCCTCCATCCATTTCTTCCTATGGCATAATAAAATTAAATCCATTGGTTAAAGAGTCTATTAAGCATTTCATATATAATGGCTCTGGATGCAATGGTTTATGCTAATCCATTTAATTTAGTTTTATATAATGAATTAAAGTAGAAATATTTAATATTTGAAATATAATATACATCTGTATTTTTTTATAGAAAAGTTTCTCCAATTACACTTTAATTTGGGGGCTGCAATCAAGCTTCCATTGAAACTTTTGTACATATTGGGGATATAACCTAGTAAAAATAGATTATATAGCAGTCACTTTATAGACATTTCAAGCCCAAATCTGTTTTGGGTTTTAATTGTGAACTCAATTAGAGAAGGAGCTGATAGGTACAGATCTTTCTCTTATCCACTGTATAACTTTTTCCAAGGATATATATTCAGGATTATGTGAAATAAAGTACTTTAGCTAGTTCAATGTTCTGAACAGACGTTAGTCATGGAATTTAGGCATTTTATAAAAGTCAATATTTCAAAAGGAAGTATGGGAGATTATCATACACAAGGTACCCATCCTGGGAATTTTATTTAAGTTATCATACATATTCATTCTCCAATGATATCTAAAGGTTTTACTGGCCTCTAGGTTACATGAGACAATGCCCATATCTGGGTGCAAGTCATCCTGTCTAGTAGCAAATAAACAAAAAAAGTGAAAGCTAAGGATATACAGTGATATTTTACTTCCCCTTAAAGAATGAGAAGTTTTCCAGCCAAATAAATGGAAAGCATAATAATGAGTTGTCCAAAGTAATACTGGCATGGCAAGTGTGTTTGGAGAATTTCAAATATCAATTCATAGTATGTGACCAGTAAGCATTAGATTACTTGAATGCTGACTTTGTTTTTCTGGGCTGGCATGAAACTTATTTCCAGACAACTGATTACATTAGGGTCTGGAGGCTAGCTAAATTTTAAACAGAGTGGATGGTAGCTTGCTGAGTTTTTATTTCATCTGAGCATATATGCCTATATCAGAAAAACCCTGTGCCCATTCAATAGATTGCACATAAGTCATATTATGTCACAGATATTAACCACATTTTAAGTGAGCTGCTTTTATGGAAAACATCAGATTCTCTGCAAGAATTTACTTCTATGTGAGAACAAAATGTCAGTGCCTCTTGACCCAGTTTCCCCTAATAATATTTAATGTGCCAAGTTAAAATACTTGCATAGTGAGCAAGAAGGCAGCATGGGGATTTCCTGGCCCTCTGCCCTGCTAAATTGACAGGTTGCATTGCAGCAGGTACATAGCAAAGCGACTAAGAATGTACATGTTGACAAAACATGTGTGAATAGACTGCAGGTGTTTTATGTGAATAACATGTCATGGCAAGTATTGGTCTCAGGAGATTATACCTAGAGCTCTAGGGTGTGAGGACAATCCATATCGTGTAATAGCATCCTTGAGAAGGTGAGTACTCAAGGAAAAATAACCTTGGCTGGGAATCTTTACATAAATAAATGTATGTTTTATTTGGTTCTTAAATATTTTGCTAATGTCCTATTTAAAGGACTATCTGTAGTAAGCATCTGCCTTAGATGATGTGAATTTTGACTGTTGAACAACTTATTCAGCTGCTGGAAGAACAATTTAGAAAGATAGGGTATTAGACTTTTTAGAAAGATCAGGTATTAGACTTCCTCAGATTTTTAAAGAAATCCATAATCCTAAAGCATTAAGATGCTCTTTAAATCCTTTCTAGACTTAAAATCATGTATTTCATTGATGTCCTAATATATTCCTGTTACGATATTAACTTTTCTCTAGAGAAACAGGAGTATGTCTTATTTTTTAGGAAAAAAATTGCAGTATTAAAATAGTAATAGGAAATAATTTTCTTCATTTTTGACTGGCAATAGTATATTCATAAGATAGTGAATATCTTCTAAACATATATAAGCATAAGTTGAATAATTACTAGCTAAGGATGATATAAAGAACACACATATGACTAAATATGATGATGTTTTAGGGTGCTTCTAAAGCCAAGACTTTACATTTCAAATATTTGCATTCTTTGTATACATTTGCCATGAAATGAATTCATAGAAGAACACAGAATTATAAGCTGGATCTGTCAAATTTGGTTACTTAGTGTCTAATTTTGAAATAACTTTGAAATCAACTCTGGATATATGATAAAGGGATAAATGCTTCACCACAATCTCAAAAGATATTTGAAAATAAGCAAATATCATAAAGTACTTTGAGGAAAAACAATGTTTATATAATTAAAGACAATGCTTGAACTGAACATGAAGTAAATTATTGATAGACAAATTGAGAATGCAGATGAAAGATTTTATAGTTAATGCAAACATATTTTCCCCATATTCATCTTTTGAAAAAAATCTTAATGGATCTAGTCATTGGGATTTTACCAAACTGGTGCATTATTGTCCTATGGGAAAATTTATGACCCAGCCAGCTATTATTGCTTAAAATGGCATGAGAGATCCTGTTCCTGTTTAAAATCTGAAACAGTGCAGAAACCTATATATGTGGGATTAGATTTTTTAAAAGCAGTTTAATTTATAGGCTTTTCTTCCTGGGATTAAGTGTCACATGTTACTCTGCATCTAGTGTTTATGATTGTTGTTTAATCCATTTGTAGATGAAATGACTTAGCTTCCTTAATATTTTTTTTTTCTCTTTTTGGTAGTAAGTTCAATTTCTGTTGTGCTAATCTTTTCTTATTATCCCTCTGCAGTACACAAGAAAAGGTCAAATGTGAATTTTCCTTATTTCTCCCTCTCCTATTATTCATTAAAGACATCACCTCTGATATCTAATGCTCTATCTCATAATAATTGTGCTTTAGAAGACTCATAAGATAAAAAATGGCCAGTTAGATTAAAGAGAGACCATATGTCTATTTTTCCTTTTAATTAAGAGGAATGTGTAAAGAAGAGAATTCAATATGGCAATGCCAGACTTTCCCATAGGCTTTTCATGGCCTTCAGTAATTACATAAAATCCTGTATTATTCTTTTTCTTCGATCTCAACAAATATATTTAGCTGAAGTTATTATATGTGGTTGCACACAAGAAATATTTTACAGCTTTCCTAGCACAAAAGATGCCAAAGATAGCATGATTTTGCTGCTGTTGTTGTTGTGTTTTTTGTTTCTTTGTTTTGTTTTTGTTTTTTTTTTGGAGTTTATAGGCACATAAATAGCCTTCCAGTATACAAGTAGAACTTTCCAGGTATATTTTCCTCCCCCAAATATATTTTCTTCTATACTTACCATATTTGTCTTTGTTATTCTGTCACAGAGAATAAGTAAGATAAGGCTATTTAATTAAGGAATACCTCAACTATTGCCATTTTAATTGCTATGATAAAGAAAAAAAACAATTTTGCATCTTAACCTTCTCAGAGCCAGAATTCCTAGTTATTCTCTTGAGTTGTTGATCAGCACAGTAAGGTCTCTGATCTGAAAGAAAAAAGAATCAAGTTCTGATTTTCAATGACCTTGTCTTTAGCATTCACATTTCTAACTGGCTTCTAGTTTTTGTTTCCTAACAAGAATATGTTTTTACTTGGAGTGTGCTTTTTTCCCTCGAGATAAGTGCTTCAGTTATATTTTTTTATTCATAATTTTTAAAATTAATTTATTGAAGTATATCACACATACATAAACATACATAAACAGTAAGTGAATATAATAGTTGTGAACTCACAAAACAAACATATATAACATCATACAGGACTCTCCTAACTCACCTTACCACTAATAACATGCATTGTTGTTAAACCTTTTTAATGATTAAAGAGCATTGTGAAAATATTACTAATTGAAGTATTTTTACCCAAACAACCCTATTATAACTTTTATATCATTTATATATGAGCATACATAAACAATTAAGTGTATAATAAAAGTTGTGAACTTACAACTTACATTGGTTTATGTGTCTGTCTTTATGCCAGTACCATGCTGTTTTTACCACTACACCTAGGTAATATGATTTAAAGTCTGGAGATGAGGGTTTGCTTTCCCTTTTTATGATGTTTCTGGCTGTTCAGGACCCGGTACCCTTCCAAATAATTTTGATGGTCATGTTTTCAATTTTTTTTTTTAATGCTGGTGAAATTTTTATTGGGATAGCATTGAATCTGTATATAAATTTGAGTATAATTGACATCTTAATGATATTTAGTCTTCCCATCCATGAGCATGGAATGTTCTTCCAGTTATTTAGGCCTATTTTTATTTCTTTTAACATTGAGATACAGTTTTCTGAATACAAGTGCTTCACATCATTGGTTAGGTTTATTCCTGACTATTTGAGTTTTATCTTCACATTTTATTTTCACCATTCTTTTGACACTTTTAGATACTTTTATTGATAAAATCTTCATTTTTAGACTCTCTTCTGTCCTCTCTCTTCTGTCTTTTCTTTTCAGGTTCTAGCACACACTTTAGTATTTCCTGAAAATCTGGTTTCTTATTTAGAAATTCTCTCAGTTTCTGTTTATCTGTGAATATTCTAATTTCACCCTCATTTTTGAAAGACAGTCTTGCTGGATATAAGATTCTTGGCTGGAAGTTTTTCTCTTATAGTATCTTAAAAATATCCTACCACTCTCTTCATGCTGTCATGGTTTCTGGTGAGAAATCAGCACTTATATCTTATTGTTATGCATTCCTTTTCTCTCACTATTCTCAGAATTCTATCTTTGTCTTTGGCATTTGACATTTTGATGAGTATGTGTCTCAGAGTTGGTCTATTCAGATTTTTCAGATGGGAGTATGTTGTGCTTCTTGGATATCTATGTCCTGCAATAGGGTTGGGTGATTTTTTACCATTATTTCTTCAAATATTCCTTCTGCCCTTTTCCCTTCTCTTCTCCTTCTGGGACACCCATGGCATGTATATTTGCACATCTTTTGCTGTCATTTAGTTCCCTGAGAACTTTTTCAATTTTTTTCCATTCTTTCCTTCATCTGTTCTTTTTTTGTTCACTTTAAGAGCCCATTTCTTCATTTTCAGAGGCCATTTCTTCAAGCTTGCCAATCATTTCTTCTGCCCCCTCAAATCTGTTATTATATAATTCCAATGATTTTTAAATTTCATTTATTGCACTTTTATTCCCATAAGATCTGCTATTTTTCTATGTATACTTGCAAATTCTTCTTTGTACTCATCCAGTCTCTTCTTAATATCCTAATCTCTGTAGCCATCTCATTGAATTTATTAAGGACATTTGTTTGAACATCTATGATTAGTTGTCTCAACTCCTTTATGTCATCTGGATGCTTATCTTGTTACTTTAACTTGCCCATAACTTCCTGTTCTTGGTGCAGATTGCAATTTTTTGTTGGTGTCTTGGCATCTGGATTACTAGGGTGTTTATTCTGGGTGCAGTTTTTCTCTTTAGTTTAGGACTCCTACCCTTTTTCCCTTGCTGGTTGTGCAGTAAGAGCCACAGTTGTAATAGGTGCTATAAGCTGTGGAGGCTCAAGCTGCCCTCTTTGTGCCAGGGACCAATGAAACTTCTTCCAACTTTCTCCTTTGCCAGGGGTAGGGACAGAGTCACAGCTGTGTGGAATAATCCAAGTCATGCAGGCCTAAACTGTAGTTGCCCAGAAAGACTGATGAAACTTCACGCCCTTTTTTCCCTGCCTGGGGCTGGAATGGAGCTACAGGTGTGGGCAGCAATCTATGCAGTGCAGGTCCAAGATAGACTGCAGTTGCTCTGGTAGACTTCCAATTTTCAGTTTGTGCCAGTCAAAGTTACCTGCAGTTACCTGGATAGGCTGGTGCTGGGCCTGCCCGCCTCCTCCCTGCCAGAGGTGGGGCTGAAGTCTAGGCTAGGGTTGCAGGCTGATCTGGGTGAAAGAAACCAGTTCCTACCATCACTGTGATTTTCAGTCAGCCGGGCTTCCCTTCAGGCTGGGCGCAGAGCCAAAATGGTGGCCACCAGCTCCTTTTGAACTTAGACAGATTCACACCCCAGCTGGTCCCAGGGTTATATCTTAGCCATTTGAGTCTACCAATCAATAGCTGAAATTGGTGGTCAACTGCCTCCTCCTCCCCTGTTTTTGGGAAATGGAGCTTCCAGTTCCAGCCACAGAATAGTTCCTGGAGTGGCTCATACCACCGGAATAGGATAATCACCAGCCTCCCTAGCTTGGCTGGTAGTTTCCTAGAGAGACTGCGCAGGTCCCCACATCTCCTCCCTGCTGGAAGTGACACTGGGGCCTAGGCTAGAGCTGCAATCTGATCTGGATGGAAAGAAACTGGTTCCTACCAGCCCTGTGATTTTCGGTCTCAGCCACTTCCCCTTGTGCCAGGCATGGAGTTAAGATGGTGGCTACTGGCCTCTTTTTGACTTGGACAGGCTGAAACTTTAGCTGTTCTCAGGATAATACTTTAGCCTGCTGAATTTAGTCATCAATAGCTGAAGTTGCTGCCCTACTGTCTCTTACTCTCCATTTTTGGGAAGTGGAGTTTTCAATTCCAGCCACAGAATAGCTCCCGAGGTGGCTTGTGCCTCCTGTGGAGGATGAGTACCGACCTCCATGGCATGGATCACTCTACTTATGAGTCTTCTCTGCAGACTCCTCCTTCCATTCCTTCAAGAATGTTGCAGGATGCTCTTCTGGCCTCCTGGAGCTCCCAAACAGGTGCTTCAGCTAGCTTCAGATAGCTCTGAGTATTTACTAACTCTTCTGTAGCAGGAGCTGACTCTAGGAGCTACTTACTCTGCCACCATCTTGCTGGTTGTTCTTTCATTCATAATTTTGAAATACAAATTCTTTTTGTTTCTGTATGAGTTTTGAATTTTTATTTATTGAATTTTTATAAATCTAAAGATATTATATATTGAATTTTAATAAATTCTGTATGATTCCTTCCTTTAATGAAATTTAAAAATCTGTGTTTATAAATTCAAATCAGTAAAAGATTAATTATATTTTTTGTCCTCACTTCTCCTCCTACTACCTATAGCTTCTATTTTTTTAACTCTTCTTTTTGCCAAAATTCTTTTTTTTTAAGTCTTTGGTTAATGAGCATTTATGAATTGAATAATTGAACTACTTAAACATGTATAATCATAAGGCCTTTACAGAGATATATTTTAGGCATGAAGTTGATAAAGAGAGGGAGGTTATGTATGAGTCCTGGCCTTTTTAGATAGGATGCCAGGAAATATCTCTTAGAGGAGGCAATGTTTAACCTGAGCACTAAATGATAGTTAAGAGTCAGATCTTGGGGAACTACGTCCTTAACAGAGAAATAGGAAGATCTAAGTTCCAGAAATAAATGTTTTTTTTTTTTTTTTTTTTTTTGGAGGAATGAAAAGAATTACAGGGAATCTGGAATATTGTAAACCAGGAGAAGATAGTTATGAGATGATGAGATGAGGGAGTGAGGGAGTAAGCAGGGGCAATGTAATACAGGCGTTTGCAATCTTGGTAAGGAGTTTAGATTTGTTTCTAAATATAAAAGGAAATCATTAGAAGGTTTAAAAAGTGAAGTAGTGACATGAGCTGATTTTTGTTTTGAAAAGATCACTTTGTTGTGAGGAGAGTTAATTAAAAAGGACAAAATCTACAGTGTGAAATGGAACATATTGAAAAGTGGAATGACCTGCTTTTATCTGCCCCACTCATTGGGATTCAGCCCTTAGCACTGGGTCTATTCCTTGGTAAATAGTTAATAAATAAAAGTGATGGTCTATAAAAGCAGTGTTGAATTGGCTTTAAAAAAAATGAAAGAATGTGTACCTGGCCAAATGCATGAACAAATAAATATTTTAAAATGACTTTAAATGTGGTGCTTCCCAGATTAGAAACTCACCTTTGTGAAAAAGCACATAGAAATAAATTTGAATGATTTTTTGCAATGGATTTTTTATTCAACATCCCTCCAATACTTGAGTGCTTACCATGCGCTACATACTTTGTAGCAAATTGCAAAGATAAATCAGACATGGGGTTTTCCTCCAAGGAACTTCTATGAAAGTTCAGAGGTTCCAAAAAAAACTGCATGTTTTTGTGACTCTGATAAAATGTATTTATTTACTTTCATTAATATTAACAACCTAATTAGAGGGTCACAAAAATTTGCTTTAAGTTAAATATAAAGACATGAATTTGATTGTCTTTGCAGCTATTACTTTAACAGGGTCAGTTCTAAATGAGAACCCAGATCAGTTCTGTGATCTTTTCCTCAAATCACTTGATCTCCTTTAATTTGTTTTGCAACATAAAATGAGATAAAATTCATTTTTCTCTTCCTACTTTTTTATTTTGCAGGGTTTTTTTCGTACATAATTTTTAGTTTTAGATGATAAAAATTCAAAAGCTGAGATTTTGCTAACTGCTTTGGTTATTGCCATGTTCTTTACCATATGTGTTGATTATTCACTAAGTGAAAATTTGGGTATCTTTTTCCTTTCTTGTTGTACTTTGAGTTTTTATTTATGTATTCTTGATTGCTGTACATTTTACTTTGTTGAATTATTATTTTTCATATTTATGTCTCTTCTTTCAAGGGAAATTTTTGATATTTGTGTAGGGCTTATAAATAAACTTACAGCAATTATTTGCATGCTGTTCTATGTCATTTCAATACTGTGGCAGTTTGAGATTATTTTATGAATTCCCAAAAGGGAAAGATTGTAAACTAATCTATTCTTCTAGGTGGGACACCCTTTTATTACATTGGATTCAGTTGAGGGGCCCTTGATTAAATTACCTGTTAAGAGTAGGGCTTTGGTTTGACCATCAGTAAGGCCTGACTCAGTATGAGATCCTGCCTCCTTGGTGGGCCAACGTAAGTGGCAATCAGTAAAGAAGACAAGTGAAATGAGAAAGAGCTCCATCATTTTTTTATTGTGGGGCCCTGGGGAGAGATGAGCCATTCACCTGATATTTTGCAGCTGAGAGAGAGGAAGCGCTGAGTGACAAGCCCTCTGCCAGCCTACAGATGAGATCAGGAAGAACTGGGCCTATGGAGGTTTAAGAGGAAGAAGATTTAAGAGGGAAAGACCAGGTGGAGATCAGCGACCATCTTGCTTCAACATGTGCAAATGACTTTGGTGAGAAAGCAACCTTGAGTTGGACTCTTTAGGGCCTTGTAACTGTAAGCTTTTAACCCAAATAAATACCCTTTATAAAAACCAACTGATTCCTGGTATTTTGCATCAGTACCCCTTTGGCAGACTAACACAAATACCAAAATATTTAACTTTTATATGTGATGATAATTCTCATGGTTTATTTTTGTTATTTATCAAGCACAGAAAGTTCATCTTTAAGTTCTTCTGCTGAATAGAAATGTGGATAATTTACCTAACATATATTAGAAATATTCTCTGTTGCCATCACACGCCAACACTTTGAATGGGTCATAAATTGTTGTCCTAAAACTTCAAAGATATTGCTCAATTTCTTTGTGGTATTTAGTAACACAGAAATTTAAGGTCAGTTTGTTTTTTCTTTCATGCATAGGTTATTGGATGTATTTTTCTTCTAACTTGCAATTCAAAAAATTCACTATGATATGTCTAGATACTATTTTCTGCTGAATCATATTTCTGGGTACTTTGAGCACTTAAATCTACTTACTCAGGTCTTTAGTTTAGGGAAGATTGATTTCATTGATTTTTGCTTCTGTGTTGTTCTCTGCTTCTAGGATTCTATTATAAGTTGATTTAATCTTGGAAGCCGTCCAGATCTCTAATCATTTCTCTATTTCATTATTTTCCCTGTGAATTTTAGGATAATTTCTTCAACTTCTCTTCTATTTCACTTATTTGATTTTCTATAGTATCCAATCTGCTATTCAATACCTCTATTAAAATTTTAAATTGGAAAAGCATACTTTTATCTCCAAGCAATCAATTCTTTCTAATCATATATTGTTACAATCCTGTTACTGCTTGCTTTAATTTCTTGGATGCAAATATTCTCTTAAATCTTATTATAACTATGAATCAAAATGTAATTTTTTCTCTTGTTTTTTATATGAATGGATGAATGGTTCAAATGTATGCAGTAATCCCATTTCACCAGAAGTACAGAAGCTTTTCATGATCTGGTGGCTTTTGTTAGTAAATATGGTAAAAAATTGGAGTGTCATTGCTGACATTATTCAGATTCTTACAAAAGGAAGAGAAAAAATACACATTTGCAATATATACATATACATATCATTGCATTTCTAAGTTCTCAATGTGCAGAAAATGATACAGAGTTAGAATATAGAGGTATGCAGAAATAGAACTTTTCCTTCTAAATTATTTTGATTCTGACAAATTTGTTGTGATGTTCTCATTTCACATGTTGATGGGTTCATCATACTTGAGATGAGATGCAGCAGTGCCTGATCTCCTTCTATTTATTGCCATGTGGTACTTTACTGCCTTGTGCCATGCTGCCAACCTCATGCCAGTGTCTGGGTTGCTGTAGCCACTGACATTTGAAATATTCTTTGGTATTTCCATAAATAGCTTTTTCCATGCAACCAATCAGTAACCAAAGAAAAGAGTCCAGTAGTGTGGGGCCTGACTGCTTCTGGTTCTACTCTCACCTATATCCTGTTTTTTTCTAAGTGAAGGGATTGTAGTGGGAATCCACCAGAGGCTACTTCATTCATTTCTTTGGCAGATTAACTTTACTCGGCTGGAACCCAGAAAGTGCCTCTAAGTATCTTCTTTTAGCCTCCTCTCACTATAGTTGAAAAGCCTGGGTGTTTTTTAGCATGAGAATAGCACCATTTTGAGCACACATGTAAGGTTTCTGTTATTCTTGCATACCAGCTTCATTTTTAATGGGCATATGGGGCAAGGGAGTGTAGACACCTGTGCACACATATCAACATCTGGAAGTCTCAATTTGAATTAATTTTTAGCAATATAAACACTCATTTTCAAATTAAAAATCTGGCAAGAGGAAAAATTGCCCAATGTAATATGCTTGCATTAATATTACCCCAGAATCAAATTAAGATACTGAAATATTTTCAAGTCTAGGAAATGTTCTTTCTTAATATTCAGAAATAATTTCATGAAACCTAAAAACATCATGCTTTCTCTTTTGAATTGCCAGTGTGTTAGTATTTAAATAATGTAAAATATAAAGAAAATATTCATGCTTCAAGAATGTATTGTTCATCTGTGACATCCTGTACTTCATAGGGTTTAATATTAGGGAGGCGTAGTGGATATTTCAGTGAGTACAACACATATTCAGAGCTTGATGGTGAGGTTAATACAACCAAAATGAATCATTGAGGAGCTTGCCTATTGTCATTTTATCTATAGGACTCTGAAACCTATTGGCTGAATTATTAAAAGTAGGTAGGATTTTTTTTCTTTTACTTTTGTGGATTTGATGATTGAATAACATATTTTTAGGCATATTTCACAGATCCAAGTTTGTTTTCACTGAAATTTTGATATTAAATCAACTTGTTGGATTTAAATTCAAAAGCGTGATACTATTGAAAAATAAGCAGATTTATATTTGAAGGTCTAGTTGAGGACTGGATTGAAAAAAATGATAGTGTCTAAAAGAGTTTAAAGATAAAATAGGAAATAGCTAAATTATTATGGTAAAAATAGGGTTTTGTTGGAAAGTACAGTAGCCTTCAGTTCACTCAAAGTTGACTAAATATTTTCCCTCTCTGCTTCTTCCAAACTTGCTTATCTGTTCTTTTTATTGTAGCCAGTAGTGTCAATTTATATATAAGAAAATGATGGACTTGCTTTAATTGGGACTTGATCCCATGCCTGGCTCTGAGGAGTCTAAATCAGTGACACTTACCATTTGGGCCATTTGTTTTACTGAGCTTTTACCAACCTTGCTCTCTGAGCATTTGTATTCTGTGCTTATGTTCTATTGTCTAGCAGTAACTAGCATAAATATGTAATTATATGGTTTGTTTTGCTGGTAATAGATTTCAAAATACTCTATTATTATGGTGCTGTTTGAATTGTGTTTACTATATCAACATAAACATATAAATTGAGTCAAATTATTTGCTTGGTTAACTGCAAACCACAAGTTATTACAATGTTGTTAGCTTCAAAATTTTGCATGACAATAAAGCCATTTGATTCCCATTCCGAACCCAAACATCAAAAACTTTGTAATTGTTTCCTGTGGTATATTATGTGTGTGTGTGACTTTTGAAGAAGGCTGTAGATATATTCTGTAGCACTGCAAGAACCCCACATAACTGAACATGAGTTATAATTGGCAGAATGACTAGTGGCTTATCTGTACTTGATAATCTTTGTTAAATTTCCAGATTTTTTCTTTGATTATTCCAACAAGCACAAGACCAAATTTAATGTTAGCAAATTTCATGGTATTTCTATTTAAAAGTTAGCATTCCCCATGTTGTTTATTATGTGTTTTCATGAGGCAGCCCAACCATACTTTAAATTGCTATTTGCCTATTAGGCAATAAATTGTTCATAAACTTTGCTGTTTTATAATCTCTTTTAACTGCTTATCTTCTTCTCCTCCTTTTCCTCTTCCCCATTGCCCCTTCCTTCTTCTTCAGGATTCTAAAAAACAAAAGGATGCGGGATTTACACCTGACTTCCTCTAGCCATCTGATTCTGCCACCTACCTTTAGTTTCCTGCCTCCTCTCCTGCTGGCCATCATTGCTATTATTTCCCAGATGCACAGATACTCTGAGTGTGCCTTTATTTCTCTCCTTCTCTATTCTGGCTTCCCTGCTTCTGATGAATGAAAAGACCAAATCTAAAATCCAATCCAACATGGAGAACCAGAAGACAGAATATTTCATCTTATAATCCATGCATTTAAAAATAGCATTAATAATTGTCCAGATTTATGGCTGAATTGCCTTGTGTTCCTGTGTAAGAAGAAGAAGATAAAGAAAGCTCCTAGGAATTCAGTTGATCCTTTTGTTTTTCTGATCTTATATATTCTTCCTCCTTGCTGTTGGAAACTGAGGCACAGTTGTCTCTCAAGGAGAGATTTGCTCTTCCCATGGCTACCCTTGCAACCTAAGGAATGCAGTAATTAAGAGTTCTCAGTAAACAGGATAAAGCTGTGAAAGGCTGAAAGAAAAGATGAGCAGATAACATTTGTGTAGTAAATAGAACACTTAAACTTTGTACCATGAGATAAGATTTTTTGAATTCCTTAGACTATGAGTAAGGTTGATGGTTAACAGCATGTTGCTGCCTCTACCCATGTGGACTGGGGTGTATATAGAGCCCCTTGTGAACAATAAAGTTGTCTGATGAGTCTTTACTCACAGACCCCCTGATCCCAGCTCTCTCGTTCTTTCTTTCTCTTTCTTTCATTTCCAATACACTTCAGGTCCAAATCTCCAACATCTGGTGCCCAGCATGGGGCGGAAGAAGTCAGTGAGTCTTCCAAATCAGTATCAGGAACTCTTAATTACTGCATTCCTTAGGTTGCAAGCATAGACATGGGAACAGCGAATCTCCCCTTTTAAGACCACTGTGCCTCAGTTTCTGACACTTGCAACCTTTATTTCATTAAGATCATCATCCATGTATTTATAGCCCATGTCAAATGAGTAAAAGGATGGCCTTCTTACTGTGAGAACAGGTTCTGAAAAGAAATTGAAAATAACTTTATTTTCAGGTTATGCCAAATGGAAAAGCAAGTCTCTTTGGGGACTGGCAGCTCAGGTGTGATTTTTTTCCCCTCAGTGTTTCTGAAAAGAAATAATTAGGCATATTTCTATTTTTAGTTACATATTGCAGTATATAACAATAGTTACATATTGCAAATGATAGTGAATTTCCTTGTGATCTTATCCATATCTGCACTTCCTGGAACATTGTCTGTAATGACTATGATGATAACGCTAACATTCTTCTGTAGGATAATAATGAAACAGGAGATAAATAGCAACAAAGAAAAATATTTTTTCTTTTATATTTGACATTCCTCAGTTGAAATTGCATTACATTTAGAAACATGAGGGGCAGGGTAAATTTGAAATGAAGAATCTCATCTCTTTCCTTGAGTGGTAGGAGTGAAAGAGTCCCTGTTATATGGCAGGAACTGGATTCCAGTGGAAAACAAAATAAGTATGACACTGTTATCATCCTGGAAGTGTTCAAATACTAGAGTTAAAGACATGCAAATAATTTTAGAATAAAAGGGGGCTATAATAAGTATTTTGACTGGGAAGGGTGAAGAAGTAACTGTTAAATGGGGTCTTTAAAGACAAAGAGAAGTACAGCTCCATGTAGAAATTGTATAAAGAACATTTCAGAATGAAGATGAAGTGCTGTTATGCACACCCAACTTTATGTCTTAGAAGGTCATACAGCACCCAGCTCATAATAGGTAACTCAAGTCTCATGGTAACTTGGTGGCCTGTGGTTAAGTGTCTCTACAAGGGCCCATAGCAGGCTAAAAGCTGTTTCTCAGTAAAAGTTATCTGCAGAAGATGGCAAGGCTTTGATGCTAAAACCTAAGGGTCTGCATTGTGGTTCTCCTATAGGGGCCTGCCGAAGGCATCTCTATTTGCCATGGCCACTTCTAACACCTTTGGATCTGCTGGATCATATGACTCAAGTGGCAGAGAAGCTTGCACAGAAGCATGGATCAGTTGCAGAGCCTCCTCTTGTTCTGATCCTCATTCTGAATAGCAGTTTTTCTGGTTACTCAGTAAATGGGCTGGAGTAGCATAACCAAATAAGGACTGTGTTTTTCTCTAAAATCTGAAGAGGCTAACCGGGCATTGTGCCTCTTTCTTTTGGTCATAGGAAAGGCCAGAAGAAACAGTTTATCCTTCACATTAGAAGGGATATCGTGATATGCCTTATACCACCGGGCACCTAGAAATTTCACCAAGGTGGAAGGCCCTGTATTTTTCTTGGATTTACCCCCCATCCTCCAACACACAAATGCCTTACCAAATAAGTTTAGAGTAGTTGCTACTTCTTACTCACTATCTCCATTCAACATGATATCTTCAATATAATGGACCATCATGATGTCTTGTGGGATGTAAAGACGATTGAGGTTTCTGTGGACAATATTTTGACAAAGGGCTTGAGAGTCAATATGCTCTCTGAGGTAGGACAGTGAAGGTATATTGCTGGACTTGCCAGCTGAAAGCAAACTCTTTCCGGTGTTCTTTACAGAGACCAATTGGGAAAAAAGCATTTGCTAGATCGATAGCTGCATACCAGGTACCAGGGAATTTGTTAATTTGCTCAAGCAACAATATCACATTTGGAATAGCAGCTGCAATTGGAGTCATCTTGCAGGATGACAAGAACCATCTGTTTTCTGGATAGGCCAAATAGGAGAGTTGAAAGTGGATGTGGTGGGACTCACCACCTCAAAGATGGTGGCACCAATCTCTGCAGTCCCTTCAGGAATCCACTATTGCTTTTAAGTTACTATTTTGCTAGGTAGGAGGCCATTCTGGTGGCTTCCATTTGGTCTTTCCTACCATAATAGCATTCACTCCATATGTCAGAGAATCAATGTGAGGATTCTGCCAGTTGTTGAGTATGTCTATGCCAATTATGCATTCTGCAGTTTGGGAAATAAGCACAGAATGAGTATGGGGATGCACTGGATCCTCTGTGAGCCAGAACTGAGCTTACTCTCCATTGATCACCTGACCTCCAGAAACCCTACTCTGACAGTTGATTATGGTGACATTCTGGGTCTTCTGGAATTAATGGCACTTCTGAGCCAGTGTTTAATAATCTCAGAAATGTCTGATCATTTCCTTTTCCCCAATGCACAGTTACCCTGGTAAAATATTGTAGGTCTCTTTTGGTAGCCTGGGAACAAGATGAACTGTATGCGTTTTTGTCAGTTTAACATGGTCTTTCCCCAAGGGGACCTGGCCTTGCCTTCATTCAAGGGCTCTGGGTCTGTCAAATTTCTCAAATCTTGGAATTGAATAAGGGGCTGTGATTTTCTATTTCTCTAATTCAAGTTAGACTTTTGTTTATTTGACGTAGAATTCTTCCGCTTATACAGATCAAGTAGGAATTTAATAGACTGCCCATCTATTTTACTTCTGGGTACCCCGTGATCTATTAACCAATGTTATAGGTCTATGTGACTCAGACTATTTTGATTGCTGATTTCAGCTTTCTTTTCCTCAGGAGAAGTTCCTGGCTGAAGTAGAAATAGAAATTCTCTCTTTTGACTGCTAAAATCATCATTTCTCCTTTTTAAAGCCCTCAACTTACTGAGTGAGACTTCTCTCTTTATTGAAACTCTCCAGTGCATTGTAGATGTAATCAGCCATAGATACAATCAACTTGTGATTTAAGTCCATGGATTGTCCTCACAGTAACTATCAGGCCAGGGCTTGCTTGAACAAATGTGACAGTTTGAAGTTCTTTTAAGAATCCCCAAAAGCAAAGATTATGTTTTTTAACAAATCCACTCCTTTGAGTGTGGGGCCTTTTGATTGGACTATGTCAGTGAGGCATGAGCCCCCTTTCTTGCTGGGTCTGATATAAATGGAGACATAGAGAGACATAGAGAGAAACTACCATATTTGATCCAGCTGTGTGAGAGAAAGGACTGCAGTTTCACACGTCACTGAACTCAAGGAGGAAAGCTCTGAAAGACTCAAGGAGCCAAGGCCAGGGAGAGATAACTAATCAGCCACAGCTGAGTTCAAGGAGAAAGTAGGGGGAAACGGACTTTGACCCAGTGGTTAGGGCGTCCGTCTACCACATGGGAGGTTCAAGCCCCGGGCCTCCTTGACCCGGGTGGAGCTGGCCCATGCGCAGTGCTGATGCGCGCAAGGAGTGCTGTCCCCCACGTAGGGGAGCCCCACGCGCAAGGAGTGCACCCATAAGGAGAGCCGCCCAGCGCAAAGGAGGGAGCAGCGTGCCGAGGAATGGCACCGCCCACACTTCCCGTGCCACTGACGACAACAGAAGCGGACAGAGAAACAAGACACAGCAAAAAGACACAGAAAACAGACAACCGGGGGAGGGGAGGGAAATTAAATAAATAAATCTTAAAAAAAAAAAAAAGGAGAAAGTAGGGAGAGACCAGCTGACCCACCATCTTGCCTTTACTGCTCTGTCAGAAGAGATTAATCCTGTTTCACCAGATAAAAATACAATAGAATGCCCTGAAGTAATTGGCTGGCAAGACATTTTAATTCTTCTAGTGACCTACTCCAACCCTTCTTCTTTCCTTCCAGACCTATAACTAGACTGAACAGACCCCAAAAGGAGAGACAAAAAGTGTGGCCCATGTGGAGATGTGCTATGCCCCAAAAGAACTGCAGTTTTTTGTTTTAGTGGTTCTAACATGGGGGTCTGTGATTTTGCCTATGCAATACTGATGCTGCTGATCTGGGTACCACACTTTGAGTAGGAATGCTCTAAGAGAATCTCTAAACTCCTTTTGGCCCCTCTCTCAAATTGTCATTTGGAAAAGGAAGATATTGGGTACCAAATGAGATAGGTAGAATAATCTTATATCTATATATGTATTTTAGACTATATGCTTTTACTCATTGAACCTCCATTTACTTATCTTTAAAACTGGAATAATAATTCATACTTTGTTATATTGTAGAGCAGGCTAGAAATAATGTACATAGAGTACCAATAAGAAATCCTGACTCATAAACTCCACACCCTTCCCAGAGAAGCTATTAATGTAATTATAACATAAATTGAAAAGGGCATTCAGTTAAAATAAGTTGTGATTGATCATTTGAATTCAGACTAAAAAATAAGTCAAAAGTAAAAGGAGAAACTCACGACCAAGGATATACATGAAAGAGTAGTAGGACTTATGGACATTTAAAAAGTGAGTATTATCTTAGGCTGCTTCAATAGATGTTACATATCTGTTTTAAGGGAGACACTGAGATGAAAAATTCTATAGGGACATGTCTGGAACTTTCTAGGAGATATTATAAACTCAAAAAAACTTTATCTATTGGGTTATAACAAATGGGACTTAATACTATGGTCAACAACTTTATTATTCTTAGTCTCATATATTGACAGATGCAGCATGCCCAGCAAAGGGCAGCCATGGAGACAATTTCACTGAAAAGCATTTTAAGTGAGAAATATTTGAAAAAATTAACATGCATTATACCAGAAACAAAAAAGACCTGAAGGCTGGAGAGCAACTGGTTGGAATAGTATGAGAATCTATGTCAAATGGAAAGAAGAGTGATTTTACATTTCACATACTCCTGGGGACAAAACTGAGATTGAGAGACAGAAATTATAGGTTGCTAGATTGAGGCTCAATATAAAGAAACTATTTCTTATTGTTTCCAAAAGGAAATAGTTTCTTCAGAAGATATATCTGTATTGTAGAATGTGCAAGCTAACGCTTTGTGCAATCTCTGGAGGGATGTTTTAGACCAGGCTTCTGCTAAAGTTGGGGAGCTGAGTTAAGCTCTTCAACTCTAAATGCTAGAATTTGAATATAGTAGGTATTAGCCAAGAAATAGTCAAGAAATATCCCTTAATTGATCAGATGGGCATTAACAGAAATAATTGATTTTTTTCTTAATTCTCTCTAAGATTCTTATATCAATATAAAGACCCTCAAATTTGTAATATTTAAGTTTTTCAGTGTACTTGTTTGTGCATTATCTCTTTTTTTATTTCTTTTTTTTTTTTTTTTAAGGAGGTATGGGGGATTGAAGCCAGGACCTCTTACATGGGAAGCAGATGCTCAACCACTGAGCTACACCTATTCCTCACAGTATCTCTTTTAATATGTCTTTTGAAATTCATTAAATTTTAATATTTATTTTTAAAATTCTCATTTAGAAATTTTACCTCTTATTTATCTATTTGCTATTTTATCAAAGTTTGAGATGTCAAATACACAAGATTAACATTTTAGTCATTGATTTTTTTACTCTTGCTGGCATTTTGACTGATTTTTTTCCCCCTAGACTGTAGTGAATAAGCTCTTTGATTTAATGCTTTAAGGGTGGGCAATTGATGCTTTTTGGAAAAAATAATTTTGGATGAGAAACCTTTAAAATTATACATACCTGAATTTTATATCTGTCTACCAATCTGTCTATATTAATCTAATCACATTTACTAATATTTTGGGTCTTTTCACTGGATTAACATGCATACAATCTTCCTTACACCAATCACATTTTGATTTGCTGTTTTTCTTAATTTTATAGTGGAACATAACTCAAGAAAATTATAAAGCAATCTCAATGCAAAATGTTTCTGGCTTACCCCCAAACACGCATGCATACACAAACACATACATTCAGTCATTCAATCTCCACCATTAATAGGTATTGGTTAGGAACACTTTCAACTGTAATTAATGAAAAGCATTTCTTACTATAACTTATCCATATGCTGTATCATTTAACTTAGTACTTACATGAGGATTGATCTGGGCTGTAGTGCAGCCAGTCAGTCAATATCACTTACTGTGGAATAGAATTTAGTTTAAGGGCAACACTTTTCTGCATTTCCCCACCCCCAAAAACATTAAATAAGAATTATGATGAATTTGAGAATAAGCTTCACTACTCATGCCTTTTCATGAACTTAGAAGCAGAGCTTTCCCAGGTCAAGTCTTTAGATGAGACCACAGCCCCAGCAGCATGACTGCAGCTTCCTGAAAAACCTTGAGCCAGAGGCACCTGCTAAGTCATGCCCTGTTTTCTGACCTACAGATTCTGTTAGATAATAGGTGTTTAATGTTTTAAGTGGCTAAGTTCTGGAGTAATTTGATTTGTAGCAATAGAAAACCAATACAGATGCTTAGAGCTTTACTAGTCACCTCACCCTGGGTTCTAGAATCATGATTTCTTTGCTTTTCATGTGATCTCTGATATATCTTCTTAAATAATTTTATTTAAATTATTGTAGGAAAGCATTTATTTTAAAATGCTTTGAAACCTTTCTAATAACTCATGATGCTTTGGGCCTGGGGAGTACAACTCTTACCCAGATAATCCATACACTTAATCTAAATCACAATTGCAAACTCATAGTTTCATCATATACTTTTATCAGAATTACTTCCAGTACTTAGGCCAAAATCATAGCATTACAGAATATTAGCCCTGGAATCGAACTTAAATATTATGCAGGTCAGCACTGTTATTTTACTGATGAGTAATCTTAGGCCCGCTCTTATCTCAAGAAAATATAGTAAGACAATTGGCCAAGATGAGACCGTGCTTCAAATGAGATTTAGTCAGTCTTTTTCCAGTGATCCTCTGATTCTTTGATTTGTCTGAGCTGTGGAAGGAGATGCTCAGAAGCAATTTGAGAATGTGGATATGAGCCTGGGCACTAAACACTGTTATATATAGATTCCAAAATGGGATGGCCGATTTGTACTAATATTTCAAAACTGTTCCCAAACTTCCCATGGTTTTATATATTATGCAACTATGTGTATTTACAAAAAGATTACAATCCAGACAGGCCAAAACCATTTCCCTTAAACATAGTCTTACCTGTGAATATTTCTCCCTGCTATAAGCATTTTATTAATTCTCCAGTGACTGCCTTTTCTGTGATGATATCTATAAAGCGGTTTTGCTTCTAGTCCTCAGAGGCAAAATATTAATAGTGATAATGAATAGCATAAATAGGAGTGCATTTTGGATCTGTTGTATAGAAGGTGATTTGGATTTATTTTTAAATAAACAAAATGGAAGGAAGATTGAGACTCAGACACTATGGTAGTAGAAACCTCACTGCATAGAGAGCCAGATCTTTAAGAGCTGACTAGCAGCAAGATGCTGAGAAAACTATTTCACATCACAGTGTTACTACAAATGAAGACAATGATATAATGTGTAAGAGAATATTTTCTTAAGTATTAACTGCCTTCCTAGCAGTAACATATGCCTTATTTTTGTCAGTTAGGTCTTCTCAAAAGACAGAAGTTGGGTTTGTTTTGACCTGAAATAAAATAACTTCATTTTCCTCTTCATTTTGCAAGTGTTGACCATCTCTTTTGCTAGGTTTATGTAAGTGCACAGAAGTTTCTGACATACATATCTAATTGTACCTAGTGGTGGAGTTATTACACAAATAAATACCAGGGCATCAGAGATTTGATTCTCTATCACCATGCACCATCAGAGATATTATTTTCATCTCTTGTTTAAACAAACTGTGCCATCTCTTCACATCCCAAGGCCTAAATTAAATCAAAATAGTTTTAGAGCTCAAGGACAGAATAAGTCACTGTGGAAAAGTGGGACAAAGGAAATCAGGCACACCAGATGGAAAGTTCAGACTGGCCAGTATCTTTAAAATGTCAGTGCTGTATAACAATGCTTTATAAACCCTCAATTGACCATGGCTCCAAAACATACCAGTGACTAAAGAAATTAACATTTTTTCATTAAGCCTTGAAAAATTATTTTGTAAGTAGAATATGAAAATACATCTAAAGAATTTTTTAAAAAGGGAGCGATGAGAAGATATTTCTATAAATAGTAATATCTAAACAGTCACTAGAAGAGTAAACTCCTTGTTTTCATAAATAGTAGCATCTGAAGATAACTCAAACAAAATCCCCTGTATTTATTTTACTCTTATGTTGAATTTTGATTTAGTAACCCCAAACCCTTTTTATTATAACTGGCAAGATTTGAACCTGGCTTTCTGATGTTCTCATTTGTTTGAAAACAAGCTTAAAAACTAAGGATAAAAAAATCGACACATTTCTCTTTTGAACATGAAAAACAATTCATTGTCTTATGGAACCATCCACCCATTTAAAAATAAAAGTGTAAATTGAAGCCTCTGGTCAAAAAACAAAAATGAAACAAAACAAAAAAACCAGGAATCTCAAAGAGAAATGGCTAGAGCAACCTCCATGCTATATGAAAAGCTCTGCAGAAAAGTTTACAGGAAACAGATTTCTTTTCAGTGGAGGCCTGTATTTACTTTATACTTGGTCTTATAAAAGTATCTGCTTAGCCTTGCAGCATTCACATCTTAACTGAATTCATGCTAGCTAGCACATACAGATATACAGGTAACAAAATTAATATTAATTAATGATTATGGAGAATTCTTTATATTCCAGGCAGTTGTGCTGGGTCATTATTATATAATTTACTTAATGGTAAAACGGCCCTTTGAAGCAGGTACTGGTATTATTCCTATGGAAAAATGATGCTAAATAACTTATATGAAACCCTTCTTCAACACTTTATCCCTGTCCCATGGAAATTTTTAATATTGTTTAAACATGTTATTTGTTGTGTGCTACAGACTATGGGGCCACAAAGTGGTTTTGGTTCAAATCCTGGTTCTGTCACTTTCAAGCTGGTTTCATTTCAAATCCTGGTTCTGTCACTTTCAAGCTGTGAAACCCCAGATAAACGATTCACATGTAAGAAATGCACAATTTTATGAGTCATTTGGTTAATGCCTTTAACTGAGCAAGTTAAGTATTAGAAAACATAAATTTCCTCCTTTCCAGTATCTAATAATTTGGATAGAAATAACAAGTAGCCATATATAAAATGAATAAAAATATTTGAAAAGCATTATGTAGTACCATAGTGCAAATAAAGTAATACAGTTGGGTTGAATTGGGCTGATCTAATAGAGATAAATGAGTTAGATTTTTTTTTTTAGAGTTTGCTTTTAAGAATGATTTTATTTTCCT